>NC_137459.1:27003645-27603645 GCF_964235325.1 Thermobia domestica | reverse complement strand
CACAGAGAAACAGGTAAGTTCGTAGTGCCACTTCCTGTTTGGAAGATTAGGAAGATGAGATGAAAAGTGTTCTTTTGTTTAAAATTATAACCGAAGGGCACTATTATGTGCAGGACTAATTCTCTTTCTCTCTCTCTTGTTTTGCAAATATTACATTTTTCGGACATTTTTGAATATTAGCTATGCTTTATGTCTGATTATTTGGTAGTAGTTATTAGCAGACGGTTCTTCCAAATAAATCTTAACACAGTAGTAACCAATGTTTTGTTTACTGATTTTCTGGAGGGGAAAGAATATAGACTCTTGGCTAGCTCTTGGCAACTTAAAAATTGCGGCTCCCCTCCTGGGCCAGGGGTGGCCATTCCTCCAGGTGCTTGAGAAAAACAGGTATGTCTTCAGGTTTCGGTTTGCAGACGGTATTAACTGTAGCAAATTAAGTTTCGTCACTGCAATTACATTATCCGACATTTTCTCCCTATGGATATGTGCCTGTCTTTACAGGTATTTCTTTACCTTATATCAGTAATAAATTTACAAAAAACCCTTTTTATTAATCTCTGAATTGGGGGAAAGGTGTGGAGTTTTTAAGCATATATATAGGCTAATTAACAGTAGCTTCTTTTATTTCTAATAAGCTACAGTATAATTCTCAAAAAAATATGAATAACTTACCCGACATTCACATTTCAGTTGCTATTTTCATCCATTCTCTATTTAAAACGTGCCTATTCTGATGTTTTTGTGTTTCTTATCCCATATTGCTGGAACATTCCTCACGAGTTCTATTAATATGTCTTTCATAATCACATTTAACAGTTCAGCAAAACCTCTCGAGTATAGACATACAGAATCCTCTGCAGACGAAATTTAAAAAATGAAGATTATTCCTTGCAGCGCTTCAAGGAGAACCAAAGAGAACATGACTCACAGCGATGCTTCCGCTGAACATCGATGTAAAAACAAACTCGGTTCTTTATCATCGCGACCACTGATTCACCCTCGTGGTCGACCTCTAGGTCGCAATGTAGCGTACATATTCCGCATGTGCATACCCATTTGAATCCATGTGTTTGTACCAGTATCGAGAGTGACACCTCGACCTCGACCTCGATCGCGAGGTCTCTTCCGTATGTTTCTACCCTTGGGCCTTACTTTAACAACTTGTGCAAATGTCCGGAGGTTCCAGACCTCCTGGCTACGCCACTGCTTGGTAGCATGCATTCTTCCTAAACATATCAGTCTCTGTTCACTTCCACCTTCAGCCGTAGTTTTATTCTTTCAAGCCAAAGAGAACACGTTCGTTCTCTTCGCATTTGGCGTTTTTTAAAATAAAATGATGTTATAATTAAACGTGCGATTTTGCCATTTTCAATGTAAATTTCTGTCCCCTCCTCCGCAAAACAAATCTCATGGGCGCAACTTGCGTGTATGGTCCCCCTGTTCCAAATAGAAAAATTGAATTTGGATATTTTCTGCAAGACAATTGGCGAGATATAGAATTTCATATCCAGTATTTCTGTTTACTTGGTACTGGAATTAATAGAATTGGAAATAAATGTTTTGTGTAAGTATAATTGTGCAGAACAGCCATGGATAAATGTTTTGTGCTGCTATATATAAATTGTTAGGAAAGTTTATGGACGGGTGGAAATTATTCTTCCCAGGCTGGGACAACAGTAATTAAGTTAGTGACAGGGGAAGAAAAACTAAAGACAGGAAATTTCCTTAGCTTTCCCACTTACAAATAATCGTTTTGTTAGTAACAAACGTTCCGTGTCTGACTTATGACTGCCTATCTTTCTCTGTGGCTCCGTGGATGAGTGAGTAGAGTCGTTGCTTGGTAATCGTGAGTTTGATGGATCGAGTCCTGTTCAGGGCAGTTCAATTTTTTCATTTTTTGTTTACCATATCTAAAGATGTTTCTTCCCCTCCGTAATTATCTGATGCTCTCAACTGAGTTCTTCAATTGAATTCAACAATTGGTAGTGGGATGCTCTCAGGTTCGGGTGAGCTTTTACATGTCTATTTACGAAATCAAATTTTTCGAAAAAATATTGATTCTATCCGATCATATTGTCTCAAATTCGAAATTTCCGCATTTGACTGTATCTCTCTTTCATTATATTTGCATCTCTCGTTCTCCAATGTCATCAGCTATGAGATAAGATGGCTTGGGAGCAAAAATTGAAATCATAAAAGTGATATGCCAATGGGCTCACTCTCACTAAGCATTTGATTAAATGTATGTGTTTTCACACTGAAGGAGGGGGGTATCCGCTCTTCCTACTCTCCTGAAGTGACAGAATATTTATTCAGACTCTGCAAAGTCATTTCAGATCAAACGACAGAAAGTGTTCATTCCAACAGCAACAGGATTGGACTTTATTTTTTTGTTTCAATTTATCTTCACAAGTAGGAAAAATATCAAGTAATATGCTTGCCATAAGAAGTACAGGTCTAGGATTCATTTGATTTGGAGAAATGATGCTGTAGACGATAGTGGGAACTTCGCCAAATAGTACGAAAATTTCAGCTCCTGGCTATTATGCCACCCGACTTCCTTTACAGCTAATTTGGTTGCAATACTTCCCGGCAAATGCTTTTGACTCAGTTGGTGGAGCACCTTAGCCGTAAATCTCCATATGGCTGTACCATCCAGAAATGTCCCTTACTGTACAATGTATAATGTATGGAATGTATAATTTCAGTTGATATACAGCAGTGGCGTAGCCAAGGAAGGTGCGAATAGGGTCGAGAACCCCCTTCATCCTCAGAGACCAATTACCATTAGGACAAAAAATACTTGTTATCATAAGATTCCAACGTTATATCAACTTCATCCATCCCTATTCAAAGGTATTGATTATCCTAGTGGTATACAGTGTGTATCATACGCATACCACATAGATGCTGACTTATGTATACACGACTCCAAAAGTGCATTACCACCTGCATTTCCCGTTTTCCTGCAATAGCAGGCAACCCAAAAAGCTCGGCGGTTGGGTTGGTTCCGAATTCGAAAGGCGTTGGACCAAATCTCAATTTTGTAACAAATATATCAGTGTGGCAAACTCCAAAAAAAGAATAAAACAAATTGCTAAAAATGACAATTTTATAATCGTGACGGAGTTGGATGAGATCAAAAGTTACAAAATGATCTTACTTAAGCAGTTCAAACAAGATGAATGGCAAGAAACAGATATCAGAGGAAAGCATTTCTCTCCTCCCCACCCCAAAAAAATCTCATAAAAAAGAAAAAGTTACATAATGTAAAATTTTAGTATAAAAACCCCACTCTAAATGGTGAAAGATAACACCTGAAAGGCAAGAACAACTGAACCAAAGTCAATGAAATTGTTCACAGATATTGCAGACGTATAAGGAGGGAATACGATTTTCGTATTTTCCTTAAAAAAACGGTTGGGTGGGGAACGGACCAGTGCAAATCTTTGATCGCAAAATATCAAAAGTGCTACTAAAGGTATACCAGAACTGCGCAAAAGACATGAAGAATTGCAACAAAACTTTTTGTATAGACAATACGCAAAAAATAAAGGAATACGGGCTTTTTTAGTTTTCTGCGCAAAAACGGATTTAGGGGCAAAAGCTCCGACTCAAAATTTTGAAACTTGATGCCCGAAAGGTAAGAAGAAGTGAACCGAAGAGAATAAAATTGTGCATAGATATTGTAGACGTAAAATGAGAATACGGGATACGTATTTTAATGCAGAAAACGGTTGGGTGGGGCACGGACCCGTCCCAAACTTTGATCACGAAAAATCAAATGTGCTAGTAACAGTATGTCAGATGTGTGTAAAAGACATCAAGTATTGATATTAAACTTCTTGTATCGATAATACGCAAAAAATAAAGGAATATCGGTTTTTCTATGTTCTGCGGAAAAACGGCATTAGGGGGCAAAGACTCTCAACAAATAATTTGATAATTGACGCCCGAAAGGCAAAAAGAAGTGAACCGAATTGAATGAAATTCTGCACAGATATTGTAGGCATAAAATGAGGGAATACGGGTTTCGTATTTTCCTGGAATAAAAGTTGGGTGGGGCACGGAACCCTCAGAGCCTTTCATCACGAAATATCAAAAGTGCTAATAACAGTATGTCAGATGTGTGTAAAGGACATGAAGAAGTGCAACACAACTTTGTGTATGGACAATACCCAAAAAGTAAACGAATACGTTTTTTTAAAAAAAAATTCTACGTGAAAACGGTTTTAGGGACCAGAAGCTTCCACCCTAAATTTTGAAAGTTCACGCGCGAAAGGCAAAAGGAATTCAACCGAAGTTAATAAAATTTGCACACATTTTGTAGACATAAAATAAGGGAATACGGGTTTCGTATTTTCCTGGAGAAAACGGTTGGGTTGGGCACCAACCCCTCCAAACCTTTGACCACAAAAAATGAAAAGTGTTGGTAACAGTATGACAGATGTGTGTAAAGTACATGAAGAATTGCACCGAACCTTTTTGTATCGATAATACGCAAATAAATAAAGGAATACGGGTTGTTTTATGTTCTGCGAAAAACGGTATTAGGGACAAAAGCTCCGACCCAAAATTTGCAAATTTGACTCCCGAAAGACAAAAAGAAGTGAACCGAAGTGAGTGCAATTGTGCACAGATATTGCAGACGTAAAATGAGGGAATACAGTTTCCTATTTTCCAGGAAAGAGGGTTGAATGGGGCACGAACCCCTCCAAACCTTTGATCATGAAATATCAAAAGTGCTAATAACAGTATGTCAGATGTGTGCAAACATTAAAAATTGCAACATAACTTTGTGTATTAACAATACGCAAAAAATAAAGCAATACTTTTTTTTGTTCTGGGGAAAAATGGTTTCCGGGGCAAAAGCCCCCACCGAAGTGAATGAAATTGTGCACAGATATTGTAGAATAAAATGAGGATACGAGGTTTGTACTTTCCTGGAAAAACGGTAGTGTGGGGCACGGACCCTTCCAAACCTTTGATCACGAAAAATCAAAAGTGGCAGTAACAGTATGTCAGATGTGTGTAAAGGACATGAAGAATTCGGACATAACTTTGTGTATGAACAATACGCAGAAAGCAAATTAATACGGATTTTTTATGTTTTGCGGGAGAACGGTTTTAGCGGGCAGAAGCTCTCAAACAAAATTTTGAAAGTTGACTTCCGAAAGGCGAAAAGAAGTGAACCAAAGTGAATGAAATTGTACGCAGGTATTGTAGACATAAAATGAGGGAATATGGGTTCCGTATTTTCCTGGAGAAAACGGTTGGGTAGGGCACTGACCCCTCAAAACCTATGATCACGAAATATCAAAACTGCTACTAACAGTATCTCAGATGTGTATAAAGGACATGGAGAATTTGGACGAAGCTTTGTGTCTGAACAATAGGCAAAAAGTAAACGAATACGTTTTTTTTATTTTCAAAGGAAAAATGGAAAAATGGTTTTTGGGTCACAAGCCCTCGTTCAAAATTTTGGAATTTGACCGCAAAAGACAAGAAAAAGTGTACCGAAGTGAATGATATGTGCACTAATATTGTAGAGGTAAGATGAGAGAATACGTGTTGCGTATTTTCCTGAAAGGAAAAAAACTATTGAGTGAACCGAATCGTTGAGTGGCGGTATCAGTGGACCGAACCGAATGAAATTGTATGTAGATATTGGATATGTAAAATATGGCCTTCCGTGTTTCACAAGTGTCGTGTCTCCATCCGATTTCTTCAAATTTGGCAGATCAAGTAACAGCAAGCGCAAACAGTATAGCGTATTTTATAGTATTTCAGGAGGCACCTTTAAGCTTTGCAATGTTTTTCCGCATAAACAAAAACACATGTCGATTTATTTCCATGTTGCTATTGTTTTGTCAAATTTGAAGCAAAGCGGATAGGGAAACTTGAGAAACATGATAGGACTTATTTTACATATGGTCTATATAATATCTACACACAAGTTTGATTTCCTTGGGTCCACTTCTTCCTGCTCTATTATGGTAATATTTCCCATTTTTTTTCGGATGGGGCTTAGGACCAAAAACACGGTTCTTCCGCAAAAATTAAAACACGTTTCATATATTGTTTTAAAAATAGCCTTTACGAAGTTTCGTTGCAATTCTCCATATTCTTTAGGGACTTCTGACGTATGCTCATTTGCACTTTTGATATTCCGTAATCAACAGTTTATAAGATCCGTGCCTCACTCAACCGCTTTTCTTCGGAAAATACGAAACCCAATTATCTCATTTTACATCTACACTATATGCACACAATTTCATTCAATTCGGTGCACTTTTTCTCGCATTTTGGATCTTAAATTTCAAGTTTTTTGTGGGGGCATTTGCCCCCTAAAACCGTTTTTCCGCAGAAAATAACAGAAAAGCCGGATTCATTTTTTTTGCGTATTGTCCCTACACAATGTGTTGTTCCAATTCTTCATGTCTTTCAAGCACTTCTGACATACTCTTATTAGCAGTTTTGATATTTCGAAATCAAAGTTCTGGAGGTGTCTGTGTCCAACCTAAACGGTTTTCTTTTTCTCCGGAAAATAAGAAAAACGTATTCCCTCATTTTATGTCTACAATATCTGTACACAATTTCGTTCACTTCGATTCACTTCCTCTTGCCTTCCGGGCCTTAACTTTTGTTTTGGAGGGGTCCGTTCCCCACCTAACCGTTTTCTCCAGGAAACATGTGTTCCCTCATTTTATGTCTGCAATATGTGTGTAAAATTTCGTTTACTTCGGTTTACTTGGTTTTTGCTTTTCGGGCGTCAACTTTCAAAATTATGGGTGGGGGCTTTTGTCCCTTAAAACCATTTTTTCGCAGAAAATAAGAAACCCGTATTCGTTTATTTCATGTGTACTATCTACTTTTCAAATTTTATCGAAATCGGAGTGTTACGCTTCGGAAATGTTACTTGTTAGTAATAATATTTCTTTAAAATTTTACGAACAAATAGAGGGAATTAAAGCGAAGGATTGGTATCAATTGGAACTTTCGGCTCCTAGCAACGTTGAAACAAATGACAGTACAAGTATTTGGATGCAAGGTAAACGTGAAATTTGAAATTGAGATTTAACTATATTTCTGTCATGATTTTAATGCACACTGCAATGTTCTTAACTGCTAATTAAGTCAGGATTTTGCATCCAAATTCAGCTGCAACATAATAATTCTTGGTAGAAAACCCGAATCGGCAATGCGAATTTAAGATTAGCCGATACTTTAGATAGCTTGGGAAAAAGGTTGAAGAGTGTAACCTAAGTGTGTGGCCAAGTGGGTTGCGAGGCAATTTAATATATTGCATGTGTTCTACTTGGCAACATCCACCTCGACCGTTTCAATTTATTTGAAAACAAAACATTTTTATCATGAGTTACATTTAAGGATGCGCACGATACAAATCGAGACAGGATTTCCCTAACAAAATCCAAGTCGAGACACGGCTCTTCCAATAGAGAAATATACATTTTTCGAGTCGAGACATCACTTTTACAACACATTTTCGAGACGAGACAGCCACAAATCTTGTCTCGTGCGCATCCCTAGTTACATTAGCGCACACCACATGAGTGACAATTTATATTATGATAGAATATACTATGAGCTTTAATAAAAAAGGTGTAGACACTCGATAATTATTACGAGTAAGATTTCAATAGATTCAGGGTTGATCGTGCCGTGTGTGAAGTTATGAAATTTGAATTGGTTTCAATAGGCGTCGATCCAAGGGGAATGTTATAGGGGTTACAACCCCCCATGACGCTCAGGTATACACTGGATAAAATGGATTTCAATGCTACTTTATTTACACTGGGTAAAGTTGGAAATTATGGTTTAGTTCATCCCTTGATCATATCCTGGTTCTGCGATGTTAATGTCTGGTCAGAACTTGCTGTTCTATAAGCCTCAAGTTCATACGCGATAAAATAGTATTTCTGCATTATGCACCCTTTTAAACTATTTTCAATATCTGTATGTATCTTCAGACGAACCCTACTCGAAAAGTTTGCTTTATTGGATATTGTGTTTCTGACGATGCTTGCATTATCAAATACTGTATGTAGTTTAATTAACCTAGAATTGAATACTCCAAAACAGTTGAAAACTTTCTCATTGTTTTAACTTTTCTTGAGTTGATTTTGAGCTTAACGTCCCTTCCAGCAGCGAAGCTATATGATACGTGGACCTACTGATTAACGTCGAATTCGAATCACATGAACTTCCAACGGGAATCGAACCTGGGTCTTCCATGCGTTTACTTTACTTGAATTTGCACTCGAACGCTCTCAAGTGGATTTAAGAGGTTGCACTTGCTAACCATGAATTTTTCAATGAATGTACTTTTTAGTAATTATATTAATTTTACTTTTCAAAAGGTGTAAGCATTTCGCTTTTTTTTTATAAAAAAACCTTGAATGATACGTAGTCAGTGTTGAACACAGGTTTCATTTTTATACTTGACAATAGTAATTTGCATACCCCTCTCTTCTACCTCTAGACACAGAAATATTGCTTTTAATAACTGCCAAATTACGATTTTTATCAATAAAGAGTAGCTGTCCTACTAGGGTGGTCCTTATTTATATGGGGAAAAATAAATTTAGGAATTTCCTTGGACGAGTCCTCTAAAATGGTTCCATATGGGACTAAATTAAGCAAAAAGAAAAACTAGATCCATTGAATAATTTTAAATGTTGCCTCAAGCGACCTAAAGTTTTGAATCCGATTGCAATACGTAGTATATGGAGAAAATCTGGAAGAATCCTTTGTAATTTAGAAACGGTTTAAGGAAATGGGAAGATATCTTGAATAATGGAACTAGAAAAACAGACCAATCTAATCCTGTATATCATTATCATGGCGGCCATCTTGAATTCAGGTAAAAAGTTTTAGACAGGAAGAGGGTCACAGGACATATCGTTTTGAGGTAGCGTTTTACCAGAAGCACAAATCTGGCATTATTTTCAAGATACCTATAATCATGTAAGAGTCATTACACATGAAAAACGAAATGCTTCTTATTGTAGTTATAGGCAACATATTTGTAAGAATTTTGATTTTTTTTTTACATAAAGTGAAACAAACTGCTAGAAAAACCTAAATCTTTCTTTTGCTATGAACTAAAAATAAGTTTTCATCATGATGACTCATAGTCCATTATGAGGAAAGAGAAAAATTATAACTTGGAAGAAGTTTTCAATCTTATTTGCTACATAGTTCACTTCGGACACATCTAAGAAAAGATTATCTGTGGACCTTCACTATCCGCAAAAGAAACTGTTTCTGTTCCTCATTTTTCGTAAGAACGTTGTTGTAATATTTTATTAGTTTTACTTCTCTTTCTGCTGCATCGTTTGTTACGTGAATGAATTTAATAGTCATTATTATTTGACCATGAAATCTTATCACACTCAAGAAACCCTTTAGGTATTTTAAATCTCTCGAAGAAAATTTGTGTTTATTTTCACAAAACGACTGATTTCTCTTTTCACAAGAATTTTTATCGTATCATCTATTGAATCAAACCTCTTTGCTGTTTCACGGTTTCCCCTTACAGTTTTCATTCTTTCAATCATTTTTTTCATAATGCTAAGTACATATAAAAAACTACGTGTTCCTTCGCCAAGTACCAGAGACGGCGAGAAAATTTAGAGAGTGAATTCAGCATCTATTTGTCTATAACTGTACAAACCTTTCAAAAGTTGCAGGTCTTGTAATGGTGAATGGGATGCTCAATTACATTTAAACCAAGCTTGCACATATAGTCGTATCAGAAAAATGCATACTCTCCGAAGGCCCGTTTCTATTTGCTTCGTTAAACGAAATTATTAGCGAAAGAAAAATGTTTTTAAACAGTAGATTGCTTTTCCCTTCCACTCTGCATGGTGAGTTGTTCCAGGCAAACGAAAGAAAACGCCTCGAGGAGGTATACCACCCAAGAATATGATGACCAGTCCTAAAAATTCCTTGTAGTCTTCCTGTGGTGTCCTGTTTCTACAAGTTTGATACCAAAATTTAAAACTTCATTTCTTCCATCGGAAATATTGTTCCTTACAAAGTACGAATTACAAATTAAATCATAACTATATTCAAAGTGAAACTAAACAAGAATTAATGGAATATGTTTTTGACAGACGCCAAAACTTTGGGTCTAGGTCAAAACCCCCACAGTCAAGAAATGTCAAAACGCCCACACGATCGGTCATAACTCCCACAGAAATGGACAAATCTCCGAAACGCACGAACGATCAAAATCCCCACAGCCAAAACTCCAACACTCAAGAAATGTCAAAACGCCCACACAATCGGTCATAACTCCCACACAAATGGACAAAACAGCCACACATAGCAACGGTCATAATCCCCACATAAATGGACAAAACTCCCATACAAATGGTCAAATCTCCCACATGCAGAAATTGTTACAACTGCCACGCAAATAGACAAAACCCCCACACAATCGGACAATTCCACCTCACTCAGAAATGATCGTGATTGCACGTCTTCGTTGCGGCTCTTTATGATGCCAACTTTAGTATTTCTTTCGTTAGAAAACAGTGCAAGAAGAATAGTTGCAACATCAGTTTAAAGGGAATAAAAAATGTTATTAAAAGTACAAGGGCAAGACATGCAACCAGGATCATTTCAGAGTGTGGAAGATTTGTCCGATTGTGTGGGTTTTTTGTCCATTTGTGTGGGGGTTTTGTCCATTTATATGGGGATTGTGACCGGTGCTATGTATGGGAGTTTTGTCCATTTGTGTGGCAGCTCTGACCGTTGGAGGTTATGACCGACTACCAGTGTGGGGGTTTTGGCTTTGGGAGTTATGACCGTTCGTGCATTTGGAAGATTTGTCCGTTTGTGTGGGAGTTATGACCGATTGTGTGGGCGTTTTGGCATTTCTTGAGTGTGGGGGTTATGGCTGTGGGAGTTTTGACCTGTTAGGTTAGGTTACATTAGCAAACGATTCGATTAGATTACATTGAATGGCATTACCGTACTTCTTATCTTGAGTACCGTTCTGTATATTATGAATTTCTAAAGTTCTTTGTTTTATATTTTGAGAATTTCTGCCAGCTATGAAGTTATCAATTTCGAGAAAAATTAGATATACTGTTTGCCTGATTAAATGCTGTACGATTACCATTTCTGTTTCTTCTGGAATTGGGTTCGGTTCTATTACCGGAATAATTGAATCTATCATTACTTCTTACATTAGGACTACACTCTTCACGCACATTGATATTTCGGATTGAAATATGATTGGCTTGGTTTCGGTTATTACTAGTTTGGTTTCGAGCTAGTATTATTTTGCACCAATAATTGATTTTCAAAATTTTGCACTATTATAATTAGATGATTGAAATTAATGCATTGTACAGAAATCAGTATTTGCTGGAACCTAAAAGATAACAATATCCATATTGATGCTATAATTCGAGATGGCTTTTGGTATATATTAATTAACTTCGACTCATTATATACGGAAATTACAAAATCAGTAAGATTCTTATCAATTCTTGGATCATAACGTCTGTTTCGAACCAAAGTGTAAGCAGTCGAACTTACATCATCATCATCAATTCCTGGAAGAAAGTTAGTGCAACTTATTTTAGACCACTCGTTCTGAGAAACGTTTAAATAGAGGAACGTCCTGTACAGCTGCAAACCAAACACAACACTTACCAAATACACATTTTAAAACTAATTCATAAATGTGGTGTCTACAAGGAAGGATAGAAGATTTTTTGGAGCTTCTGCTTTAGCAGAATGCAAGAACCGTTGACCTCGTCCTTTCTGTCTTTGAGACAAAAGAAACTCTTTATCTTTTTTGATTTCAATTATACCTATAGCATTAGTGTGTGCTATATCAAATAAATCAGGCAAGATATTTGAGAAGACTACTTCTTTCTGCCTTTGCACTTCACTCGACGTTTCATTGTTCTTCTGTAATGCTCACCATTTCTCATACAATATAATAAGTTTGTCAACACTGCGTTGGGCATCCTTTACCGAGATCTTTGCCTTTTGCCAAAATACCTCAGTTTCTTTAACAGCTAATCGTGCTCTTTCCCTCACTGTCAGATTTACCGTTCTCAAGTTGTAGAAAAAGACACTCAACACTTGCTATGGTAATTTACTTCCGAAAATCTGTTCATTGGCACTACCAATTAAATAAATTCCTTTTCGACATATAATATGGTTGCATACGCAGCTTGAATTTTTTCATTAAAACATACTAAAAAAATTGTAATATTCAAATGTTAACCCTGACATTTGAACTAAAATAACATTTGGGGGGGGGTTAAACAAGAGTTTCATTCCCGAAATCATTTCATAGGTAATAATTCTTACACGACTAAAGCTATCTTTACAATACTGCCAGATTTGTGTTTCTGGTAAAACGCTACCTCAAAACGATTTATCACATGATCCTCTTCCAATTTAAAAATTTTGATCTGAATCCAAGATGGCGGACTTCAAGATAGCCGCCATGCCAATACTATACAAAATTAGGTGTGTCTCCTTTTCTAGTCCCATTATCCAGGGGATTTTCGCATTCCCTTAAAGGTTTCTAAATTACAAGAGTTTATTCCAGATTTTCCCCATGTGCTATGTATAGTAATCGGATTCAAAACTTTAGGTCGCTTGAGGCACCATTTAATATTATTCACTGGGCCTAACTTTTCTCCTGGCTTAATTTAGTCCCACATGGAACCATGTTAGGGGGCTCGTCCAAAGAAATTCGGAAAACAAAAATTAAAGACCACCCTACGTCCTACTAACTCTGCTATCGATTTCCTGCTAAGCAGGGATAAAGCGAATCTGAAAGGGAAGGGGGACGGTAGGTAGCGGCATGACGTCACGCCGTATTCCATGCCTATCTTTGCCCATTGTAATTTCTTAGGTTCTGGGGGGACGCCATACACATTTTTTGGAGATGGGGGACGGCGTCCCCCCGCGTTCCCAAGCACTTTTACCCCTGCTGCTAAGTATTAATTGCTGTGAGGACTAACGAAAAAATATTATGTGATACTACTACTACTACTACTAATAATAATAATAATAATAATAAAGGATCTGAATGATAAAGATATTTTTTTCAACTTTCTATCCTGTGGGCTTCCGTGAATATGGATATATTGTTTATAAGGAATAAAGAGGCTTCAAGCAAAAACCTTCTGTATAATAAAAAAAAGTCTTATCAGTTGTTTAACGAAGGTGTCTGCTTTTTTTCAAACACAATGTTACAAGGCACAGAGCCACGCCTGCGGGCATTTTGCTTCGAAGGCAGCTTCAATACTAAAATCAAGAGTTTTATTCTGTTGTTGGCACGTGTCGAATCAGCTTGTTTGCTGTGCGATGTTTTGCCTTCGGGCGATCGACTAGATAGATAGAAGAGTCAATAAAGAAAGAAATGAAACGATATGCTTATTTCATGGCGATATGCTTGCTTCTTGGCATTAAGTGTTTGAAAACCAAAAGTGTTCTGAATATCCATTTTGTTATTTCCATAATAAGAATAAAGGAAAATGTTAATTCTCATATATAGTAGGGGTAAAACTGAGGGGGAACGTCGAGGGACGTCGCTCCTTCACTTCCAGAAAATATATGTGGCATCCTTACACTTTCTAAAAATTTACAATGGCAAAGATAGGCACGGGGAGCGGCGTGACTCATGCCTCCCCCTATCTTTTCAGATCCACTTTTACCCCTGGTATATAGAAAGAAAGAAAGAAAAAAATATATTTCACACAAATAACAAAATAAGATATTATACTTAAGTTCGCCTTGACCTTGTGTGTTTCAAAATTGTTCAGAATGTTTTCCTAACTCCAATAGAAAAATGATGGAATAAAAAGAATTGTTAATTCCAACCAAAAAAGAAAAAAATATAATTTCACTTAATAAACAAAAAGAACAAGATAAAATATTTCAGTCAGTCTTTGCAATTCCAAATGCTTAGAACTATTTTTCCCTTCTGCTCGTGAATACTTCAAATTAATATTAGTCTTGAACAAAACAGTCTTCAATAAACATAAAAATCTTATAATTTTAAACCTAATAGTGTGTCCACGAACCATTATTATCTATCACCGCATTCATTCGAGGAGGCATGGAATCAATTTGTGACGAAGGAAGACAGGAATGGAAAAGGAAGGAGGTGAACTGGGACCTGTATGTTAGGTGCCATACCGGCATTTGCCTGGTATGAATGAGGAAATCCGAAGAAAATCCTCACTCAGAATGGCTGGACTGAAAAAGCTGTTACACCTTTACGACCAACTGTCCCCATACACATAATGAATGAAACCTCTTATTTCTCAGCATTTTCAATCAACAGTCTACTTGGAGCGTTTTACATGAGATCTGATTCTTGATTATTTAATGGAAGATGAAGATGTTTGGATCATTGTCCATCTGAAAATAAAATTTTTCGTTTGGTGTGGGCAGCATAATATTCAACTTCAAAGTCTTTCTTATTCCTGTTACCTAAGGGTCTCTTTCCTGTTACCTAAGGTTTTTTTTACTACTTTCTTCAAAACTAAGGACGATTCTTTCTTAATCTCTTAATCTCATTTATAAAGAATTTGTGTTCCCTTAACAAAGAGAAATAATGAAACCTGTTAAGTTAAGCGCGTGAAACAATATTGGTGAAAATTTCACGAGCAGCAATTACGCAATAGATGATTAGGATATTTAAAACACAACTTATACGATAGTTCAGATGCTACAACTATAAGATCTTTTGATTGCTATGTATGACGAGTAAACGACACGCTATAATACTGAAAACTGATACACATGCTATTTACTGATGTGTGTGTTATTGTGCGCACAAAGTAATGTTGCTGAGGAAAACACACAAGACGACATCGTCCAATAGAAATCATTAAACCTTTTTGAAAACGAAATTGAATTTCCATGATACTTCACGAGACGAGAGAGACCCCCTTCGTGAACAACAGTAGCAAAAATCACGAAGTTTACGTCGTTGTTGATAATGGTACCGGTATGTATACGTTTCGAAAATAAATAACCCTCACAACTATACTGATGTAATCTTGATATCTGAGCGTTTGAGATTAAGAAATAAACTCTTATACCTTGTTCTGAGAGATAATATGTTTAACCCTGTAGTTGTAAGAGGTTCTAAAAACAAAGATAGTTAAATAATAATGTACTGTTTCTGGGTGTAACTGGGTAACATTTACTGTTGTCTAGGTTTAACAAACGGTTCTGCGGACTGAAAATATTTTAACAACCGGTTCTAGCGATCCGGCTGAATAGCACCACTGGACCGTGGGGAATTTCCTCGTAATAGTTAGAGTGCTTATTTTCGGCACGGGAGACCCGGCATCGATTCCTGGTGGGAGATTATGTGGTTCAGATTCCACGTTAAGATCTAAGTCCACGTCTTCAATTGCCTCGCTCTGAATAGAATAGTAAACTCCAAATCAATCCACCACCCAACCGATCGACGTCGGAACCGGGAGCGCCTTTCCGTCACAATGAGAGTATGGTGGCTCAGCGATAGGGCGCTCACTTTTGGTTTCAAGGTCATAGGTTCAATTCCAGCCTATACTATGTAAGTTTATAGTGAACAGCTTTGTGTCAATTTGTTTCTAAGAGTTCTTTATTGCCTTCCACTTCATTCCTCAGTTCCTTTCATTAATTGTTTAGTTCACTTATCATCTGTTTCCTTTAGCCTCCAGGATATAATTGTGCGATGTTAAAATTCCCATTTCATTTCAAAATATTAGACCAATAATGCAATCTTGAATTTCCGAAATCACTTTTCATTGTTCACATTTCACTTACCTGTGAGTAGATCATGAGTATTTAGATATCTAAATTAATTATAATAGGTAATCTGGCACTTGTAAACTACTATGAATGAATTATTTGTTTTGTTTTCCTTCTTTGTCTAAAAGCACTAAACTTAGTATCGAAAAGAACATTGTTTTTCAGCAGATACTGGATTTGTTTTGAGATAGCTGCTTACAGACCTCACGTGAAAGCAGCAAGTCTCTCGGAGAAGTTAACTCACGTGAACAGGGTTGGGAATATTTTCCCCTCTTGCCCGCCTGACTTATTTCTTTCGTGACTGTACGTTGTAATCCCTTCCCCTCTTTTGCACACTGTGTGAAATTTAACTTGTATACTGTAGTGAGTTACAGAAATGATAATGCTATTTTTAATAAATGACATCAAATAAGATTGACGATTGTCACAATATATTCAAGATAACAAATATTCATTTAACAGTCGTCGTACGTAGTTGTGTGCACTGAAATTCCCATAATGTGCTTTCTTCTTTACTATTATGACTCCGACCTTCGTGACTAAGTGGTTAGCATACGCGCCTTTGGCGTGAGAGACCCCGGCGAGAGCTCAAGTGGTTCGGATTTCACGATTAATCAGTAAGTCCCGTCTCATATAACCTCGCTGCTAAAAGGACGTTAAACTCAAAATCACATCAACTAATATGAGCTACTTGGCAATGGTACTGGGTTATTTCATAACTTCTTCGAGAAGATCTTTGTAAGAATGAAGAATCATCAAGTAGTTAATCTATGTTGGGACATAGTACTCCGAAGATAAGATTTCATTCTTGATAGAATCGAAAATAATCTTTCTGGTGTCACTGAAGTCATAGGAACAGTAAGGTAAAGCATTGTTAGCTTATTAAATTCCTAAAACAAATAATGAGTTACCTTTTTTGGTTGAGATTTGAATGAGACAACCAGATCTTGAACACCTTCAATGACGTTCAAAGAATCATTTTTGCTTCGGTGAAGCGAGGAAAGTGCTAATAACAGTATGTCAGAAGAAATTGAAGAACATGAAACATTGGAACGACACATTCTTTAGGGACAATACGCAAAAAATAAACGAATACGGAAAAACGTATTCGTTAATTTTCTGCGGAAAAACGGTTTTAGGGGCCAAAACCCCCATCCAAAATTTTGATTGTTGAGCTCCGAAAGGCCAGAGGAAGTTAACCAAAGTGAATAAAATTGTGCACAGATATTGTAGACATAAAATGAGGTAACACGGTTGGATTTTGATATTTGCAATTGTAACACGGTTGGATTTGGCACTTACTACTTGGCTTTTGAGATGCAGGCTGTGAGTTTTTAGAGTAGCTAACTACTGACAAAATTGGTTTATTACAAATATAACTTCTTTAGTCAGTAGAAAGGATGGCGTTGATCACGAATCAAAGTTAATAACGATGTATTTTAGTGGGTCAGACTTGGTCACAATGGTTCAGAGTTGTTTATAGTTGGTGGTGGGTCAGAGAGGGTTATGTTGGGTGAATGGGTTACGTTGGGTGGTGAGTCATTGTGGGTGACGGTCGGTCGTGGGTCACGATATGTGGTGGGCCAGTATGTTGTGGATCAAGGTTTCATTGACCCACGCCATCTCTGGTTAACATTGTACTAAAGAGGAGAGGCTCCGAAGGTGCTCTCGGCGATTTTCTCAAATTTTGCACATAGATAGTACCCCACTACAAAGAAAGAAATCTCGAAACGGTTCACAGTACCATCTCAGAACTCAACATAGAGGGATTTGTTTGATTGACTAAATGAAGACCTCAAAAATTTATTCTTCTACAAGCGAGATTTTCTTTATCCTTTCCGTGGCGAAGTCAGAAAAATACGCGGCTAGTAAACTTAAGGTTCAAGGTTCGCGCCCAACTCGGGGTATTTGCTTTATTTTCTAGTGTTCTTACTAGGGATGGTCACAAAGTTCCGGTTCCGGCGGAACCGATTCCGCGAGGAACCGCTTCTCGCAGATCCGGTTTTCAGAACCGATTCCAGACCTGGATCCGAAAACCCGGTTCCAGAACCGGATCCGTTTAGACCCGAAAACCGGTTAGACTCAGAACCGGTTCTGGCCATCCCTATTTTTTACACTCACCTGATAATAAACAAATCAGGTATATAGACGATTTAACATATTTTGGGGTAGTAATTTTGTGGTTCGTTGGCGTTTCGTCGAGTCTCTGCCGCTAGTGGTATAATTTTCAAAACAAAAGTGGGGCACCACGGATCGTAGCTGCGGCATCACCAACTTTTAGCGAAAGGTCGTCAGTTGCGTATCGGTGGTCCACTGACGCTTACAGCATGGGGGCTTGTATCTGAAAACTAAGAGAATAAAGAAGCATGGTATCCATGAAGCCCGTTGGCACTCCTAAAAGTCTGAAACGATGAAAGAGACGTTAAAACTGGAAAACACGTATTTTATAATTTCAAAGGTACCCCGTATCGAGGTAAAAGAATTGCGCCAAGGTCCCCAGTAGGGGTGCAACTCAAAATTTGAAGATGGCAAGAGAAATCAAGTAGTATATCATTTAAAAGTATGCCAAAATTAAAAGAGATGGTAATAGACTCGAGTCTTTATGCTAAACTTATGCAAAATAGCGAGCGTTCAAGATGGTAATAAATCCTTCATTAAAAACTCCGTGACCACCTCTAGAAATGTGAAACTGATATCAGAAGAGGTAAACACTTGTATTACCATTTCAAAAGTATAATGCACCAAGGTAAAACAAGAAGTGCCCCATTGTGGGTTTATTACATCATTAATATTAAATTGTGCGTTCCATTGTTGTGTCTTTAGTCTAAAGGACAAGGTGATTGTGAATTATGAAATTAATGGTAGAATACAGAAATGGAAGGAACGTTGGTACATTATACTTTTTGTTCTACTTTGGTGCATTATACTTTGCAATGATAAGACAAGTGTTTACATCTTCTGATATCGGTATAAAAGTTTCACATTTCTAGAGGTGGCCACGTAATTTTCAATGAATTTATTACCATGTTGAAGACTCGCTATTTTGCTCAAGTTTAGCATAGAGACTCAAGACTCTTAAAATATCCCTTCTTCTAGCAAAACTTTCAAATGATTTATTAAATTCCCCTTGCCATGTTCAAATTTTAAGTTGGACTCATCCTGGAACCATCCGGGGGGCCCTCTGGCATATGTTTTTACTTCGACACGGGGTACCTTTGAAAATACTAAATACGTGTTTTCCGATTTTCATATCTGTTTCACCGTATGAAATTTTTAGGGGTGCCAACGGACCATGCCGTAAGCGTCGGTGGATCACCGATGAACAACTAACGATCTCTCGTCAAAAATTGACGGCCCCGCAGCGACGATCTGCGATAGCTCCACTTCAGTTTTGAAAATTATAACACCAGCGGCAGAGACACGACGGAACGCCAACGAACGACAAATCTACATCGCCAAAATAAGTTAAATCTCCTATATGCGTGCTCTTATATTTATATTTATTCTATATTCCATCTCTTATATTTAGGTGAATCAGAAAAAAACCCTAAAACAAATACCCCGGGATGGGCGCGAACAATCAACGTTACGATTACTAGCCACGTGTAATTCTGACTTCCTCAGGGAAACAATGATAAAAAGCTTGCTTGCGGTAGGATAAATCATTGCGGTCTTATTAGCCAAACAGACAAACCCCTATATCTCGGGTTCTCGGAGGTGGTACCGTGAACTATTTCAGACGTACTGCTTTCTGGTGGGGTACTATCTATGTCCAAAATTTGAGCATAATTCGGTGCCTCTTGAGTACAATTTTAACGAGAGATGGTGTGGGTCAATGAAAATTTGATCCACGACTCGCAATGATCCACCATCATTCATTACCCAAATAACCCATTGACCCACTCTGACCCACCACCAACGATGAACCACTCTGAACCATTGTGACCAACTCCGACCCACCAAAACCCATCGTCATTAACTCTGAACCATGATCCATGTCCTCCTCTCCTTTCACTAAAGAGGTTACACTTGTAATGAAACAAGACTGAGAAATTATCACTTATCGGAGTTTGAGTTCCTACCGTCAATCGCTCAAGCATCGCTCTGTTACAACACCGGTGGATCTGACGTTTACGATATACATTGGTAAAATATTTCTCATCTTCCGAATTAAGATTAATTTAAATTCATCATATATAATTATTTCTTTGTTGGCTTACAGATACATTTCGGTAGAAAAAAGGATGAAATTTGAAAGTCTCAAATCAAGATCAAGTAGATCAACATAAAATATAAAACTAGTTTTCCATATAATTAAGCATGCCGTATTAATTTAAAAATGCTCTTGTAATTAAGCTTGAAATGTAAATTTTATGGACATTTTTCTCATAACTTTATGGCTTGATTGCCTTATGCTCTGAACGTTCCATATATTAACAACCAGCTTCAGCAATTATTATAATAGAAAGCAGTGGGTATAAAATGCGAAGAACTGTAGTTTTCATTTCTTAATTTGTTTCTCAACTAATATCAATCGTTTTCGATTATTTTTACAAACCAACCCACTACCAATTTTCCATATATAGAAAATGCCCCCCGCTCATAAAAGAAAATTTAAAAAAAATGCCAGGACACGTTCTGTTTAATTTTAATAAAGAGTTATACTGAATTTCAGCTAACACGAACGGCTTGAGATACTCATTTTTTCGCAAAAATTCGGACCCCTACTCCCCCCTAAGGATATATATTATAATGAAAGTGATACGCGTATGATAACTTCCCAGTTGGGATTGGGGCCTGATTACATACCAAACGTCATTTCATTTGACTTTGCAATTTGACCGTGATGATCACGCAGACATAGTTACTTTTAATTTTTTATATAATAATTCATATATTACAGGTGATTCAAAAATATGTTTTTCTAGTAGTTAGCTCCTCTAAAAGCTCACAGGATGCATCTCAAAATCGACAACCTATTGCTATTGCCACTTTTACAATTGCAAATATCAAAATCCAAGAGTACCTGAACATTTTCATTAGAAACAAGAAAAATGGAGATCTTAAAAGTAAAATGTAGACAAGCTCACCAATATTCAGAAGATGCTGTCTACAATCTACTGAACAGAATGGGTCGGTGGGTCACAGTCAGTGGCGTTTTGCAGTAGGTCACGTCCTTTTGACCCACGATCCACTGACCCACTCACAAATCTTGACCCATTTTACCCACTTACCAACCGACCCATTGACCCAGTCCATCTTTGATTTTAACATATCTTATTTCATTTAAAAGATGAAACATACATCCACACAATTTTGTCATCGATTACGAAGTTTGGCTTAATATAAAAGTTGAAATGGTCATTTCTTCTCACGGTGAGAAATTGATACGATTAAAAGAAACATCTTGAAGTGGGTACAAACTACCTTCCAAAGTTATTAGAATCGCTTTCTCAACCCCGAAAACTATGAATTCCACAAATATGTCAGTATTTTTTTTAGATTTTACTTTAGCTCTCCCAGGCCATCATCCTGTGAAGATGGGAAGGAATTTGGTTGTAAACTCCATTGTGAGCATCACTATCCACGTCAACGATCGAGAAAATTATGGATGAAACACTAAGATCAGTCGTTTTACATTAATTTTACATGTCACACCTCCCACTTCCAAAATTCCATACTACTACAATATTTTCTTCTTAGATTCAAAGTAACATGTCCCAAAATTTGGTAAAGGTTGTCCCAGACATTCCACAGTTAGGTTGGAATATTCATTTATACAGAAAGATTAAAATACTTAGAGCTGTGCGAGCAATGGATTCTATGCTGGCCCTGTAAATTCAAAATCCAGATGACATGTTCGTTCAGAAGTTTTGCTATTGATCTCTGTTATAACGAAACCTTGGACTCTACACTAATAACAGTCGTTTTGAATCATTGGATATGTTACTCCCTTCGACTCTCATTATTAGATGTGCTAGGGAACCTTACACCTACTGGAAGATGAACTTAAAGGTAATCAGAATTGTTCCCAATGAACTTAGGGACCCCGAAAGATATGGATTCGACACTAACATTGGTCATTTTCAATTACTTCTACATGTCATTTTTCACACACACTCCTTCAGGGTGCTAATGGGAGCATAACTTACATGACATCTGGATTGCAACTCTTTATCTAAGCGACCCCCAAAATTATGGATTTGACACTAATATCGGTCTTTTTTATAATTTTGATGTCAGCTCCTTTCATTCCTCCTAGGAGAGCAAACGGATGCTGCCACCACTAGGACTAAATTTGGTTTTAAATGGCATTAAAATTCCTACCAATTAATTTAGCTACCAGTGCTGCATTTAGAACCTCTGCGTCCCTACTTTTGCCCTCGCCGCCCCCAATTACTACATATTTCTCCGACCTTTGATCCCTAACTTCAAAATAAAACAATTAGTGCTTAATTAGTGAATTCATTACAGTTAAATACCACTCACTAAATTCTACAGCTACAACTACGTAACAAAAAATTAGTGAGAAATATGTTCTGAATTATTTTTAGATTTCTTACGCTTTCATTAAGCATATTAGAATAGTAAAAGAAGATTGTTTATGAAATAGTATATTCCTCTTGATTTTTTAACTTTTTCATACGAAAAAATGAAAATATTATTTAATTTTTAAACATTTCGCTCTTCAAAGATGTTGCTCTCTAGGCACGAGCCTAGTTGGACTAATGGGAAATGCGGCACAGTTAGCGGCGCTGAAAAATTAGGATTCGAATGTAATATCGGTTGATTTCTATATTTGTATGTCGCTACGTAACCACTCTGGGTGCTAATGGGAGCTTAATTGGACTTGGATTGAAAGTAGAACTCTTTACCTAAGTGACCACGAACTATGGATTCGATACTAATATCGATTCTTTTCTAACATTTTTGATATGTATCCCGACAGTACTCTTTTCCATATTGTAAGAAGTATGGTTAAAATTGCTCTATACATATCAGAATTATGTTGACGCACACACACATACATCCACATTTTTATGTATATATACCGAGTGAGCGAGCGAGCGAGAGAGAGAGAGAAAGAGTGAGAGAGAGGGGGGACCCAGGGCATCACCACTTCAACATTGCAAAAGCATATATCAGGTATTAAATTGAAAATCTGTGTAAAGACTCTCTGCTGTGGCATGCTTCATAAGGACAATTCCAGTCTGCTCACGTGACCTTTGGTGCTCATGAATTTCTTGCGAACGTTCCGACTTTGGATTCTCTGTTTTTACCATCTTTTTATACTTCGGGTAATTTTTCAAGATCATAAATGTCATGCTGTAATATGAATGTTGAGAAGTAACCTATATATGACAAATAGCTGCAAACAAATACACTATAACCTATTTCTTTCTATGGTATTATTTTCTTGATTTGTATTTTACATTCTCATATATAATACCGACCTACTGTGAACACTTATATCAGATGTTATATATTTACCATAATAATTACTATGTTCTGCAATGATTATGTTATATATACACAACTGATGTATTTTAATGTAATTATTTTATATAATTTTTCATGCATTGCACAAAATAGAATTTCAAAAAAAGAAATACCCAGATGAGAATCGAACTCATAACCTTACAATTTGGAATCCAACGGCTTGCTACTTTTTTAAAAATAGAAACTTCCTGAGTTATTTTCTACTTTCACCACTTTCAGGACTACTAGACTCGACAGAGACACGAACACAGATACAGCGAGGACAGTTACAATTCCACCCTTGATCTTCAAACGGATTCGAACCCCCAATGGGTTTCACCTAACGATTGTCAGCCTAACGCCTCAGACCGCTCGGCTACAGCCACCGGCATCCACTGAGCCAACGCACGCACTCTTTGAAACGTGCTTCTAGCGATGTATTCGGCTCTCTAGATAATTATGACATTCATATCAGAGTCCTGCAAACTCAGGCCCAAAGAAGGCCCAGCCCACCCGCCCCGGATGGATCTGTATTCTGTGCCAGGCTCGACCCGGCCTGGCCCAATGGAAAATGAGATATGTGTCGTCATAATATTGATGTCCTTTTGTCCTCCTTGAATGGGAAAATCGTTTGAAATGTTACCCAAGGTTTACTTTCTACATTCCTATTCTATCTGTCTATTTGTTATCTGTACTTGCTCTGTCCAGCCATGTTTATTATACAATAATACAGCTCATGGACGTAAAAGTCTTGTACTACACTCATTAGTGGGTTACGAGTGTTACACTGTATATAATACTAATACCACAACTGCTACTGCTAATACTACTATTACTATTACGATTACGAATGATAGTGCTAATTCCACTATGGCTGTCACTCCTACAAATATTACTACTACCAATACTACTACTACTACTCATTACTATACCAATACGACAGCGAACACCACTACAGCTATTACTAGTAATACGAAAACAAAACAATGAAAATGAAATCTTCGAGTTTTACGTCCCACACTTATGCCGGCTAGGCTAAAGGAGACGGTGATGATGAGAAATAAATGAAATGGTGGCATTAATAAAGTAGGAGGAGGAAACGGGAGAACGTCGAGAAAACCCCCACACACGGTGTATATCCACCACAAAGTTCACTTGGCGCGAGATGGGATCGAACCAGGGACCCCATGCACCAGAGTGAACGCTCAACCACTGATCCACCGTTCCAGGAACACCTAATAGACCCTGGCGTCTTAGTGATTTATCATTATATTTTGTTATATTTGTAGTACCAAACTATAAACAATACAGGAACATGTAACACCATTTGCTATTTGCCTTGCTAATTGAACATTACTAGAAATTGCACAGATCTTATGAACACGTCAGTTCACGGTTTCGGCCTCCGTGGGCTAATGGTAGCTACGAAATTTATTTAGTAGGTCAAGTACTTGATTTTATCATACGTTCTTTAGGCAACTACGGCTCAGGCCGTATGGATGATAACGGGGTGAATTGGTGGAATGAAAACAGTGGGAGGAAACGGGACCACCCCGAAAACTCCCACGTACACGGTGTTTGTCCACCACAAAACTCACATAGCATGAGCAGGGATTGATCCGACGACCTCTAGCACCAGATGTGAGTGCTTTATCTACTGAGCCACCGTTGTCCCTCAGAGATCAAGGATCGATTCACATTATATGCAGACCGGCCATAATAGCTAGCGTTTCTCTGTTTTTTCTCTCTACTTAGAAGGTAAATTCTGTACCATCAGACATGTCAACCCTGACGCGAAATCGTAGCAGTTATAGAAGTATCTAGCTGTGGTCGTAGTACTAATAATAGAAGTAGTAGTAGTAGTAGAAGTAGTAATATTAGTAATATTACAATATTTTGCGGTCTTGAATAAAGAGTCAGTTTCCCAAACACATTACGATTAACATAAACTGGCAGTAACACCGTACAATCAGGGGAAAGGAGGGGTAGTGGAGGACATTTAAGAAAAAAATGACATTAATTTCCAATCCGCCTTTCAGTGCCCGGGCCGAGTCAGGCCGGCGGGGCTCGGCCCGGAAATACATGCTCCCGGTTCGGGCCTATAGCATTTGTGTCCAGCCCGGTTCGGCCCGGAATGTGCCGGTCCGGTTAGGCCCGGTCCAGTTTGATATTACTTGAAACGGGCAGGGCCGGGTTGGGTCGGCCCAGGCACATTCTGGGCTGAACCGGGCACGCCCGGCCCGTGCAGAGCTCTGGTTCATATCTACTGCAAACGATGTTTTTGTTCTATTTTGACTTTAATTTAGTACTCAGGCGAGAATTAAGTTCTATGTCTTAATTTTCAAATTTTTTCACATATGGTAAGATTTTTTTACGTATCTAAAGTTTACGTATGGAGAGCTAAATAAAAAAAGCATGTGCTGACATTAATACAATTTCGAAATATTGTATCATTAAGTATTTCAATCAATGTTGCTTTTTTCATACAATTAGTAACAAGTCTTATTATATTTAAAAGAAGGAAAACACATCTACAAAGTTATTCCCGATTGCAAAGGTTGGCTTCGAGGTTCGAACCTGGTTTACTTTTTCCCGAACATACCCAAAGTTGGACTTAGAATTTTTTTCTCAAAACAGCAATAAAGAACGCCTTCGACCTTTGAGACAAGTTGTACCTTTCGGGAGTCAACTTAAATTTTGGGGTGGGTTATTTTACCCCCCTAAAACCGTCTTTCCGCAGAAAATAAATAAACCGTATTTCTTTATTTTTTGCGTATTGTCCATACAAAATGTTCGTTTCAATTCTTCATGGCCTTTACACACATCTGACATACTTTTATTAGCACTTTTGATTTTTCGTCATCAAATGTTTGGAGGGGTCCCTGCCCCACCCAATAGTCTCCTCCATTAAAATACGAAACCCATATCCTGATTTTACGTCTGCAATATCTGCGCACAATTTAATTCACTTCGGTGCATTCTTTCTCGTCTTTCGGCCGTCAACTTTCAAAATTTTGGGTGGGGCTCTCGACCCCTAAAACGTTTTCCCGCAGAACATAAAAAACACGTATTCCTTTATTTTTTGCGTATTTTCCATACAAAAAGTTTCGTAGCAATTGTTCATGTCCTTTACATACATCTGACTTACTGTTACTAGCATGTTTGATATTTCGTGATTAAAGGTTTAGAGGGGTGCGTGCCCCATCAAACCGTTTTTTCCAGGAAAATACGAAACCCGTATTCCCTCTATGTCTACAATATCTGTGCAAAATTTCATTGACTTCGATCCAGTTCTTACCTTTCGGGCGTCAACTTTCAAAATTTTGGGTGGGTACTTTTGCCCCCTAAAACCGTTTTCCCACAGAACATAAGCAACCCGTATTCCCTTATTTTTTGCGTATTGTCCATAACAAAAGTTTCGTAGCAATTGTTCATCTCCTTTACATACATCTGACTTACTGTTACTTGCATGTTTGATATTTCATGATCAAAGGTTTAGAGGGGTCTGTTCCCCACCCAACCGTTTTCTTCATTAAAATACGAAACCCGTATTCTCATTGTATGTCTACAATATCTGTGCAGAATTTCATTCACTTCGATTCACTTCTTCTCGTCTTTCGGGCGTCAACTTTCAAAATTTTGGGTGGGACTCTTGCCCAATAAAACCGTTTTCCCGCAGAACATAAAAAAACACTTATTCCTTTATTTTTTGCGTATTGTCCATACACAAAGTTATGTTGCAATTCTTCATGTCCTTTCCAGACATCTTACATACTGTTACTAGCACTTTTGATATTTTGTGATCAAAAGTTTGGAGAGGTCGGCGCCCCACGCAACCGTTTTCCCCAGGAAAATACGAACCCGTATTCCATCATTTTATCTGTACAATATCTGTGCACAATTAGTTCACTTCGGCTCACTTTTTGCCTTTCGGGCATCAACTTTCAAAAGCTTGGGGTGGCCTCTTTTGCCCCCTTAAGCTGTCTTTCCGCAGAAGATTAAAAAAACGTATTCCTTTATTTTTTGCGTATTCTCCATACAAACAGTTTCTTTGGAATTCTTCGTGGCCTTTACATACATCTGACATATGTTACTAGCACTCTTGATATTTCGCGATCAAATATTTGGAGGGGTCCGTGCCCAGCCCAACCGTTTTCTCCATGGAAAATACGAAACCCGTATTCCCTCATTTTACGTCTACAATATCTGTGCACAATTTCATTCACTTGAGTTCACTTCTCTTTGCTTTTCGGGCGTCAACTTTCAAAATTTTGAGTGGGGGCTTTTACACCCTAAAACTATTTTTACGGAGAAAATGAAAAAATCAGTATTCGTATATTTTTGCATATTATCCATACACTAAGTTCGTTGCAATTCTTCATGTTCTTTACACACATCTGACATACTGTTACTAGAAATTTTGATATTTCGTGATCAAATGTTTGGAAGGGCCGGTGCTCCACCCAACCCTTTTCTCCAGGAAAATACGAAACCCGTATTCCATCATTTTAAGCCTACAACAACTGTGCAATATTTCATTCACTTCGGTTCACTTCTTACCTTTCTTCCGTCAAATTTAAAATATTGGTGTGGGTTCTTTTGCCCCACAAAACTGTCTTTCCGCAGAAAATAAAAAAACGTATTCCTTTATTTTTTGCGTATTGTCCATACAAAAAGTTTCGTTGCAATTCTTCATGTTCTTTACACTCATCAGACATTTTTACTAGTACTTTTGATATTTCGTGATCAAATGTTTGGAGGGGTCTGTGCCCCACCCAACCGTATTTTTAAAGGAAAATAAGAAACCTGTATTCCCCTATTTTATGTCTGTAACATCTGTGCGAAATTTCATTCACTTCGGTTCACTTCTTCTTACCTTCCGGGCGTCAAATGTCAAAATTTTTCGTGGGGACTTTTGACCCCTAAAACTGTTTTTCCGTAGAAAATAAAAACCCGTATTCCTTTATTTTTTCGTGTTGTCCTTAGAAAAAGTTTCGTTACAGTTCTTCGTGTCCTTTACACAGTTCTGACAGTGTTACTAGCACTTTTGATATCTCGTGATCAAAGGTTTGGAGGGGTCCGTGCCCCACCCTACCGTTTTTTCTAGGAAAATACGAAGCCTGTATTCCCTCATTTTATGTCTGAAATATCTGTGCAAAATTTTATCCACTTCGGTTCAGTTGTTCTTGCCTTTCGGGTGTCAACTTTCAAAATTTTGAGTGGGTCTTTTATATTAAACACTTACTTTATGTAACTTTTTCTTTTTTATGAAATTCTTTTTTTTGGGGGAAGGAGAGAAATGATTTTTTCTGATATCTGTCTCTTCCCATTCATCTTTTTTGAATAGCTTAAGTAAGATCATTTTGCAACTTTTGATGTCATATATTTTTAGCAATTTGTTTTATTCTTTTTTTGGAGTTTGCCACACTGATATATTTGTTACAAAATTGAGGTTTGGTCCAACGCCTTTCGAATTCGGAACCAACCCAACTCCCGAGCTTTTTGGGTTGCCTGCTATTGCAGGAAAACGAGAATTGCAGGTGGTAATGCACTTTTGGAGTCGTGTATACATAGGTTTACGTGCCATAATCCAAGAATATAGACTTGTTACGTAGGCGTAATTTATTTATTCTTGACGCGCACAATTCACGTAAGGACGAAAGACTTTCGTACAGCCGCCATTGTAGCAATACTTGGGAAAAATGAAATCGGAAAGATTTGTACAGCGTTCTTCAGTAAACGTTCGTACAGCTTTACCAGTCTTTACCTTGTTATCCCAAGAACATTCCTATATTTAGTGGAAGTTTGTACCATAATTTTTAAGGAACCTACGACGTTCCATAATTTGCTCATTACGTTTTTCCATAGTGTTGTAGGAGTCATGAGCATCATGTAGAATGGCGTCAGGGCTGAAAGAGTAACAGGATTTGTAAGAATGACAGTAAAATTCATGTAAGTCGAAAGCAGCTTGAATCCTCCGTGCCATCCATCGACTTTGTAGCTACCAATATACTTTTCGCCACCACATCTTGCATGGTGAATTCCTATCCCTAATTGGTCGTCCATATACATTTCATTGCAAAGCTTTCATACTAAATTTTGATAGAAACCTAACGCAAAGATTACGGTAATAGTATTTTGTGGTAAGTGCAAGGTACGATATGTGCACATCGCAAGATTAGCAATGGTCGATAAGGTGATAAAGCATTGTAAACCCACCGTTTTCTCTTCAATAACATGGCTAAAGTTTACAACGACTTCTATGAGAATCTGTCATTTTCAGAATAAGACAGGATTTCCTTCTGTAGGTTAAAGTCCTCGCCACTTACCACACGTTTTTGTTGCCAGGCTTCCAATCGCTGTCGTTCTTCCGCTGAACGCACGTTACAGTCGTAATATTCAATTGCGGGATATGGACTAACAATTTTAATTTTCTCGATTGTTAAATCAATATGGCAAATCTCTTCTTCTTCTTCTTCTTCTTGAAATTTTGACTAATGCCTACAGTATGTGTAGTTTCGACAGATTAACCCCCAGAAATATATACGAGTCGCGGTATAAGTTTCTAATTTCAATACTCATATTAAAAATCTTCTGATACTGGATAAGCACACTAGCAATTATATGCTGTTCTATTAGATTTATAAGACAGAAGAGGCTATCATATTGGCTCCCATTGTGAGCTAATGCGACAAATTTCTGAAAGACAGGATGTTCTACTAACACGTTGTTAATAAAGCCGTCACTGTCTTAAAAACAAACGAATGATTTTCAACATTACGTCTTACAAGGTTCATCGATGCTTTTTCTATGCATTCGTGGCAAATATGGTGACAACACACCAATACAACCTCAGGTTCTCTTTCATGACGGTCATTTAGAGTCTTCAACATTGTTCCTACATTATAGACTATGGACATAAACTTGTTCGTATGTACAGCCTTCTATCTCTGAACATATGTGGTTTATAACGTGCATGGCACGTTGAAGTCTTGTCAAATATACCAAAATAGATGCATAACTTAACATTATCGCATACAAATATACCACCCTTATTACGCTCCAAATGATTGTCAAAACATACAACCTCAGCAAACATTTTATTGCATGCATTAGACTTAATTTTCTCCACAGTATAATCGCGCTCATGTTTCTTCTCGCTGAAGGAACGCAAGAGTTTCATACTTATTTTTATGTGTCTTCTCATCATAACCTTCTGAAAAATTATACTTCTCTGCACTAAGAAATGCTCTAATATTACGGATTGGTTCGAAATGTCCAACAGCGTTACGAGTTTCATGATAAATAAATATCTTACTTTCCGCCGGTTCTCCTGGGTAACGAACTATTTAATGTCGATCCCTGTTTTAATCTTCCTCGTGAATTACAATTTGATACTCCCCTTTCAAATAAGATTGGAAAGCATCAATACCTTTAAAGTCACAGCCTCCCTTAGCTTGGACGTTAACACCTGCCGTAAAGGAAAGGACTTCAGCTTTAAGAAGCCATGTATCGCGGTGTTTTTAAATTATACAAATTATCTTTTATGCCTTCCAGGTTTACTTGGCCCCATACTATGGCAAGAAGGTAATACATATTCTTATTTTCGAGCGTATTAAACGCTTCTCCTAATAGGTTTGATAATTTGCATATTTCTGAACTGCAGTGCTCTTACTTCCTTCCCTGCCGAAAAGACCGTATACTGCATGGAATCAAAACAAATTTTCATGCGCCAAAATAAACGCTTCATTCGAATTTAGCACATGTTTGATTGAAGTCAGGATTGACTTTGCAGAAAAATTACCATGGGTTCTCCATGGGATGTATACGGGCTTATTACTACTGTTGCTGCCAACTATGTATAACCCGATATAATCCGAGGGGCGCGCATCAGAATGGACATTTTCGAATTCAAAATCTAATAGGCTTCCAATATAGGCCTCTGGGTTGTTTATTTCTTTTTCAACCACAGGTCTCATGGCAATTTCATGGCCCGTAAGATGAAACTTACGAAACTTCTTTCTACTTTCTCTTACAACTTCGTAGTTACCATTCTTTGCATTTTGGCCATGACTTATTACTACTACTACTACCACCATCACCATGTCCAGCCATTGCTGGCAAACACGCATTTGATGGCCCAGGCTGAGAAGAAAAAAGGGTTCTGTATTTATGATTATCCTGTACCCAATGTTCAAGGGCATTACGTACAGGATTTTCTCCCAGGGTTTGTTGCGTGGATTTAACCCCAGCGTCATCCGAGTCGAACCATTCTCATTTCTTTTTCAACTGGTATATCAACGGAAATTAGATTGCCAATCCCATCTAGTTAATCTATAAATGCTAGGTGTTTAGCAGTTAACTCACTTCTATTATAACCCAACTTATAATTTTCTTGAGGGGGATTGACTATAGTATTATTTTTAGATGGGATTAAACATTCTGCCGCCCGTGCCAAAATCGAAAAACAAGTTTAGCCTGTCTATCCTGTATTTTTTTCCTGTCTACCTGACCTTCACAACTCATTAACTACACGAACTTTTCCTGAGTCAGATCAAAACTCTCGCGTGTACGAAAAAAAATCCATACAAATCAACTCGATATGAGTTCTGGAAACTCAGTGCTGCAAAATGATCGTGTCATTACCCTCAAAGGTGTGAAGAGCGCGTAAGTGTGTGTCACACCTCTCCGACCCCCGGTGACTCACTCGCTGTAGCTCCATTATCCCCTTCCACGTGCTGAAGACCCTCGGATGGTCGTTCAATCTTCGCATTAGTTCCTGCAGTTCGAGTTCGGCTACGAAGTTGAATTCATCGGTGTGGCAGAACAAATCCATCTAAGATAAGGAGAAGTATCTATTTTGGGTTATAAAGTTCAGTGTATAATGACAATCTTTATAATACTTATTCAGTTAAATAATATGCAAAAACAGACTAATCAAACTAATTTATTAAAAACGATTAAATATTCATGTTATATTAGATTCCAAACTATTCTTTTTATATGTACAAATATACTGTCTATGTTCAGTGATAATATCTAGTTTCAAGCTTTGAAAACAAGTTCATAATATCTATATTCTTTTTTCTTTTTTTGTTTTTGAAAAAACACAAGAGAAATAAAATATTCACCTTTTAATCCTTAGTTGATCTTTAACAAAGCTCTAAAAAGATGTCGTGTGCACCTCAGCAAAAGCAGCGTCCAGAAAAAAATATGGCGGCCTATCTCTTTTTCCTTAAAAAAAGTTTTTCTCTGGAGTGATGGTTTCCGTAGTCCCGGTTCTACTACTACAAGGTAAACTATCTGCCTTGATATAGTGCTGTAATATAATAGCGCTCAATTAATGATGTTCAAAGTCCTATATTCTTCAATTAATATTCAAAATTCCACATAATTGATTAAAAAGTGCTCAGCAGTTATTAGAAGTCTTCTTTTATCTATTACATACGGCGGTGTGATAGGAAATGATGCAGACACACGACCAATTCTCAATATATCATGTCTTATTTTGTAAGTTTAAACAGTTCAGGCTGCTGTCGCCTAACGGCAAAATTCTGAACTATGCATTAGTTCACTTTTAGAAATTGGTCAGTGCTGCCGCACGTGACAGTGCTCTGTGTCTAAGGTTAGTATATTGCTTCATATTTCAATATAATTATATATTCTAAGAAACACATATATTTCCATTCCATGGCAACGTTACAGCACACACATTCGCTATTTTAGTCAATCTTAATGCTGGGGCACATTCTTTTCTTTCTTTACCAACAGTTATTACTAACAAAATTTATATTTCAGACATTGCAGCCATAAGATGCGTTTCTTACACGCAGAAGGGGAAACCGGACCGATAAAATATATATGTACGCCCTGCTTTTTCCTAACATTAAGTTGTACTATTCAGGTTATTTACGAAAAAAAGGGTCTCATACCTTCACTTTCTGTATGTGTTCCATAGCTTTCTGCGCTCAATTTGGAGTTCAAGTTCTGAGGAACTTCCGGACATTGTCAAGCCCGTTTTCATACATCTTCGCACTGGGTTCCCGGAAATAACCAAGCCCGTTTTTCATACATTTTCACAGGGGGGTTCCCGGAGATAGCCATCTCGTGTTCATATATTTTCGCAGGGTCTCAAAGTTTCTTCATCCTCGTTCCAAACAAGACGGTAATCTCTATCATCAGTTTTCTCTCAGTAAGACCCCCGTAGAACCTTCCGCGGAGGCGTTTGCATCTCGGTGGTATCGTGGGCGTTTTCCCCGCACAGGACCACCACACTTGCAAAATACACAGGACCACCGGGACACGTTTCCCTCAAATTCACAGGATTACGCATTCCGGGCATGTTTTTCTCCAAGCCCGGAGAGCCAAATGAAATTATTTAACGTATACAGGTGATCCGTTGAAGATACGCATCGTTAAGAATTTTTTTTGTTAGTTCACATCTTAGATGTACTAAAAGAGTTAAAATTTTAAATTTAACTCTGAGTATGCCCCACTTACAATAATATGTATATAAATCTATCGCGCACGCGCCGGGTTTCGAACTCGCAAAATCTGATTTCTCAGTCCAATGCTCTACTTACTACACCAAGAAGACACACGCACGTTTTCACCAAGAAAGCATGCAGTCAGTCAGCCATGCAATCTCATAGAATTCCCCAGAAGACACATTGTATACATTTCTTCAAAAATAAGCAAATAATATATATATATATTGCACAGCGATATATGCTTAATATAACAAACAAGCAACATGTGTCACCGCAATATGCTTAATATAAGATACTATTAAAACACACATTATTTAATAAATATTAAACATTAATTTAGTGCTTCATATTTTTTAAAAGCGAACATTTAACACCGAGTAATTTTTAGTTGTGAACGCTTTAATCTAATACGTCAAGTCTCATCATCAAGTTTCATGTCTGCTCCCCGAGAGGGCATTCCTGTCATTGAATCGTTCATCCGGTGCTTCGTAACATGTGCCTTTCGAGAAGTCGAATGAATGAATGTTGTAATTTTCTACAAGGATTACTAAATATTGATTTGTATTGCATACAAAAGTACATACAGAAGACTAGGGAAATGTAAAAGAATTCACTTCCAATCCCACATACTCTATAGATACATATTACAATTTTTCCCGGTTGCGAACGAAGTTCAAAGTTACTACAAACATCCCACGCTGTGCTATCGTATAATGTATATTCGATAAAGAATGGGTATTATATGTCCAATAAATTTAAAAAATACAAAATAATATAATAGTAAATGTAAATCCAGAGCTGCTGTGGCTCAGCGCAACAGCGCTCATCTCTGATGCGCGGGGCAATCCTAGCTCGCGCCAAACTACTCTGGTGTTTTCACGACAAAACGAAAGTTCTTTATTTCATATATAAATTGTGCTGCACAAACACAGTGTGTGTGAGTTTCTCAACACGTTCCCGTTCCACCAATTCTTCAAATTTAAAAGAGCATTGCTGCAAAATCATAAGCTGAAAGATTTCAATTTTTGCTGTTCAGCTCATGTACATAATAGAATATTATTCAAATAATATGAACGTTCTAACAATAGGTCTGTTGGGAAGTGCTGCAATAAGTACACACATGCCAAAGTGAAAATAATTGAAGAAGATAAAAATGAGACTGTATTATGTGGATTGTTTAAATTCAGATTATATAGTTTTAGCTGAGATGTACTAAGTATATGTTCATGGTTCTGTATTTTATAAATATCTTTTTGTTTTATCAGCTTTTAATTGAATTATAGATTGTAACAAAGTATAAATTCATATTTACAACTTGGTAATGATTTGTTTTAGTGGGAAGTTATATATACAGCAAAATTTATGTCGTTAGGCCTAACTTGAAAGCCTAACATTATAAGAGAACGTTGTGGCTAAAGTGTATAAAGCAGCACTCACCATAAACAATTTTAACAGGTATAACAATGGCGCATTCTTGGAAAAGATCGACGACTCCCAGATAAGGTGCATAAGTAAAGTTTAGTTCGACTGAATATATCCAAAGGTGGTATCTGGAGAATCATACATCCTATGCAGATGTCGGAGCTGTGTGCTTGTTTGGAGCTTTGTCCTCATATTAAAGTGAGATGTGTGCTCAGTTGGGGTCAGCAAGAGCTTTTAGAGGAACTGTGCTCAGTTGTGGCTCAAAAGGAGCTTTAGAGGAGCTAAGTGCTCAGTAGGAGCTGTACTCGGTTGTGGCTCAAGGTGAGCTTTTAGAGAAGCTGTGTGCTCAATTGAGGCTCAGAAGGAGATTTTAGAGGTGCTAAGTGCTCAGTAAGAGCTATGTGCTCATTTGGGGCTCAGAAGGAGCTATTAGAGGAGCGAAGTGCTCAGTAGGAGCTGTCTGCTCAGTGGAAGCTCAGGAGGAGCTTTCAGAGGAGCAATATGCTCAATAGGAGCTGTGTGCTCAGTTGGTGCCTTGTGCTCAGATTAAAGTGAGATTTGTGCTCAGGAGGAGATGTGTGCTCAAAAGGAGCTTAGTGCTCAGAAACATTAGGATGTCGAATGCTTCAGAACAGGAAAGCTATGTCAGTGAGTAGGTTGCCGATCATAAAGGTTGAACGAGAAGTGCAGAAGGGTTATTTACGAAGACCCGAGGAAAATGTTAGGTGTTGAAATGTTTGCGGAGACCCGGGGAAGATGTTGGGAAGTGCTGCAATAAGTGCACGCATGCCAAAGTGAAAATATTTGAAGAAGATAAAAATGAGACTGTATTATATGGATTGTTTAAATTCAGATTATATAGTTTTAGCTGAGATGTACTAAGTATATGTTCATGGTTCTATATTTTATAAATATCTTTTTGTTTTATCAGCTTTTAATTGAATTATAGATTGTAACAAAGTATAAATTCATATTTACAATTTGGTAATGATTTGTTTTAGTGGGAAAGTTATATATACAGCAAAATTTATGTCGTTAGGCCTAACTTGAAAGCCTAACATTATAAGAGAACGTTGTGGCTAAAGTGTATAAAGCAGCACTCACCATAAACAATTTTAACAGGTATAACAAGGTCCACGTCTCATATACCCGCAATACTGAAAGGGAGGCGCCACATCTTTTCACACACTAACTTTTGTTACTACGAAACAAGGGTCATATGTAACTAAAAACGATGCTGTACTCCTGTAAATTCTGAGTTCAATTCCCGGCGGGAGCTCATATGCCCACGTTAAGAAATATTTCGCTTCTCATACAGCCTCTGTGCTGAACGGAACGTTAAACTAAGAAGTACCACTAATAACTCATTCTGTAACAACCATTTGTTCACTCCCCATTTGATATCTTTACAGTATTCAAATAAGCTATTGCATTCTGGAGTATTCTTTAAGATAATCCTAAAGCAATCTCTGTGAAACAAAAATCACATTTTCTGTATGTGTATAGCGTGCGAGACCCCAACTTCGGTTCCTATCTTTCACGTTTCACGGAATGGTTCTATAGGTAGCTCGTTCTTAAAATTGTTGTGTATATTAAAATTATTCAAATAATCACGGTATTAAAAAGAACGTGTGTTTTATCAAGTCAAGCTTAAATATCTTAACTTCAGCGTACAGCAATCATGTCAAAGGAACTAAAAGTACACTGCATTTTCCGAGTGGTTACGGAAAACAGACTTGGTGAAAGCTTATTTAAACAGTTTTAAAATTAGAAGGAATCAGTTTCAACTGACATATCTAATTTATTATAACAAATAATTCAACGGACAACATATAAATATAAAAACTAGCAAACCGATTCCTTGGTGAAATTGTTCCGCAATCACAGTTTAATGTCGTTCGATGTAATTTAGCTTCTATATACCAAATCATTCAAAGTCCAATAATGTCGATTCAATTTAGAGGTAATTATGTTCAAATTACTTCGAAATATTTTACCAAATCTAAGGTTATTAATTACATGCACTTTAAATCTAATAGGAGTCGGGGCCATTCCCAAGTGGGTGACCAATACTCACCTTAATGTTAACCAGAAATATGAAAGAATAAAAAGAAGAGATTTTAAATTTAGAATGTGTGAATATTAATCACTCACTCACAATGCTCCCGGTTCCTTATACAAACCACTTATACACTTCGTTTAACTTCTCATCATCACGACACTATTTCAAAACAATTTCACTACCACACAATTTTACATGTTAACTCAGGGTATTACCTTGTCTTACTAGAAGGTTCGGTAGGTCAATTTCTTTCACGAAAAATCGTAGGTAGCAGCACTATAACTAGTCGCAATGTTCACCAGTGTTTCCATCTCTGATAGCAATCACAATCTCTTATTACTTTTTTCATTTATGCTTCATATTAAGTTCCTCCCCTCTGGGAAGTTTTACTTCTTTACAATGGTTTTAAGAAATGAAAAAAATATAATTCACTGAAGAAGTCAAATCACTGCATGCAGAAATAAGGATAGTTCGACTCACCAAGAGTAGTCCACAAACTTCCAGATATTACCCCGATTAACAAATTCCGGACGTCTTATCTCAAGTCCCAGAAGTAGATGATCACAACAAGATGAGATCATCTTCTTTATCCACAACAGATTGACTGGCCGCACCCATAAGATAAGAATGGAAACCATAATGCGCCTTAGTGTTGTCATTATCGCCTTTTCTCGACCAAGCAGTAGATACAGGGCTATCAGATATCTCCGACGTAAACACATAGTGGATCCACATAATTCTGTACCTGCAGAATGGTAAAAATACACAACAGTACATTTCTTACAAAAACAGTATTGGGTGTCACATAGTTTAAAATCTTGAAAGGACCAGAATATTTAGTATCAAACTTGGCATAGTATTTCTTATCCAAGGATGACCTTAGCATTTTCTTTACAAGAACCAATTCACCAACAGGTAAATTACTAGGTACATGTTTTTTATTATAAGCTTGTCTCCGTTTTCAAGCTTTCTCGATGTTATCTACTATGGTATCATTAATTTCTTCTTTATTTTGTGATTTCTCAATTATACCCAAATCTAAAATCCAATTAACATCTAATGGATTGAACATTTTCCTACCAAGATACAACTCACTTGGAGTTTTCTGAGTTTCACTATTTTCAGTTATATTCAACGTATATTGGATTTGATAAAGATAGTTACCCCATTTCGTATGATTCTTATGAATATATGCTCGGAGTATCTCTTTAATTGTCTTATTCATACGCTCTGTCCTGTTCGAACATATTGGGCAAGGTGAAGTACAGATATTCTTAATACCTAAGCTAAACAAATATTGTTTGAAGTACTAACTAGAGAAGTATGACGCATTATCATGTAAAAGCGAAAATGGATATCCGTAAGTAAGGAAAATCTTAGAAAAAATTAACTTTGAATTTAAAGATCTTAATGGCTCTATTATTACAAATCAACTATAACTATCTGTCAAAACCATAATATATTTAAATCCATTACTAGTAGGCAAAGCTCCCATACAATCTAAATGTAATACATTATTTGGGTATCGAGGCTCCTTTGAATAATTGATACCATAAGGTTTCCGATTAAGTTCTTGGCTCTCCTGACAAATTTTACATCGTCTCACGAAATCACTAATTTCAGCATACATCTTATCCCATGTAAACCTAGATGCTACCTTAGAGATAGTTTTCTGGATTCCACCGTGACACCCCCCCCACTAATTCTTCGTGCCAGTATTTAATAACAGTATAGCGCAAAGAATGGGGAATTACTGCACGTAAACCACCATATTTTTTACCATTAGTTCTTTTTAACAGTACACCCTCTGTTAATATGTAAGGATCCTTATTTTCTTTTCTCTCTAATGCTAAAATTATCTCCTTTAACCCTTTGGGGATCTCATGGTACAATTTGTACCATGCGGGGTGTTTCATGGTACATTGCGTTATAACTCTCCTATTTGAGCTTTTTCGTCCGGTTTTTTTTTTGTTTTTCAAGTCCAGAGGCATTGCAGAAGACATTACGGATAGTTTCACACCTTCCTGTGCCGAGACATAGGAGGTGATAACGTCATAAGTCTAAAATTTATATTTTCGTGTAATACTTTTCGGGGGGGGGTATGTATAGTATTTTTGGCGGGTTTATTTTTGCACGTAGAAGATTGAAATTTTGCACAAACATGCAGTCCACCGAGTAGTATTTAGAAGATTTTTCTTCAGATTTCTCCGTTAAAACAGGGGAGATCCAGAGGGTCAAAAGTTGATAAAAGGGATACTTTTACCCAAGAATCCCGCTTTTCCTCATTTCCCCGCCTTAGATACATGATGGAGACAAGTGAATGGTACCACCTGAAAGGCAGTTCTATTCTGAAGAGAATGATGTGCGACACATGACCCTAGGGTAATTAAGGAAGTGTCAGGGATTTTTTATCAAAATATACATCTGTATAGGGGAATTTTGGACATTTTCGGTACTATTTTTGTGCTGGCTTATTTTTGCACCTAGAAGATTGAAATTTTGCACAAACATGCAGTCCACCGAGTAGTATTTACCATATTTTTTCTCAGATTTCTGCGTTAAAACAGGGGGGATCCAGAGGGTCAAAAAGTTGAAAAAAGGGATATTTTTACCCAAAAATCCCGCTTTTCCTCATTTTCCCGCCTTAGATACATGATGGAGACACGTGAGTCATACCGCCTGAAAGGCAGTTCTATTCTGAAGAGAATGATGGGCGAAACGTGACCCTAGGGTAATTAGGGATGTCTCAGGAATTTTTTACCTGAGATCATGGTGTTTTACGGTAATTTGGGGCATGGTGGGAATTCCTGATAAAATTTCTCCCGCCCTTAGTATTCAAGATAGAAACTTGAAATTTGGCACACACATTCAGTATACCAAGTACTATTTATCAGATTTTTTAGATGGCTACGTTCACACAGGGTCGCTCCAGGGGGCTCAAAGTGCGAGAAAAAATTCCCTCCAAAATTTTCCCTTTGACATCATTTTTCGCGCTCTTGGTGTATGGTATGCAAGTGGTATCATTTGAAAGCCAACTCCATTCTGAAGAGAATGAGGTATGAACCATGATCCTAGGATAAATAGTGACGATGCAGTAGCTGCTTGACTGAAAGTCTAAAAAATAGCCCAAAAACCCCGGATCTCTTAAGGGTTAACTGAGGATCTTCTCTTTGATGTTCAGCCAGTGGTTTATTAAAGATAGAGTGACTCCAGAAATTTACAAAAAAAAATAGATGGACCTTCTGTTCAATAATCGTATTAATTTCTACTAATTCACTGTTGGGTGGCGTAAAATCTACATAATTATACATACGGCCGATGTAATCGGTAAGATGGTTTTTGAAAGAGCGCAGGTGAATTATCTCAAAAGAGTACTACTTATTTTCTCAATTAAAGAACCATACTTCTTTTGCCTCTTATGATTTCTTAAAATCCAAGATAGACTAGCATTGTCAGTATAAATAGTGAATTTCTTTTGTAAATAAATATCGAACTTATCTAAAACATAAACTAAACTCTTCACTTCAAGATCGAAAATACTCTTACAAGGGACATATTTCGGTTCGAACGCGAGGATCAACATAAAACTTGGTAGACATATACAGTACTAAGTACTGACCACTGTATGGTATGTCATTCCCGTGTAAAACTCGTTTTCCGCCGACACCGCCACCTATCCTTCGAAACACTAGCAGTTAGATTCTCCGTTATAGGTACTGAGTGAAGATTAGTCAGATGCGTCAGTGTGTGGTAGTAAGCTCGAATTAGTGTTAGGTGTGGTAGTCAGTGTGGAAAAAATGTAGCGGGCTGCTGGCATTAACCCCCTTCATGTAGTTGAACTGTTAAAAGACAAACTAAGGCGCAAATTTAAGAATCAAACATCAGTTGGAGCAGAAGAGGAGTAATTTGCGACATTTTGGTGCCATTTAATTATTAATGAGTACGAAAATAAATTAGAATTGATATACACATCGACAGTCGACAGAGATGATAAAGAAAATGTCACGGCGCAGAAAGATATCTATGATAGCAGTTCAGAGCAGGAAGAAGACAGCAGTCCAAAATAGGAACAAGACAGCAGTCCAGAGCGGGAACAAGGCATTAGTCAAAGCGAATACGACGTATCTTGAGCATGAAAACTGAAAAGAACAGATATTTTATCGCAGTTTACGGACAAGGAAGTCCGGAGTATATACAAAGATTATCATGAAGGAGAATGCAACTCGTCCAGGAACTTTCTGACACGACACAAGACTATTTCTTTGAGTAACTGCAAACTTATTTTGAATTATGAACATGCGCTGTCTACGAACTCCGCTTCATTTAAATGGAATGGGGAAATTAAACTCCAAACAATGAAGTGCGAAATAATCAGATTATTTGACGAGGCGCGAGAGTGTGGAACTTCAGTGCATTACTGGTATTTACATTGCTGGGCTATCCAAGCGATAAAAGAAGTCGGCTTATCCTATTTCAAAACGGAGCCGACTTTCATTGAAAATATTCAGAAACAAGCAGGCATTATTTCACGAACGATTACGACCTTTATCAAATAATCTGATTATTTCACATTTCACTGTTTGGAGTTTCATTTCCCAATTCTCGGTTCCCGCTCTGAACTGCTGTCTTCATCCCGCTCTGAACTGGTATCATAGATATCTTTCTGTGCCATGACATTTTCTTTATCATCGCTGTCGAGTGTCGATGTGTATATCAATTCTAATTTATGTTCGTACTCATTGATAATTAAATTGCACCAAAATGTCGCAAATGACTCATCGTCCGTTCAAACTGATGTTTGATTCTTAAATCTGCGCCTTAGTTTATCTTTTAACAGTTCAACTACATGAAGGATGTTAGTTCCAGCAGTCCGTCCCATTTTTTCCACACTGACTATCACACCTAACACTAATTCGAGCTTACTACCATATACTGACGCACCTGACTGATCTTCACTCACCACATAAAACGAAGAATCTAACTGCTAGTGTTTCGAAGGATAGGTGTCGCTGTCGGCGGAAAACGAGTTTTACACGGGAATGACATACGATACAGTGGTCAGTACTTAGTACTGTATATGTCTATCAAGTTTTATGTTGATCCTTGCGTTCGAACCGAAACATATCCCTTGTTAGACCAATCACTAGTTGGAATCATTTTAGAAAAGAAATATACAGGACGAAGACGCCCTTCCTCATCATACTGACTTAAGATAGCACTATAGGCTCAACTACTACTATCTATGCGAATTACAAAAGGACTAGAGAAGTCTGGGACTTTCAATACAATATGATTAATAATTGCCTCCTTTATTTGACCTAGTATCTCATCATCTTCTTTTCCCCAACGAAACGGTATTTTATTTGACCTTAATGCATGCAAAGGACCCATTAGTTCACCATAATCCTTCACAAATTTTAAATAATGTGACAAAAAACCAATCATTTTACTCAACGCTCGACGATTCTTAGGTCGAGGTAGATTTTTAATTACCTGAACTCGGTCTTCATCGATCATCATATATCCTCCTGAAAATATATCGCCTAAAATTTTTATTTTATTTTTACATAGTTTAGCTTTTCTTTTAGAAATTGTTCTACCCCATTGTCGAAGTCTCTGCAAAACTAGCTCTAATATTTCTTTATGCTTTTCAATAGTATCAGTATGAATAATAATATCGTCACAAATATATCTAAATAGTCACCTAAGAGATCCCTAAAGATTTTATTCATGATACTAGAAAGAATAAATGCTGAATTATGAAACCCATCGGCATTTTCAAATATCTTAACAACCTAGTTGACGTAGCAAAAGTAGTATATTGCCTTGAATTTTCATCTAACATTAATTGATTAAATGCTCCCTTAGCATCGAGGACACTGGAAATCCTATGTTTACCTATATTGGCAATTGTAGCTTCAGCATTAGGAGCTGGAAAACCAGTTGCAAGTACTTTAGAATTAATATTAAAATAATTTACTACGAGCCGCTTGGTTCCATCTCGGCTAATAACAAGGAAACACGGAGAGATATAGGCAGAACTGGAAACTTCCTCAATTACCTTTTTCTTAATTAATTCATCCAAGTATTCATCTAACTCACGCAACTTATGTCGGGCCTTCGGATAAGGTTGAGCAATACTCGGACTTGAATCATTCCTTTTAATTTCATAAACAAAGTCTTTAACAGTTCCTAGTTCTTCATTAATAACGTCCTTATATTTGTCAAACACATTCTCGACATATGGTATCAAATCGTCAGAAAAAATATTTTCATGAAGGTTTACTGTACCTGTATTTTCTTCCTCCGGAGGATTGGAAATTGGTACTCCAACTGGAACGTCTTGATACTGATCACCTCCTATAGCACCATGATTCTGAATTACAGTGGAAGATTGTTGCTTAATCCCTGGATCCGTTTGTTGGGCTTTGAACTCCTCCTTACAAATAATTCCGCTTGGCTCTTCTGCGCTGGGAATGGAAACACTGCTGGGCTGACCTGCCGCTGTTCCGAGAATTAGCTGATCGAAGTTGACAAGTGGATGACGGCTGTAACGTTCGCTGACTAGGTCTGGGTTTCTCCGCTCCCCCTGCGTCAAGGTCGTGCGGCGACACAGAGTTTTCAGGACCAGGCCTAAAACGAGAAATTTGAGGGCACAGATCACCGGATTTACAACTAGTTTGTTTACATTCAGACTATTTTACGGTTAAATATCCGTAAAGTTCAACTCTCTATTTCGAATATTTATATTAACTTTATATTTTTGTAAGAAATCAAGTCCCACTAACAGTTTTAAAGACGGATGTCGAACTACAGAAAACCAGTTAACAAACTTAACTCCATTTATGAAATATATTAGTTCCACTTGTCTAGAGATTTTAATAGGTTCAGAATTCATGACAGAGAAGGTAAAGTTCACTGCTCTAGTTTTTGGACGGCACCTTCGTTCAATCCTATTCAACACCTGTTCTTCAACTAAAGACAAACTACTTCCAGAGTCGATAATACAGGGATATAGTTCTCGACACACTGATATAGATATTTGTAACAAAAAGGGAGGTTGTTCCTCACTAACATACTATGTTTTCACTCCACGAATATTCCTTTTATTATAAGGACACACTTTCCAAAAATGATTATTAAGACCACATGAATCAGATTTACTTAAATTATTCCTCTGCCTATTCCTCTCACTAACATAACCAAGGGGTTTTACATTCTGGTTTTGCTTTGCGTAATAAAATTATAATCCAACCGGTAACGCCGATTCATTTCGTAACTTTCTGCAAATTCAACTAAATCCTTCTCAGTATAGGGAACCTGAATAATTAACATTAGATCACGTATTTCAGGTGGTACAAGATTAGCGAGAGTTTTAGTTAACTCATCCTCCGACATTTTCATATCAAAAATGAATAACACGCTTAACTTTTGTTTAATAAAATCTACCAAAGATTCCTCTACTTGCATTATTCTATACAACGTTATTTTCAAAAATTCTATTTTAACTAGCGGAGTAACAAATCTCTCAAGAAATGCAACTATAATTCTTTACCAGTCAGTGGTGCCATTTAATAAACGCTGTATTTCTTCGAAAGCTGGGCCTGTACATTTACTTAAAGAGGCTACTAACAAGGCTTCTATACAAGTATCTAGTTGGGCTTGCAACAAGTCAAATTTTACTAAAAATTTTCATACTTCAAACCCATTACTTCCATCAATTTCAGGTACCTTACTAACTTGCTGTTCTATAGCTTTATACATGTTATTACCCAGAAGCTTATCAAAATTACATTTTATAGCTGGTCTGACAGCCGGCTTTGACACGCGATGTGGAGGAAGAACAACACCTGCAAACTCAAGCGAGGAATCCTTATCGTTTGCTCGTCCGTGTCCGCAAGCATTCACTCCATCCCCTTCGCCAAGGTCAACTAAGAGAGAATTTCCAATGTCATTCTCACTTGTTGAAAAACACTCAAGAAGGTTTTGAGACATTTTTTCCCCAGGTTTAAATCCAAAAGCTATAATTTCTAATACTAAGCCGAAATACCTTCTCGTTATTTTCACTTATTGTTACTCTTTCAAATAATGACCTGCCATTTATTCGTATTTTCTCGCTCAGGTTCAATTCCAAAATAATATATATACACCTTTCTTTCTAGACCAAGTCTTAATATTTCCAGGTAGTAAGACAAGGTAACTAAATATAATATGCAGCAATCATGTCAAAGGAACGACAAGTACACTGCATTTTCCGAGTGGTTACGGAAAACAGACTTGGTGAAAGCTTATTTAAACAGTTTTAAAATTAGAAGGAATCAGTTTCAACTGACATATCTAATTTATTATAACAAATAATTCAACGGACAACATATAAATATAACAACTAGCAAACCGATTCCTTGGTGAAATTGTTCCGCAATCACAGTTTAATGTCGTTCGATGTAATTTAGCTTCTATATACCAAATCATTCAAAGTCCAATAATGTCGATTCAATTTAGAGGTAATTATGTTCAAATTACTTCGAAATATTTTACCAAATCTAAGGTTACTAATTACATGCACTTTAAATCTAATAGGAGTCGGGGCCATTCCCAAGTGGGTGACCAATACTCACCTTAATGTTAACCAGAAATATGAAAGAATAAAAAGAAGAGATTTTAAATTTAGAATGTGTGAATATTAATCACTCACTCACAATGCTCCCGGTTCCTTATACAAACCACTTATACACTTCGTTTAACTTCTCATCATCATGACAATATTTCGAAACAATTTCACTACCACACAATTTTACATGTTAACTCAGGGTATTACCTTGTCTTACTAGAAGGTTCGATAGGTCAATTTCTCCCACGAAAAATCGTAGGTGGCAGCACTATAACTAGTCGCAATGTTCACCAGTGTTTCCATCTCTGATAGCAATCGCAATCTATTATTACTTTTTTTATTTATGTTCAAGCGGAAATTAAGTTTAATCAGTATAATATACTTACAATTTCTTCAAAATTTTGAACTCCGATCATAAACTTTGCACAATTTAGAAAATTTAAATAAACAGAATATCACACAAAGAACTGAGGAACAGGCCATATATTTATTTAAATACACGTAAAATTAGGATGGAGGGATAATTCGAAAATTGAATGTTAGCATTTATTTCCACATAAAATTATAAGAGGTAATTGTTCATTTTTGTATGCGTTCTATAAACGATGTCTCAATCGTATAGACCCACAAAAAGAAAAGGGGGAGTAGGGCTTTCCACATCATGTTTCTATGTACAATGTCCACCTGCGTGCCATTTCCAAGTTTGTAAGTACATTCTAATTTTCTAAATTGCATATCTGAGTGCATGCACATGACATCGATAAAGTATTCTGGTATATTAGATGTCAATCTTAGCATTGCAATTACGACTTTCCTCCCAAAATGTTCAGCTAACATCCTCCAAAGAATGTGAGGCACTCAAGAGTATGCATGGCAATAATGTACAAACAGCAAAAAGTATAAGGTCGTCACCGCGCATTTACAAATGAGAAGTCCAGCAACTAACATCTGAAAAGCAATGTTCGAGGTTACAACTATGTTAAGAAACAAGTATGAAATGAATGAATGAAATGAATAAAGAATCAATCGAATTTTTTAACAAGTTCCGTCACATTTAATTTTTCAAATAAATTTAATTTGTTCAGAGTTTCCAAAACGGAAACGAAGCTGCTAGTATTACAAGATGTTAAAATAGTATGTTTCTTTCCCAAGAAGTTACTATAGTTTCCAAAGGAAGCGAAACAAGCCAAAGCAGGGGTGGATAACTTAATGTAACTGTAACGTAACGAAAATAGCTCTCTGTAACAAAATTATTAGTTATTTAATGTAGGTAGGTACAATATATAACACCAATTTTCGTTATGACGCCGTAACGTTATTCGAGCATGTAACGTTATTGTACCGTAAATAATTGATGGAACATATCTGTTTCGAATATTCCTTGTCGCGCTTGTGGCAAGAAAATCGAGAACTGGTACCAGCACATGAGATTCTTTCCTCTGCGGGTATCTAATGGAACGAATATGATGAAAGCAGAAGCTATTTTGTTACAAATACTATTTGCCACACCAGTAACACAGATAAACAGACAGGTTTGGTAAAGGTACTGTGTTCATCAGTTACAGATTTTATCAGATCTTTGGAGAGCTCCTCGGGCATGGTATCAATTATATTGTTCTTCAGAGGGTGACATTGAATTTCGTTCTTCAGTTGGTGAAGCAGATCGAAATTTCACTTTCATATGTTGTTATTGCAAATCTAAAGTAGTGACAGGGAGAAAAACGATCAATTTTTGTGAATATCATAGCAGAAAGTCAATCACATACAGGGGAAAAGGCAGATGGAAGGAGTAGGAGGGTCAGGGGAAAGCACAGAGTGAGACAAAAGTAGCAAAGGGGAGGGAAAAATGGGCAATGTCTTTCATTGTTAATGCTTTGTTTTCATAGCGCTCTTCGCCGTCCACAACAAGAGTAGGGTTAATTGATGTAAGAACTGTTCCATGAATGGTGGACGCAAGCCTGTGAAAAATCATCATCATATTATTATTATTAAAACAAAACTTTACTGTTCTATAGCCCACAAAATATCTAAAATTGCGTGATGCATGGCCACGTCATTGGCTATCAGTCTGTATTATTTTGGGGTATTTCACCGGAGTTTGCTGATTCTTAATCCAGGTAGATCCCCAATTGGTTCACTATATTCAGTCAAACTATATTATTATTATTATGTCTAGCGAGCCTACCCTAGTGGTTAGCGTTCTTCTTTCGCAAAATGGAGATCCCGGGTGGAAAGCGTGTGGAATGCTATCCTGACCGATTTTACCAGCTTTTTTCGCTGTTCCACAAGGTGAATGTCGGGATATCTTTAAGCATAAATCCTGCCTGATTTTATTTCCTTTTTTCCATTATTGATGTTAAAATATTTTGTTGTAAATTGCATTTGAAATATTGTTACATAAATAAATAAATGTTTATAGCACGCCAGGCACGCGCCCAGAATTTTTTTGTTTGGAGGGATCCGAAGATTTTTGCGGGCCTAATAAGTATATGTAGTATTGAACCTGTGTTATTCAACACGCGAAAAGACAAGTAATTTTTAATTAGTGATTCCTATTAAAATGATAGGCTATTGATATTAAATAAAATTTTTAGGCTATATCAATCATTTCGATGTTAAACAAGTATACTTATGTTAAGAAAGTTCACAAACGTTCTTGGAGTTACAAAGTTTTGTGGGGAGGAATCTGAATCCGGTGGATCCCCACGTAGGTCCTGGTTTCAATTCCCAGTGGAAGCTAAAGTACTTTTCCGGTGTTGATTCAGTATCTTGAGACAATTGAAAAGCTTACGGTAGATTAGCAGAGTCCGGTTACGTGCTATGTGCCTTCCTTTTAATTACAGGAATAATGCTGTTGTTTGAGGTTGCTATTCATCAAGTATAAAAGAGGGAAAGGGAGTTGGTAAAATCAATCATGTTGAAAGTTTGCACATGTACATGGAAGACAATATTTCAATATGTACTATGTAAAATATTCATATGGCAAAACTTGGTGTATATTTTCTTTATAACATGCTCAACGATAAATTTTCTACAATTCATTCAGTATCGATACAATATGATATACATTTCTTTGACTCTTTTCCGTCATCCCCATGGCTTGGAATTAACATCCTCAAGAACGAGCAATGAATTTAACCCTCTCATGTGGTGTGGATTACCCTCTTCCCCCTATATTATAGATTTCATACTTCATTTTATTAAATCACATTTGCAAACTGCGTTTGAAATGCATTGGGTCCTATGCAGAATTCTTGTCAGTATTGTATTAAGAGTTGGATTGACGCATGAAGCTGAGTTACGATTTAAAATACGTTAGTAAAGTTAGCAATGACCTACAGTATATTTACAAGAGACAGTTTTGACTTTTGCGCAGGGTTGTTCAAACGCAGTGGAATTAATCAATAATTATTCTGCTTTACCTTGATTTGTTCTAATGTGATTCGACAACCCTGCAGAAAAGTCGGGACTGGAGCTTTTCGATATAAATCCTTGTAATCTTCACTATCTTGTTTCTAAATACGGAAGTCAGCATCACGCGTTAGTCAAATTCTTAATACAACGCTGAGAATGACTATGCAAAAGGCTTGTAGCTTTGTTCGATTTTCTCTTCCAGTAAAATATTCACTATTATTTCGACTGAAACGTTATTTGTATTTCCGTGCTTCATTTATTATTATTATTAATAATAATAATAATAATAATAATAATAATAATAATAATAATAATAAATTTGTGGAATTATCATCACTCCTGTTCCTCCCTTCTGATACGTATATGAAAGGGTGACGAATGAATTAAGGGGAGGGAAACAAGTTACGAAATGAGAAAAGATCGTTCATCTTATAATGTGGAGAGTGGATATCTTCAAAGTTATGTTTGTTGACAATCTGATTATATGATTCGAAAAAAAAAGGGTTGTGGGAGGTAAGACTGGCCGCTGTCAGAAATGAGACAACGTTATCTATCTACACATCTTTTTACTTGTATTTTATAACAAGACTTTTCAAACCGGGTCAACTTTCTCTATTATCGTTTTCCAACCATTTTTGATCCTAAATCTTGACTTTGGGAAGTGAAAAAAGAAGACACGACTGAAGAAATACAAAATTATTGTAAAAGCATTATCATCAATATTTTGCATACCAAAATAAGAAATGTTACTTAAAAAACTTATAACTTTAAAAGAAATAATTGAGAAAATGAAAGAACAAATCGTGGCATTTTAGGCATTTGCGTAACAGTAATATACATAATAAATAAATAAATAAATATTACAATGCTTTTCACGGTCTAGATCATTTAGACCAGATATTGGTAATACAAAGGTAAACAAATGAAATATTTTTAAGTTTGACTTAAAACGTGGTTTACATAATTTTATAGTAGTGTGTGTGTGTGTGTGATATAGTATTTTCACTCAGTTTCCTGACCAACGTTACGTTACTACTTAGGAATCTCCAATTGCGTCACTATTGAACAAAGAGACGTTTGTTCTTGTTTTCCCTACGTAGTTCATTACACTTCATAATTTTAGAGAAAAATACCTGTAATGTGTATCACTTCTACTCTGATGATTCATATAAAGAACCAATTACCAGTGGGTCGCAAACTGGAATTATTATTATCAAACTCTCAATCAAATTTGGCTGACACATGAAAAGCAATGGCCTTGTCGCAAAGTGGAATGATCACAAATTGCATGGAATCAATAAAAATATATCCGCAGAAAGCTAAATTGGTCCATATATCCACATTCGTGCATACTTCTATTTTGTAGTTGACCATCCAATACAACATATTTGTTGTTGATTTGCGGTTAAACATCGGAACCAAAATCTCACGGCCCAGAATCTCGCCTGGCGAAAATCTCGCGGACCAAAATCTCACATAAAGGAAATATTGCCGGACGAAATCTAGCCTGGCCGGATACTCGCGGGATAAAACTTAACCATCTAAAATCTCGCGGTACCAAACCTTGTAGTAGCGATTTCTTCGGTATAGAATGTTTAAAATATATATTTAAAATGTTCGCTGTACACTTGGATAATAATAATAATTATAAATAAGTTACAAGACAGAACATAAGTGATTTTATTAATTTTTAAAAGAGGAAAAGAAAGATAAGTAGTTAATTCCCGGCTTATTAACACTTGCGTCGAAAATAGATCTTCACATTTCACGCTCACTATACAGGTATAATTTAATTAAATGGAGACAGAACAAGAATGAGGTGGCCACTTTTTTGGAAAAGTTGTGGACAAAACATTTTAACTCAGAAACGAAGAACTTATTTATCTAGGCGGATAACTTGTAACTCATGTAACTGAGATACAGCACAAAAAAGTTTGTCCATCACCATTATATTGTTCTATATGAACAATGCAATGAACATACGTATTTAGTAAATATTATGAAGGGTAACTTGCATTTACGGACCAAAAATTTTGAAAAATATCATTTGATCAGTGGCGTATTTAGAAGCTATCGGACTAATATCCCCAGAAATAATTTCATTATTACGTTTTCGCATCATACGTACAACACAAATGATACTACGAAAGCAATGGAGAGTATTTATCTACGTTTAAAATATTAAAGTCATTACACAATTTACTCGAATAATAAATGTGGTTTAAATGTTCTTATATAACACTTTTGTGGAACAATCGTGATGCGGAATGATTGTGAAAACTTTTAGTTCAAATTAAGAAAAAATAAGACATAAATATTCTAGCATAAATTAACGAAACGGACCAATAAAATTTCGAGACAAGAGCAAAAGAAGTCTTCAAGAATCGAGACGAGACGAGGCCTATTAATCCTTTTAAATTATGGCTTTTTTCAAGTATTTTGTAGACTTTCACTCAATCATCTATTGCGTCAAGACTATTTATCGTAGCATCATGGTTCAATACCGTTTTGTTTCTAGTGAAGCAGTGTTTCCAACTGCGTTCGTAAAATTACCCTAAAGTGTACCAAATGCGAGAAATTTCCGCTCAAAGTGGGAAAAAGGGATTTTATTTTTACTTAATATTTTATCGCGAATATATCCCCTTTGGTATAGAATACGATCATGGGAATGCCACTAAAAAACCTTTGCTTTATGGTGAAGAGAATGAGGTACAAAGAGTGGCCCTGGGATGAATAGTTTTGATGCTACAGCCGATTTTCATATTTTCCCTTGATAATACCTTTTTAGTGAATTTCTATACTATCATCATCAAGACTGTTCATTGTGGGAACATGAATTGTACCTCGTTTTCTTTGCCATGAACCAGTCTTTCAAACGGTACCACTCGCATGTCTAGCATGTACCATAGTGGAGAAAATTCGCGAAAAAGGGAAATTGTCAAAAAATCCTTTTCCCCGAATTTGGGCGCCTCTGGCCGGCCCCTGTGTCACTCCACATAGCCCCCAAAAAAGTCAGACATACTACATGCTATGTGCAATAACTGTACGAAGTTTCAATGTTATATCTTAGGGACGAGTCAGGAAATTTTTATATAAAAATGGGTTATCCATTGCTCACATAGGGGAAAGCTGGTACTGTTTGCACATGGGACAATATTTTCCCCTCCCTTATTTTGCAAGATATAACATTTAAACTTCGTAAAGTTATTACACGTAGTATGTAGTATGTTTAAGATTTTTTGGCGCTCTGTTGATTGACACAGGGGCAGGCCAGAGGGGCCCAAAATCGGGGAAAAGGGATTTTTTGACTAACATTGCCTCTTTTCGCAAACTTTCTCCACTATGGTAGATGCTTGAGACATGTGAGTAGTTCCGTTTGAAAGACTGGTTCATGGCAAAGAAAACGAGGTACGTATCAAGACTTTAGAATAAATAGTGATAATACTGTAGATACTTTACTAAAGTAATTCACTAAAAAGGTGTAAAAAAATTGAAATAAAGAAATCGAGATTTTTTGACACACGTCTGTTAATTCTAGCAACATGAGTCATACATCATTTTCTTCAGCGTAAGGCAGCCTTTCAAATTGTACCACTCAAATTTCGGTATCATATACTTGTGGAGAGAAAAATGAGGAAAAGGGTTTTTCTCTTAAAAAACCCTTTTTCCATTTTGGACCATATTTTCCCGCTTCTGGTACACGATCGGGAAATTTGAGTGGTACATTTCGAAAGCCTGTCTCATATCAAAACCAACGAGGTACGATCCATGATACTAGGGTAAACAGTAATGTGTCAGGGATTTTTTTTAAAAACCTTCTCAAACATACCTTTTTTTAAAACCCATCGTCCATGTTTGTGACGTCACAGCCCCCAGACAGAGCACGCGAGGCTGCAAAATGCCAACAAAATATGTTCTATGAAGCTTCCATATTTAAATGATGCAGAAAACGATCTAAAAAACTTTACTACAGACTAACTAACTAATTCTATTGTGTATGGAACCTGGAGGTTCAATGCCGCGTTCACAAAAGCTCTCCACTGACTTCTATCCTTAGCCAATTGGATCCAGTTTCTACTTTGTATTCCTATCTCTGCGAGATCCATCTTAATATTGTCCTCCCATCTGCGCCTAGGTCTTCCTAATGGTCGTTTTCCGATTGGTCTTCCAGTCAAGACTTTGAAAGCGTTTCTACTTTCTTCCATTCTAGCTACATGACCTGCCCACCTAAGCCTCCTAGACTTGACGACCCTAACAATGTTTGGTAAACCGCATAAATTATGTAGTTCCTCGTTATGAAGTTTCCGCCATTCCCCATTCCCGTTCCTCTTGGGTCCGAATATTCGTCTAAGGATCTTGTTCTCAAATACTTTCAGTCTATGTTCTTCCCTCAAAGTAAGCGACCACGTTTCGCAACCATACAGAAGAACAGGCATGATTATCGTTTTGTATATTTTAAGTTTCAAATTTCTCGACAGAATTCGCGACAACAAGAGATTTTGAACCGAATAGTAAAACGAATTCCCTGCTTTTATTCGACATTTAATTTCTTCGTGAATGTGATTTTCGTCTGTTAATATTGATCCTAGATATTTGAAAGTACCCACTTTATCAAAAGTATTATTTAATATTTTAACGCATCAAAAATATGCCGTATTACGGTCCCGACGCACTTCCATGTATTTACTAGACTTATAAAGCAAATTCTGAAGGTCGACGCCAAAGCACAGGTGTTGTGCCATCATAATTTAAAAGGGTTAAACTTAGGAGACGAGACGAGAAAACCTTACTTCTTGTCTCGTGTTGTCTCATGAGAGAAACATTATCTGAACGAAGCAGATATAATTCTTGCTTGTAGTGACTAGCTGGCAGATGGTGGTGCATTTTTGCATGAATAATCAATTTTATGGTATATTAATCTCCAAGCATATCATCAATCTGTACGCTATTATTGGGTATGGCCAAGAATAGAACGGTATAGAATGCATTATGTTATTATTTAGAAATGAAATGAATCTTTCAGTTTTACGTCTCACGATTATACTGGATACGCTAAAGGAGACTGTGATGATGAGAATGAACGAAATGCTGTAATGGAGAAAGTGGGAGAAACGTGAGGACCTCAAGAAAACCCACGCACATGGCGTTTGTCCGCCACAAAGCTCACTTGAGGCGAGCTGAAATCGAACCTGGGCCCCTATACACCAGAGGTGAGCACTCTACCACTGAGCCACCGTGGTCCCCGTTATTCTTCAGGGCATAATAACTGATGTAAAAGAATTCTTGAAATTCCAATATTCTTAATCTGAACGAAAATAGGTTTGATGAATAATATTTCTTCTACCTGGGTTTATTATACTTCCAAACTATGTTATGCATAAATATCGGAAGTCTAATACAACGGCTGTCTGTTGACAGGTATCAGACCTAAAGCGGTAAGAGATTGAGAAGGATTTTCCGGAATAGATTTAGCGTCATAAGAATAGGTTCCATCTCTCCGTCAATCTTCTACATAAATCGGAAGTGATAGAGATCGATCACTTATGGGTCATAAATCAAAAACTATAATAGCTAGTGACAAGCAAGTTTAGGGAATTGATTCAACGTCTCTCGGAAATGTACCATTTCTACCACCAATCTTTCTATCAAAACCGGAACTGGTAGAAATTTACTACTACTTCCAGTTTCATTATTGATTTTCATAGAGCAAAAACGGTAAGTTATATCGTGAAGCACTTTTCTGGAAGCCATTCAGCGCCCCAAGATTAGGTTGTAACGCCCCTTCCACCCGGTATCTCTAGAAAGCCTCCAGTTCGAGAACTATTACTATTCACAATATTAATAATAATAATAATAATAATAATAATAATAATAATAATAATAATAATAATAATAACAAGAATAATTATAATTGTCAATCCGGATACAATCCAATGACACCTAGTCGATGGGACTTGGGCCAGAAGGTTCAGTTCGTCATTGCTCTGTTCGTCCGTGTAGCAGTTAAATATCTTTCCAATATTTCCAAATGCAATAGGGAAATTATACATATATAGGAAATAAATATATAATATAGTAAATAAAGAATACCAAAAGAATTCAATTTTAAATAACAGTTTATTAAAGATAACAAAACTAGGGTTGTGTATTTACACTATTACGTTAGAATAATGTAGATACACCAACAAATACAAAACAACAAGAAAATAAATACCCAAAAATTATACTAATGAAATCTGAATATTCCTGATAAGCAATGTACTTTACTTTTAATTTTCAATAATTCTATGTAAAAATATTAACTGATTTTTATCTTCAACAAGTATTTTATTTCTTGAATAAATATTTCTAGAAAAATATATTCCTCCAAAAAAGTTCAAATATTATTCTCAGCAAAGTAATAACATTACTATTAATGTAACTTTCAAATCTAACCTCATAAAGCAAAGCGAACAATTTAACAAATATGAGCGCGCTACTAATTTCTTTACTACTTCGCTTTACGAAGATACTGTATAACATTCAAGTCAATAAGACGATTATCAAAGTTTATTCTCAGACAAATTATGTCAATGTCAAACCTCTTAATCTTGAATAAATAGAAATTCTTTCATATATAACTCTCAGTCTCTAAATTTTAAACAGTGCAATGATAATGTTGGATATTCAATTTCATTTAAAGCATTCATTAAACCATTTCATCCAACTCTAAACTAATAAATTACTATATTCTTTCATGTATTTGAGCAAATGTGGAATGAGAATGCTGGAGGAAAATTTAATTGTAAAATAAAACTCCTACGATCAAAATACTCGAGAAATTCAATATATAAGCTAAATACACTACAAACTGAAAAAGAAACCAATATAATCTGGAAATATTGGAAAATTGTTAACTTATTCAAAAGGTGAGAATTGTCCCCCAGTTCTACTAATCACTCCGCGAAACTTCAAAAATGAGAAAAATTCTGAAATTTAACGTAAGGGTGAAAAGACCATGAAATTGCATTAGCAATTCGACCTGAAGTGAAAAACGAGCTTCACAACCATACAAACACCAATTTGACAAGTCACAATTACTACTTGAAAAGAAGTTGGAAAATTCACTCACCTCTATTTATTTTAGTTACGGATTTTACCTTCTAGTGTGTAACCTCTCCTCTCTTGAAAATATAGAATTAGTCTGAGCTATTTTGGCTATCGAACAAAGTCTAATTGGCAGGAATACGTCAGTATTAATATAATATGTAATTCCTCAAAAATTATTTCGAGCCTTCATTTCAGCACAAAAATATATAATCACGAAAGAAATTATAATTGGTTTTCAAGCAAACCAAACCAGCTAATGCCCAATACTAAGTTAGCTTTTGTGAATTGCAGAACCAATGAATAAAACATTCCTTTTTCACTGATCGCTTCTATAAAATAATACTGACATTCCACCAACAGGACTTTATCGATCTGCGTCGTATACATACACACTACGCTAACAAAAAGTACGACATTGAACCATTCTCCGTAAAAGAGAAACCCTCTCGAACCGAAAGGAGAACCTTCCCTGCAAACCATATGAATAACAAGTAAAGAAGGAGCGAAACCTTCTTTACCTTGTTGAGTCGGTGAAGCTAACCACGCCCCCTTCCCGAGACAGCTACCATTTCCTCCAGCAGCCTTTCCAACTGCTATTTCCTAAATATTCCACATACTTTTCCGATTTTTTTCTTTCTACTTTTTTAACTTTGTTTCTTTTTTTAAGAACAACAAATCAAACCAATTCAGTAATTTTAACATATTGCATAGTGACTCTTAAGTATTATTTGGAATTAATCAATCTAATATACAGTTATTTCCTTCCTTTTTAGTTTTTATTATTCTTGTGACGCGTAGGGGCCGCGGTGGCTCAGTGGTAGAGCGTTCACCTCTGGTGCTTGGGGTCCCAAGTTCGATCCCAGCCCCCGCGGGTTTTCTCGGGGTTCTCACGTTTCCTCCAACTTTCTGCATTCCACCATTTCATTCATTACTCATCATCACCGTCTCCTTTAGCCTAACCGGCATAACCGTGGGACGTAAAGCTCAAAGATTTCATTTCATTTCATTTTCTTGTGACGCGTCCATATTCGTTGACCTCATTCCACACGAAGATGACACGTTACAAGGTTCCGTGTCCGTCTCCTCCAACAACCTTCTATTTAAACTGTAAGTGGAAAAAGTCAACCACAACCAGTTTCAACATTAATGACCATAAATCAAATACTGAAGTACAGTAACTAGCGACGAGAGGACTTCGGAAATTGATTCAACGTCAAGAAAATTTACCACCTCTACCCTTATCTCATTATTAAAACGGAAAGTGGTAGAAATTTACTACTATTTCCGGTTTCAATATTGATTTTCATAGAACAAAAACTGTCACAGCTTGAGAAGTTTTTGGGAATTCAAACAACGTCTCAAGATCATCAAGAAAAATACTATCTTTATCTATCTCTCTACTGAAACCGGAAATGGTAAAACAATTCCACTCTTCCAGTTTCAATATTGATCTCCATAGCTCCATAGAGCTCCCTCGGGCCTATGTGGATAGCATACGCGTCTTTGGCGCGGGAGACCCGGGTTCAATTTCCAGTGGGAACTCGAGTGGTTCGTATTCCCTCGCTGTAGGTCCACGTCTCATATAGCTTCGCTGCTGAACGTTACGCTAAGCTGAAATCAAACTAAAACTTAATCCATAGCTCCATAGAGCAAAATCGATAAGTGATATCAAGAAGCATTTTTTTAAAATTATTATTAATGTTCACCAACGATTTTCTTCTGTCCCACCAGGCGAATATCACCAAGATGATGTACTCCCCACATATGCTCTGCCTGATTCCCACATTTCTTTGCCTTTGTTATTAATGTTTCGGTATAAAATGGCCTTTCGGCTCCATCGGACATTTCGTTTTCTAAAATAAATATTAATTTTTGCATTTAAATTTACTCGTCAGTTGTGTATGTGTAACACAGCAGCGGTTTATTTCTCAAAACTACTCGTCTTGTAATGTTTTTTTTTTTTTTTTTTTTGAGAATCCATCAAATATCATGAAGTAGAAATACTAGAACACACTGTAATAGTAAGATTCATTTCTAAGTACTATTGCTGACATTTTTAATTTGCCGCTTGTTTACAGTATATACAAATATAACATATTTGATTTTGAGAAGTTTCACACTTGTATTACAAGGCTAATAGTTTTGTGACGTAGGCCCTTGTAGTCTCAAGTTTGATTTTTTTTTTTAAAAAAAAGAAAAGAATTAGGTTCTCGATTCCATTCAAAACGCAGATATGTAAATAAAATATATATAGTAAAAGAATCGTTCTTTATTTTTACTCATTTCTAGATTTATTAGACAATTTTAATTTTGATACGAATATACCTAACAGACAGTAAGTACCAGAATTTAGTATATCGTCTGTTTTTTTCCTAAGACTTCTATTTGATCTTTATGTAAACTTTTGTCAGTTGATGCAACAAATAAGCGAGTTTGCTCTACGCTATACAGTTCGAAACTAATTTTATAAGATAAACAGACTTCCCTCACTTGAAAACAGATAGATTTTCTGAAACTTTCGTACATTGTTAGCTGCAATATGCCTCTACAGGTAACTATTAGCAGAGATGTTTAGGTAGAATCAAGGAAAGCTTTACGATCTATGGAGAGAGAGAAAACAGACTTTGCTCTTATCTGCTATGAATCTGCATTCCATCTGTTTCTTTTTCTCCGCGGACAACCCTAAGTTCACTCACGTGACCTAGCGGGAGCAGAGAATGAAAGAAATCTACCTGGTTAGCTTCCTATATGCTGTTCTGCACTGTTGCAAAATGCAGCCAATATCTTAAACAACTTTTAAATGGAACAAAATTAATTTTTAATTAGCGCGCTCTAATATTTCCTTGGCAAGGAAAAGTAAAAGTGAACATGCAATATTAATACTAACAAACATTTGGTCGAATTTTGAACTGTACAAAATAAATAGTTTTCATAAAATTTTGGAAAGAAATATGCCATGTTATTATATAGGGAAATCCTATGTCATTCCGAGTGTTGGACACTGCCTTAACTATACAATGGTGGCATCTCTTTCCTGACGAGAATCGTAGACATAGCTCTAACTTCTACCGGACCCCCTCTACATACAATTTCCTCCCCAGATCACCCTTTGAAATAATCACTTGTTCACTGAACTTCAAAAATAAAAATAGTAGACCTTGTATCGCAATATGAACTGAATTATTACAAACTTCTTTCGAAGTCCGTGTGCTCTACCGAAGATTGAACCATGGATCACGTGTATTCATAGTTCGCGTTATCCGTTCTGCTATAAAAACAACTTGCCTGTTTAAACTACGCTATAGCAGGTTTTAAAGTGCTATCTAAATTTCAGCATACAAAATTGTTTAGATTTTTGTTATTTATGTGTGTGTGTGTGTGTGTGTGATACTCACTATCATGAATAGTCCATAATCATAGTTCATTTTTATAATCATTAGGTTCTTTTTATTTTACATAATACAGTCGGATATCTTACACTTAATAAAAATAAAAACTAACTCACTTTTATGTTTGCAAAATGAGACAACTGAACAGAGAAACCATGTGACAGGAATATCATACCCAAGTGGCGATCTGATATAAGACCTTAATGCAATAAAACTAACCGGACATTCGGCGTCGGTCTGTTTCAGGACCGCAGAAAGTCTAGACGATTGAAAGAGGTACTTTCTTGTGGTTCGGGTACAAAACCTCGCGGCGACAACCTCGCGGACCAAAACCTTGCCTGACCAAAACCTCGCCTCCCAAAACCTCGCGGCCCAAAATCTCTCTTAACTAACTCAGAATTTAATATCATTTTGTAATATTCAAATTTGGATGGAGTATTTAGCTTTGTACGAACCAGAAAAAAGTGAAGGTCCATTTTAATTAGTTCAATATTTCTGTACAATTTTGTGCTACTCAAATAAACGAAGGAATAAATTTGGATAATCTATTTTTATTTTTGTATCAATCAGAAGAAAATCAAACAAGGGTCATTTTAACTAGGCAAACAGTAAGCAAAGGTATAAATTTGTACTGACCAGAAAAGGAGAAGAGTGACCATTTTTAACTGGCTCAAAAAGCGAAAATGGACTCAAAATTTCTGTATAACCTTTGTACTGTTCAAATAAACGAACAAATAAATTTGGGTGTTCTACTTTTATACCAACGAGAAATGCCAGTTTAACTAACTCAGCATTTTATACCATTTTGAAATTTTTAATAAACAAAGGAATATACTTGTACTAACCAGAAAAAGCGAAAAAAGAACTTTTGTACCACTCCAATTCACGAAAGAATAAATTTAGGTGTTCTACGTTTAATACGCACGAGAAAAAAATTAACATCCATTTTATTTAAATAAACTAAAGAATAAATTTGTACTAACTAGAAAAAGCGAAAAAGGACCATTTTAACTGGCTCAGAAGTTCTATACCATTTTGTACTATTTACGAAGGGATAACTTTTGAATGAGCATTTTAACTAACTCAGAATTTTATAACATTTTATAATACTCAAATTTGCATGGAGTACCAAGCAGAAAAAAGGATGAATTAATATTTTGTGCTAAAAAAACAAAGGAATCCAGAAAAGGCGAAAAAGAATCATTTTAACTACCTCAGCATTTTATCTTTTTGTGCTATTCAAATAATCGGAGGAATAAATTTGAATGGTCTATTTTATTTTTGTATCAATCAGAAGAAAAAACAAAGAAGGTTCAATATTTTGTACTTTTTGTGTCATTTAAGAAATGAGTAAATATATTGGAGTATCAACGAGAAAAAAGCAAAGATATGCAATTTTAACTGGCTTATAATTTTATACCTTTTGTATGATTTGTACCAAACAGAAAAAAGCAAAGAAATATCATTTAACTAACTAATAATAATTTTTGTGCTATACAAATAAACAAAGGAATAAAAAACGAAGAAAGACCATTTTAAATAGCTCAGCATATTATACATTTTCGTACTACTCAAACAAACGAAGCAATAAATTTGAGTGACTCATTTACTTTTGTACCAACGAGAAATGACATTTTAACTAACAGAATTTTATACCTTTTGTATTTTGCAATTAAAGGAAGGAATAAATTTATACCAACCAGAAAAAAATGAAGAAGAACTATTTTAACTAGCTGAGTATTTTATACCATTTTGTGCTATTCAAATAAACGAAAGAATAAATTTGAGTACTATTCAATTTGGTACCAACGAGAAATGCCATTTCAACTAACTCAGTATTTTATACCTTTTTGTGCAATTTAAATAAACGAAAGAGCTCCTCCGTGGCTAAACGGTTAGCGTACGCGTCTTTGGCGCGGGAGACCCGGGTTCGATTCCCGGCGGGAGCTCATGTGTTTCGGATTCTACGTTAATCAGTAGGTCCACGTCTCATATAGCCTCGCTGCTGAACGGGACGTAAAACTCAAAATCAATCAATCAATCAATTAAATAAACGAAGAAAGCGAAGAAGTTGCATTTTAACTAACTCAATTTTTTTTGTAATACTCAAACAAAGGAATAAATTTTTGTGACCTATTCAGTTTTGTAGCAAGCAGGAAAAGAAAAGAATTAACATTTTGTACTAATCAAATAAACCAAGGAATAAATTTAGGTGGCCTATTTAGTTTTGTACCAACCACGAAAAAAAGCGAAGAAGTTCCATTTTAACTAGCTCAATATTTATGTGCCATATTAACTAACTCAAAGAAACGAAAGAATAAATTTGAGTGGCTTAAGCAAAGAAGGTCAATTTGTACCTTTTGTGCTATTAAAACTGAGTGACCTATTCAATTATGTACCAAGTAGAAAAAAATGAGGAATGAATAAATTTTGTTTGCAATTAAAAAACGGAGAAGGTCTATTTTATGTAAATTTTGTACTACTCAAATTCTACTTTCTGTACCAACCAGAGAAAAACAAAGAAAGACCATATTCTGCTACTCAAACAAACGAAGGAATAAGCTCAGAATTTCTATACCTTTTTGTGCTATTCAAATAAACGAAGGAATAAATTTGTGTGACTTATTCACTTTTTTAGCAAGCCCCTTTTAGTTTTGTACCAACCACGAAAAAACGGAAAGAAGGCCCATTATAACAAGCTCAGTAATACTCAAGCTCAGTATTACTCTAATTAATTTGGGTGGCCTATTTCATTTTTTGTAACAATCAGAAGAAAAGCTCAAAATTTTATATCTTTGTGAAGGATTAAAATAAACGAGTGGTTCATTTAATTGTGGTGCTACATTTTGTATATTTTTTTGTCATCCAGAGAACAATTTAAATTGCCTCTCCCGTCACTATATGTGTATTGACGTGTGTTTAGCGAATTAGGTTTACAAAATACTAACGGCGATGAAAAAGTCCAGTTTCTCGGTCACTAAGTATTTGAACGTAAGATTTAACAAACCAGTGCTGCGTCATAATTGTGTAGAACATACTTCATAGCAATTGGGGTTATTAAGAGACTAAGACGTACTAAAGAAAACTGATGAAAGACGAGGAATCGTGACAGCATGCATGGCCATTTTCGATCACAGCAGAAGAGATCATATCAAAGTAAGAAAAGTTTTCAAAGTTCCATGTTCCATACCATCTATAAAGAGTGCTGCAGATATTTAAACAACGTTACGAATGCGTTACCTAACATTTGTATTGCTAGTATAGTGAGAGTCCTAAGGTACTGCCTATTGCTCAACAATTCAATTTTTTTAAAACTTTCTTTCCTCGTCTAAGGTAAATTATATGAAACTTATTAAGTCCAAAAAGACAAATATAAATTTTTGCATTTATGTATTTTATTATAATGGAATATAAGTTTATGGAGTATATTTGGAAAATAATAGAACATACATCATGATGTTTTGTATTCCCATGAAACATATTATTTGATTGTAATATAAGACGGAGAATGCATAGAATGCTTGTATTGTAGGTATATAAAATTATTTATTTGATTTGTTTTTGCTGAAGAGCATGGAGATTGTTTATGTTTCACCTAGAGAAAAAGAAATTCAACGAAAAACCTATACTGTTAATCCACCCGTCTGACCCCGATTTGCCAGATGAATTACGTGATAAAGTGAGAATCATATACAAGAAATAGAAGAAATGCATTATTTTAGACGCTATAATACATATAATGATGAAATACTCCCTGAAAGTGATGATGACAGTGTTTCAAATATTAACTGTTTTGAAGTGGAAGCTAATGAGTGCGAGTGTAATAGTGAAAGTATTAGTGATACATGTGTTATACAATTATTTAATGAGTACACACCAAATTCAGTATTATTATGTGAAGCATGTTCTGAACATAATGAAAATGAAAAAGATCACAACTGTTTGCTGCAGTATGATTACGAATTATTACAAAAGGTGTGGACGATCTTAATTAAACGTGAAATGAGAGAGAAAATCTATAAACTTTATTTAAAGAAGCATTTTAAAGGTTGTAATATTAAGAACACTTATACTTTGGAGAAAAAATTTACTCTGGTATATGAATACATTACAGAGTGTGATTATTATATTAAAGAAATACTAGAAATGTTTTAGAGAAAGATAAACAATTATTTAATTCTGTAAATGAACACTGAGACATTGTAGCATATGCATTTGATTGTGTATGAATAGAAGAACATATTAGGGCTAAAATTACAAAGGGTTACAGAGAATTGAACTGTTAACTATTTATATATTATTTTATAAATGGATCAATTTGTAGTATTGTAATATTAACAATTAATTAGATTACAAACATTGGACTCTGGCAACTGAATTGTCAGTGAGAGTAATGTATTGTTTTCTTTAAGAGAAATAAATAAACTGATCTGGATGATACAAAAAACACAAATTTATTCCTTCGTTTATTTGAATAACACAAAAAGGTATAGAAATTCTGAGCTTATTCCTTCGTTTGTTTGTTTGAGTAGCAGAATATGGTCTTTCTTTGTTTTTCTCTGGTTGGTACAGAAAGTAGAATTTGAGTAGTACAAAATTTACATAAAATAGACCTTCTCCGTTTTTTTAATTGCAAACAAAATTTATTCATTCCTCATTTTTTTCTACTTGAATAGGTCACTCAGTACATAATTGAATAGGTCACTCAGTTTTAATAGCACAAAAGGTACAAATTGACCTTCTTTGCTTAAGCCACTCAAATTTATTCTTTCGTTTCTTTGAGTTAGTTAATATGGTACAGAAATATTGAGCTACTTAAAATGGAACTTCTTCGCTTTTTTTGTGGTTGGTACAAAACTAAATAGGCCACCTAAATTTATTCCTTGGTTTATTTGATTAGTACAAAATGTTAATTCTTTTCTTTTCCTGCTTGCTGCAAAACTGAATAGGTCACAAAAATTTATTCCTTTGTTTATTTGAGTATTACAAAAAAATTTTTAGTTAGTTAAAATGCAACTTCTTCGCTTTCTTCGTTTATTTAAATAGCACAAAAAGGTATAAAATACTGAGTTAGTTGAAATGGCATTTCTCGTTGGTACCAAATTGAATAGGTCACTCAAATTTATTCTTTCGTTTATTTAAACAGCACAAAATGGAATAAAATTCTCAGCTAGTTAAAATAGTTCTTCTTCATTTTTTTCTGGTTGGTATAAATTTATTCCTTCCTTTAATTGCAAAATACAAAAGGTATAAAATTCTCAGTTAGTTAAAATGTCATTTCTCGTTGGTACAAAAGTAAATAAGTCACTCAAATTTATTGCTTCGTTTGTTTGAGTAGTACGAAAATGTATAACATGCTGAGCTATGTAAAATGGCCTTTCTTCGTTTTTTATTCCTTTATTTGTATAGCACAAAAATTATTATTAGTTAGTTAAATGATATTTCTTTGCTTTCTTCTGTTTGGTACAAATGTTACAAAAGGTATAAAATTATAAGCCTGTTAAAAATTGCATATCTTTGCTTTTTTCTCGTTGATACTCCAATATATTTATTCATTTATTAAATGGCACAAAAAGTATAAAATATTGAACCTTTGTTTTTTCTTCTGATTGATACAAAAATAAAACAGACCATTCGAATTTATTCCTCCGTTATTTTAATAGCACAAAAAGATAAAATGCTGAGGTAGTTAAAATGATCCTTCTTCGCCTTTTCTGGATTCCTTTGTTTGTTTGTTTAGCACAAAATATTAACTTATCCTTTTTTTCTGCTTGGTATTCCATGCAAATTTGAGTATTATAAAATGTTATAAAATTCTGAGTTAGTTAAAATGCTCATTCAAAAGTTATCCCTTCGTAAACAGTACAAAATGGTATAGAACTTCTGAGCCAGTTAAAATGGTCCTTTTTCGCTTTTTCTAGTTAGTACAAATTTATTCTTTAGTTTATTTAAATAAAATGGATGTTAATTTTTTCTCGTGCGTATAAAACGTAGAACACCTAAATTTATTCTTTCATTAATTGGAGTGGTACAAAAGTTCTTTTTTCGCTTTTTCTGGTTAGTACAAGTATATTCCTTTGTTTATTAAAAATTTCAAAATGGTATAAAATGCTGAGTTAGTTAAACTGGCATTTCTCGTTGGTATAAAAGTAGAACACCCAAATTTATTTGTTCGTTTATTTGAACAGTACAAAGGTTATACAGAAATTTTGAGTCCATTTTCGCTTTTTGAGCAAGTTAAAAACGGTCACTCTTCGCTTTTTCTGGTTAGTACAAATTTATTCCTTTGTTTGTTTAAATAGTACAAAAAGGTATAGACATTCTGAGCTAGTTAAAAGACATTTCTTCGCTTTTTCCGGTTAGCACAAAAATTATTAGTTAGTTAAATGGTACTTCCTTGCTCTTTTGTTTGGTACAAATATTACAAAAAGGTATAAAATTCTAAGCCTGTTAAAAATGGTCCTTCTTGGCTTTTTTATAAACTCTGAGCTAGTTAAAAGGGTATTTCTCCTTGGGTACAATATGGAATAGATCACTTAAATTTATCCCTTCGTTTGTTTAAATAGTACAAGATGATATAAAATTCTCAGCTAGTTAATATGGGATATCTTTGCTTTCTTTCTTGTTTGTCCATCCAAATTAATTTTTGCGTTTTATTTGAATAGCCTAAAAAGGTACAGAAATTCTGCGCTAGTTAAAATTGTGTTTCTTTGATTTCTTTCTCATTAACACAAAAGTAAATAAGCCACTCAAATTTATTCCTTCTTCACTTTTTTCTCTCCTTGGTACAAAATTGAATAGATCACACAAATTTACTAAATGAGGAAACGTCATCTCAATATGTGGCTTCGTTTACGAGTTTGACCTTTGACCTCGATGATCAGTAGTTGATGACCAATTACTAAATGTGGAAACACCGCCTCAATATTTGCTCCGTTTCCGAGTTTTGACCTTTGACCTCGATGGTCAGTACTTTTTTAACATGTACTAGTTGATGATCAATTACTAAATGTGGAAACAGCACCTCAATACTTTGCTTCGTTTCCGAGTTATTAGGTTTTAAGTATTTTGACCTTTGACCTAGATGGTCATTATTTTTGGAACATGTAGTGGCTGGTGACCAATTGCTAAATGTGGAAACACCACCTCAATATGTTGCTTCGTTTACGAGTGATTGGGTTTTAAGTGTCATAGAAAGGGCGTATCCCACATAAACTATAAGACCCAGGTAAAAAGAATCCTTTGCTATGTAATCTGCTATGTCCGTAACCTCTGTGGGAAATAGGGGTGTCCACAATAGGGGTTAAAAATAGGAACAAGTACATCCCCATTATTCTCTAGTTTTTTTTTTGCTGTGTGTTCGAATAGGGGTTGGAAACGATGCTCATAAAAGAGAATGAATACACCCTAAACGAATACATCTCTGCTATGTTCAATTAGGGGTGGAATGAATTTGCTATGTTCAAATAAGGGTGGAAAAAGTGATCATCAAAGAGAATGAATACACCCCTTAAAATGTGGACGGTTCAGTAATCTTTGCTATAATGTGCTCATTGTCTTTGTTAAAATAGGGGTTGGAACGAGTACACCCCTGCTATGTTACGTAGTCTTATGTATTATCTGCTATGGTAAAAATAGGGGTTGGAAAATAAGCTCATAAAAGAGAACGAGTGCACCCCTTAAAAAGTGTCCATAAAAGATTATATGCTCTACTATGTGTTCGTAGTCTCCATGTATTCTCTGCTATGGTAAAATAAGGGGTGGAAAAAGGTACGTAGTCTTATGTATTATCTGCTCTGCTGTGTGTTCATGGTCTCAGTGTAATTTCTGCTATGTTAAAATAAGGGTTGGAAAATATGCTCATAAAAGGGAACGAGTTCACAACTAAAAATATGCTCATAAAAGAGAATGAATACACCCCTGCTATGTTTCGTAGTCTTATGTAATATGTGCTATGTTAAATAGACCGTTGGAAGATAGGGGTTGAAAAAAGTGCTCATAAAAGAGAACGAATACACCCCTAAAATGGGCTCATAAAAGGGAACGAAGTGTTAATGTTGGTAGTCTTCGCTATAATGTGTTCATTGTCTGCTATTTCTGGAACGCGTACACCCTTGCTATGTTGCGTAATCTCTGCTATGTGTTATCTGCTCTTCTATGTGTTCGTAATCTTATGTGTTATATGCTATGTTAAAATAAGGGTTGAAAAATATGCTCATAAAAGGGAACGAGTTCACCCCTAAAATGGAGGTCGTAAAAGACCGTGGGTTGACGGTTCACGATGCTCAATTTCCCAGGGGCTCCAGAATTGTTCTAATATGTTCTAGTATGAGCCTGATCGATCCATTTTCTACTACTGGTGCATATGAAAGATGAACGGTGATACTATTTTCCACCACCGGTATATTTCTATATAGTTTACAGAAGCTATAGTTTATGTTTACAAGTGGAGCGCTACTACCACGATACCATGATTAGTGCTATCCAAACTTGTATCATTGCAAAACCCCACTTGTTTTCACTACATTCACTGACGCGCCTGCTTCCTTCGCTCGCACCCCCTGGCTGACGTTCGGGCCCCCTCTTCACCCTGCTCTGACTCTGTTAGATAGCATTCGTACTTTCCAGAGGCCACCTAGCACAATTTGCTTTGCGTTTTTTGCACTATAGTTTTTATACTATATACCCGGACCCCGTAATTGTACGCAAATCTTAAAAGAATTGTAGTTTATCAACAATTGCTTTTGATGGTCCCCTTGAGGGATTTTATCTATGTTATGTGACATATTTTCATGTCGGCCAACGCAAATAATTTAGGAAACAGTGACAAATTATAATTTTTCAACAATCATTTCGAGTGGTACACCTAAAGTAAACCTGCACGATCAGAAGATACCTCAGCAGTCAATTCTTCTCATCTGTTCTGTTTTCACTTTCTCTCACCTGATGTCGCTTAAATCGAAATCTTAGGAATTTTCTTTCCGAAATAGAGTGTGCTCTATACAAGAGAAATATCATAGGATCGTTCAGAACCCAGAAAATGACATGCGCTCTAATGTCATATACGTTGAGATTTTGGAGTGCGGTAATTTTGGCATCAGTAGTTTTCACACGGAAATTTTGCCACCAAGAAACGAAGCAAACGGAAATTTTGGCACCATTTATAATTGAAGTACAGAAAATGTGAGAAAATACTCTGAATGTAATAGATATTTAAATTCACATGTTATTAACTAGGACTGTTCCAGCGCGACGAATCAAACCAGGGACGAATCTACAGTCAGCGACAAAATTTCTTTCTCTTCTGTAAAATTTATTTGCTTATAACTTTGGAATTGATGGACTAATTTGAGAAGTTTTCTGTAATTTATGGAAAACTATCTTCTTTGAGTTGCTGAAGACTGTACTATGTTCACTGCACTGGGTTTGTATTTTATCCCCTCCATGCTTTCAGTTAATGACACTACTGAAAATAATGAAGTAAAAATCATATACCGAATTTATACTTTCACTTTTCGACAACATCTGTTGACCGACCAATCGGATTTCAGCACCGCCGTGTGACAAGCCAATCACGTTCAGGGATTTGTTTCAATTTCATTCTTAAACTTATAATGAGGCTTTGGTATATGAGTGAGAGGGGAGCCGGAAGTTTCGATGGAAAGAATCTCTCCTCTGCAAACAAATTGGTACATTAACATTTATTATATCCAGAGTATTTTCTAATTTTCTTTCTCTGAACTTCAATTTCCATAATTTCAATTAGCTTTTACTGTTTGCACTTGAAAGTAAAATACAAAACCATTAAAGGGGAATTTTGACTTGCTTTGAATATATAATGAAACTGCCAATAATATCTTTACCGGTGTCTGTACTGTCAGTAACAAAAGTTCTTTTCCTATGTTAAAATTTCTTCCGGGAATATCTCTCGAATGGACGGACAGATTTGAGTGCAATATTCAGCAACTTAAAGCAGATATAATTTTCGGTAAATTTCAGAAAACTACTCAAATCAGTCCATCAATTCCAAAGTTATAAGCAAAATAAATTTTACAGAAGAGAAAGAAATTTTATCGCTGACTGTACATTCGTCACTCGTTTGATTCGTCGCGCTGGAGCAGTTCTAGTTAATAACATGTAAATTTAAATATCTGTTACATTCAGAGTATTTTCTCACATTTTCTGTACTTCTATTATAAATGGTGCCAAAATTTCCGTTTACTTCGTTTCTTGGTGTCAAGATTTCCGCGTTTCGAGATTTTGACTCTAGGACAAATCATAAGAGATTTCCTAGGATCTATCTTATAGTGTATAGCTGGCCTTACTGTTTTCATAATCGTCTTACACAAAATAATTTTAGTGATTTTGTCGACATAGCTGAATTGCTGCGACCCAAGTGTGTATTGATTCATTGATATAATGATAGAGTCTCCTTTGTTTATAGTCTATGGCAGACGAAACTACAAGTGGGCGCGAAAGTGAAAATTGTTTGCTTTTAGAACGCGCAGACATCTTGCTCGCCGTGGTCACAGACAAGTGGCCGTGGTAGTGTCTGATCTGTGGTAGTGTGAAACGAATGTTTGACTGTTCATAAGATGAGCCACTTTAAGACTGTGATAATTACAGCTATTTAGGTTTACATATTCAGGTAAGAAAGAACCCCCTAAGGGTTTGGAAGTTTGAGTAGCTCCTGTTTGGATATAAAATAGACGCTGGAGTTAATATTAGTGAATGTGTGAATTGAACTTATTTTAAAGTATTTACGTAAGCACTATGGATGTCAGTACAGGTGAACAAACATCTTCACAAAGTTCTCCTTCCCAAAAGGAAATGTAAATATCATGATTGTTAAGTTCAGCTATTCCACTTTTGTAAGTGAACACCTATATTTTCAGCAATGATAATTTGATGACAAATGTTACAGCATGTGTATGAACTAAACTGGATAGTGACATATCTGTTATAATGATGTACCAACATTGAATGTGTGGTTTTCTCTGGGTACTCCCGTTTCCTCCTACATTTTCATTCCGGCGTCATCATCGTCTCCTTTAGCCTAACAGGGTATAAACGTGGAACGTTAAACTGAAAGATTTCCGTTTCTTTCGAAGCTTTGTGCCCTTGTATTCATATTTGTTTTGATGCATGCTCAAAATGTTGCCACTCAGAAAGTTACTAAAATATTATGGTAGATAGGGTTTTACTGCATGTCTACACTGTAAGATAAATAAGAACATCGCGTTCTGTGATGATTCACATGAACTATTTACGTACATTCAAATTTTTGTCTTCCTTAAATATAAAATTTAAAGTAAATCCCAGAGGTTGAGATAGGTACTGAATTCCCCTACGAGCATCTATTGACTAGTTATAAAAGCCGGGGATACATTGAATTCGGGTTTTGCTTTGGTATCTGAAGTTGGATAATAGGTATTCGGTTAAAACTAACAACAATGTTTTTGTTTTATTTAATATCGGCAGGAGATGAAAGCTTTCACCGTCTACCTGAGAGTACGTTGGAATTGGGATGTAGGCCTATAGGAGTGTTTCTTGAATATTTGTATGAAGTACAAGGGCGCATCGTACTTTGGTGCCTGGGAGTGTCGTAAGGGCATGGCAAAACTTGCTCTACTGAGAATTTTTAATCATTTATTTTCTTCGTGGTCTTGCCATTTGCAAATAGAACTAAACTGCGCGAAGTGCAGTAATACGTGAAGTCGTTGGAGGAACTCCAAGTAAGTTTGAGGGGGGTCCAGTAACTTTGTGGTAAACAATTATCATGTGCATATATTTTCTTGGGGTTCTTCCAGTTCCTTTATTCCACTACTTCTTCGTTCATTTCTTATCATTACTGACTTCGTTAGCCTATACGACACAACCGTGGGAAGTAAAATTGAAAGATTTCATTTTAAAATACTGAGAGGTCGTTTTCCATATTAATATAGATTGGTGAGCTTATTTACAAAAGCGGGTTAAGTTTAGAGTTACCCCTCCGCTTTTTATAAGAATCAGGAAAATTTACTGGAGAAATGAGGTAAGAAATGATAATTTGAAGTTTTTATTTGATGTTTAGGAATGTAAGTTCAGCATGAGAGTTATGTTTAATACGAGAAAAGATATGTGGAAGCATTCGTGGAAGGTTTCAGCAGCATGGTAGTTGTAAAATATGGCGAACAGGTGTAACGGATGTTCGAAAATAATGAAGAAAACCTTTTAAATTTTTGTGAAGCCCACGGAGTACTAAAGTTAAGTGAAATGTAACAATTTTTAATACTTTAAGCACTGTTTTTTGTATGTTGCAAAGTCCAAGGGCACCTTCAGACTGGAGGGGCAACTCTAAACTTGTTTTTATTGTTGTTCTTTGGACATTTATTAAGCTCCGCCAGTTTTTCAACGCTACAAAAATTACTCGTGGAGGTCAAGTTTTGGCACACCACTAAATATAATTATTGGAAATGTATAGTTCCTTCACTAATTTCCTTCTTACAGATCTCCAAAAAGTTTGCGCTGTGCGACGTGACATTATCCCATTTAGCATAGATAAAGTTCAAAGGGACCACCAAAAGCAATTGTTGAGAAATTAACTATTCTTTTACGATATACGCATATGTACGGCGTCAGGATAAATGGCATAAAAACTACAGTGCGAAAAACACAACCAATATGTTGAGTGACCACTAAAAAGCACGAATACTTTCTATTCGAGTCAGAGAAGATCTAAGCTGGTGGCCTGGCACGGGGCTGCATTCGAACATAGCAGGCGTGTCAACGACAGTGGGTAGTGAAAACAACTGCGTTTTGACAATGATGTGAGCTTCAATAGCACTTTGTCATGGTTTCACCGTAGTAACACTCCACTTGTAAACATAAAATGCAGCTTCTGTACACCGTGCAGAAATATACCGCCGATGGAAAGTAATATCAAGTAAAGTCAATTTTTCACTTACTGTATCCACCGTACAGTACTTGTAATGATTTTACACTAGTATCTCTATACTTGTAAACCTAAAATACCGCTGTATTACTTTGTGTGTTTTTTTTTTTTTTTTTTTTCCATCGACTGTAGAAACTTGTACCTAATAAATGTCTTTCCATGCAGAGTATTGAGTTTTACCTGTAAATTTTGCAAAGTGTGGTGTGCCAAAACTTGACTAGCACCTAATTACTTACGAATAGGTTAAGTTTGGTTTCTATTACTTAGTGCATAAGTTTGGTGTGGCGGGGCTTACCAGAACTTACCCATCGAATGAGAGTGGAAGTACTGAGCTTCGTTTAATCTAATCTGAAACTAACCGTGAGGGCACATCTACCAATTAAAACGTACGTGTATATAAATAATGTACGTACCTGGTGTATAAATTATTTGTATGAGAATACAATAATTTCTGCTTCTGCAGGAATATCTGGAGCCTCCTTCTGGTCCGCAGTAACTTGAGAAGGCTTCAGATTCTCCTGCAGAATAAGTAATCATTGTCCTTTAATACAAGTATTACACCAGGTACGTACATTATTTTTCTTATATATAAAAGAGAGTGTAATACAACATGTTACAAAATACTTAAGAATGTATGTTTTTGGAGGAATTTGAAGTTTTTCTCCAGATCTTTGAAACTTCCCTATTTTGTATTTCTATTAGCACTTTGTTGTTCCCATTGGTAACCTATACAATTCGTTGATGGCATTCATTGTATAAAACATTGTAACATTACTGGTACACAGAGCGAATATTTCCGAAAGCATGTGATAATTTGTACTAAACGGAAGCAATGTTTACTGTTTGAGATTGATTTCAGCGGGCATAAATTAGTTTAGTAACCGGGAAATGGACCTTGTAACAGTTTTTGGCACAAGGTTTACGTCAGTGTACTTTGTTTCTCGAAGTGCAAATTGACCTTGCACTTTCCTTTCTGTCTAAGTATTGCTCATGTACACGATAAGTGATAATGTACATCTGATATTTATTTATATGTTTATTGATTGTTTATTTGTATGTTTGCGTCTATCACTGAGGTTATGGTAAGCGTGAGCTTACGGCAAAATGTGAGATCCATATTACGCGCATTTCCACCCGGGATCGAGCCCATATCCTTGCAAGTTTCCAGATACTTAACCAGTAAGAAACATTTATTTAAGACTTCAGATTTCGCTGTAGTTCTGTAGAAACTTTAAAAGAACTTTTCCAGAGAAACGCACAAGTTCTGCGCACTGGCTATAGGGTCACTTTATGTTGGCCACTAGTATCTTATTTGTGTCTAGTTCGTTAGTTGGTACCTTCAGGCAGATTGTTGCGAAAGTGGTATTTTACATCATTTGAAATCATCACCTAGAAAGAAAGTCAAACTGCTGCTACAGCGATGTCGTATGTGATATCCTAGTAAGCAGCGGTGTTATGTGAAAGCTTAGAAAATAATTAAATCATGTTATAAATCCGAAGAATTTTCGTTGAGCGGAATTCTTGTGTGTTCACTTACGCATTTCTTGGAAGCTTCGATATTGTTTGGGAAATAGTATTCGAGATGTGTCCCATATATTAGCATTGATTTTTCTAAGACTGGCTGGGGTAGAATCGCTAAATCAGGCTGATAGTACTTATGGCGTATATGATTTTAAAGAGATGGTAATGATCAGTCATGCCTTTCAGGAATGAGAAGCGAAAAACCTTTAAGAAAGTTGGCACTAGCAGATGGATTTTTTTATTTATTATTGTTATTATTATTATTATTATTATTTTTGCTTAAACTAGTCCGAGACAGATGTATATTAAGGAAACTTTGCACAGTGATAACGGATAGTTTGAAAGCGAGATAGTGATGATTGGTCTTAAACAGCACTGGTCGATAACTTTCCATATCCTGTCAATTTTGCATCCTGAATTCATATTTAACTTTTACTAACGCTCACAATTTGCAGTTGGTCATAATTAGTACAAGGTAATTTTCAATTTTTGTTTTTATCTAAGTTTACTATGTCAAGTGTCATCATTGACAGCGACGCAACTAGGCTAGTTGTCGCCCGGGGCAAGAACTCGCCTTAGCGCCCCCACCTAAACCAAAACGCTCCCTGACTATACCTGACATTGGCATCACACACTAATTCTCCTATTCCATATTTTGTACAGTGGTAAAGTTTGACTTCAAAATTGTAGTACATAATTTAAATTTGAGTACGAGATAAAACAGCAAACTAATTATTATTTAATTGCTGAATGATCTGAGAGTAGCATGCTTCACATATTGTTTTAGCCTTATGATAATTGCAAATCACAATGTTTTTTGGAATTATATCGGGAAGTGCATGTGTAGAATGAATCAATAGTGTTGCTTTAGAATAGAATATTTAGTTATGACAAACAGTTAAGTTGTTGTCTCGAGTATTTTGCTTGGACATTTTGCAAATCTCTTAAATCGATGTAAGTTAAATTAAAGCACAAAGAGCTGGAACTAAATTTCAATTATGCGTGCTCTTTTGGCTGCAAAGGTTTTTACAGTGACCTCAAAAGATAGCTTTGAAGCTAACTTATGCTTTATGGGTACGATCCTAAGCTTCGTGAGTCGTTGTTGTCCTGTTAAGTTCCTGAGGTAATTTTTTATGATCTTTAGTTTGCTAAAACTCCTTTCCTTGCCTTACAGTGGAAATAAATATGTCGGGTTTTGTGCTTCCCAATCCGGCGCCAGGAGTACAAGCTCCGTTTCTTCCCCTTTAGTAATGTCACTGATCATTAAACACAAACTGCAAATTCGGTTGAGATTTCTAAATACATAGCAAGTACGTCTGCTTTGGAATTCTTTCTGCTTTGCATTGTAATTAAGATTAAAGGATTTTTCATATTATCAGTTTCACTAGAAACAGCTTGATGTAACCAGCCATTCATTTACTTAATTACAACTCAGATTTGCTGCTTACATTTATTTAAAATTCCATTTCCACTAATTTTTCTAAATTTTTGGTAACCAATTTCAAAGATGTTACTTTTTCAATATTTTTAGAATAGCGTTAGATTTGTAAGCTAATTATCTATCTAAATATTAAAACTATTCTGGCATAAGCTTGTTTAAGTAGAAAATTGTAATATGATAATACGTTCTGTGATAAAACAGTAATCATTGTAGGCTGTAATACAACAGTAAGTTCTCTCATTTCTAAGGGTACATATGAAATAATAATGCTGATATAAAATAGTTTTCGTCTGTAAGTTATATAAAAACCACCATATATATATATTTTATATTGCTATATATAAACAGACATTAAAATGAAAGTTATTTACGTAAAACTTAGACAAGCTTGCTTCTGTGCTTTATATTTAAGTTGGCCATTAAGTCTTCAATAGAATCATGACCCATGACTTCCAAGTGTTTGATCACTAGGTGATGGCTATTTACATAGAATGTTATTGTTGGTCATTTGATTTTATAAGCTTATTTATCACATACGTAAAGGTACCAAATCCCCACTCACTCACTCACTCTCTCTCTCTCTCTCTCTCTCTCGGTGTGGGTGTGGGTGTTATTCGTTATAGTACAGAAAATGCTGTACAAAATTTACAAATTATATACAAACTGAAATTTGTATTTAAAAAAAAAAAGTTTAAAATTTAGGCTTGTAGGCCAGTTCAGACTCAATCTATGGATGCCCTGTGTTTTCGTTATGTCTTCGGATATTTTTCTTTCTGAAGGAACCTGCAGGAAACCTGCAACAACTGACGATCGGGAAAAGAGCGCTGGTCAACACCGATTAGCAAGATGATATGACTGTTTCTAAATATTTCTGCGCTTTTTAGAGAGTGAGAGAGCGTGAATAACGATTTCCTGGAACTGTCTCATCTGCATCGATCTTCATAGATGGAATATAGGAAAGAATGTCCCATAGCGTTTTGTAGGTAGTTGGCATAAAATTATAAAATTTAAATCATAATATGTGAATAACTACTTAACATATTTATTACATACAGTGGTCGTATTGCATAAGTAATTTTTTCCATATATTACCCATAAAATACAATCTGATACTTATGTAACTATTACTTCATAATAGTTGTTGCTGCAAAACACACACATCTGCTGTAAGAGGGACACTTTCCTATGCAACTGATGATGAGCAACAGATTAATGTGTCTATTTTTCTCTTTTTTTCCTGCAGAACCTGCCGTTAAAGAAGAGTATTTGAAAAACCTCGTATTCACACGAAGTAAAATCAGAAATGGATCAGGAAGAAGAGTATCAAAGTCAGAATTGTAAGTTAAAATTATGCATTCTGTTACATCTAATATAAATAAAATAAAGAATTCGTTTGTCTGTATGTCTGTGTGCGGCCTGAGGATCAGACGAGTGGACTGAGAGTTACCAAATTTTGGTCAGGGATACTTTGGCCCACGCCCCAGATCAAGACTAAGCCCTTTTTCAAATTTCGAACCGAAGGGGGGGGGGAGTTTACTGGAAACGGCTTGGGAACCAAATTGACCGAGAGTTACCAAATTTAGTTACCAATACCTTGGTCCAGGCTCCAGACCAAAGTTTAAACTTTTTAGTCAAAATTCGAACCAGACGGGCGTTTACCGGGACATGTAGAAGTAGTAGAAAATGACCGATATTAGTGTCAAATTCATAGTTTTCGCGGTCGCTGACATCAATGGTGAAACTCCGATCACATTAACTTCCAAATTTACGCTATTCGGTCCGGGTCGGGGTTACCGGGAAAGGGGGGGGGGAGACATGTAAAAAAGCCCAAAATGACCGATATTAGTATCAAATCCATAGTTTTCGCGGTCGCTGACATCAATGGTGAAACTCCCATAGGCGTTCACTTCCAAATACAGCCCCCGTGCGAAGCATGGGTATATTCAGCTAGTTGACAATAATTCTTGCCTGTTTAAATTCGATGTTGAAAGCAGATTCCATACCCAAGGATTAAATCAAGTAGCACTAACAAGGCTATTCTCGAACAGTGTTTAAAAATATATCGGGCAAGGCTTCTATCCACTTTCCAAAGAATATACAAATAAGACAAACTCTGTAGCTGATGTCCAAAAATTACTAACAAAGCCTTTTGCTACTTTCTATAATTTGTTCTGTGTGCAAGTCTAAGTTTGTGCGGTAGTTCTCTTACATGGAGCGACCTTTTCAGAAGAGTTTTTTTAGTAACGAATGTGCTGAGTGAAGTCAACGTGAAACAAATTCAAAACACTTTAAGGTGAACGTATTTCCGTTCCGTGTTAAGTGATAGAATATTCAAGTATGATGTGGTACGCAAATACGAATATATTCAGTAATCCTACAGTTACAGCGTAGACAATTCATAAAGTTCACAGAATAAATACTAAAAAATTAAGACATTCATTAGGGAGAACTAATAGTTACAAAAATTTCTTTTATTATTGAAAACAGCGATCATAATGTTTTATTGAGATTGATGTGTTATTCCATTCGTAGCAAACAACATAACTGTTACCTTATATAGAAATAATATTTCATATGTTAGGATAAAAATTGGCAGCTAGACTCTGAGAATTTGTTTGTGCAACTCTGGTCACCATCAACTCTTGTGCTACATTAGAAATAGCGTTGCATTTGCAAATTGCGACCAACCTCAAAAAGACACGGAGTAGAGTGGCATGATTCCTTGCATGTCGCGTATGAACTCTCTCTTTTGCTGTCGTTAAAAATTAGCACAAAACGCAAATGTAAATACGTACTGGCTGGTAATACGCAACCAGAGGGTACCGCTCATTTAGAAATAAATTAAGGTGTGTATATATACATATTTGTAAATAAATAGCAAGTTAGTGCATGTGGAGAATCCGATTTTGGAACCGTTATTGACTGTTTTCACCTTTCTCAATGAGAGACTTATAGATCTTCTTTTATAATTGTTACTTGTTACTACCTAAAGAGCTTATAGGATGCATGTTTAATATTAATGAGACTGAACTCACCCTAACCACCCGTTTTTTTAAACTTGTTCTTGTACGTTTCAATGAGTGCTTGTCGTCATGCTATACGAGTCTTTTAAGGCAGTGATTTCCAACGGTGTGTAGCGAAATTTTAGAATTTGAAAAATATGATATTGTTATCTATAATGCCTCTAAACCTTAGAAGACACGTTTTGTTCTTTCGAGCCATGAAGTCTTCAGTAATAAGTTAAAAAGAGTTTTGAAACAGACTGTATCAGTCAACGGCAACATGAATGCTCAATTCTGCTTACAGATGCTAGTATTTTGATTTTCTAAATGTTTTGTTATCTTAAAAACTGAAGACACGATCTGAGAAAAGAGATCTGCTATTGAATTACAAAATTAGACCTCTAGGTTCAATTTGAATAATAGAATTTATCAGTTAACTGACTTCTAGTTTACAGAGAATCTACAAGTTTTATAGTGGTATAAAACATCCCCTCACGGGATAGCAATTTTGCTACTTGATTCACAGGTCGAACGAGTACCATGTGGAAGAGTTAGAATTGGATTTAAGACAGATTTCTGGGCTTTCGGCATCTATGGCCATGTTAGCCCGTCACTTTTGAAGAATGACGTCCTTCGGCGAGCACACTATCCAGGGCAAGGGTAGGAAGGAAACGTCCTGAGACTTATATATGTTAGGTACTACCCCGGCATTTGCCTGGTGTGTATGAGGGAAACCTCATTCATGATGGCTGGGCTGTAAAAGCTTTTTACACTTTCAACTAAGTGCCCCCACCGGGAATCGAACCCGGGACCGCTTGCAACGAAGGCGATAGCGTTGGCGACTACTTTACCCTGGGCCATGAGTTAGAATTGGGAAACACCTTACAGTGTGAACACAACTTCCAGTCCCGTCACCATTCTTCCTTCGTAGAACTGTTATTGTAGTTCCAGAATACGTTCGGATGTTGTAGTGCAAGTTAGATGAGATGAAGATGATGCTGATCAATGACCCACTGCATTCACCCACCTTATTTAAAAAAGTTTATCATAAACTTAAATTTATCTTCAGTTTCAAATTTTATTTTAATAGTTAATTACCGAAGATTGTGTGTTAGTATGTGTGTGGGGTCATGACTCGTCTCGCCAGTGTTGGTTCTGTTCGGTTTAATCCTCGTTTTTACTTACTATACTTCAATTCTTTCTTTAAAACACAGTCTGCAAAGTATAAGCTCATTTTAATTATCAGTAACATGTTTTTGAACTTATGACTTCAACAACAGTTCTTTTCAGATCAAAAGATCCAATATATTTCAGGCAAAAAAATTTCTTGTAGCCTTATATCTGGAGAACTATCACTTAACTCAGTATGATGTGTTTATTCCGTGGAAAATACGAATATTCGATTTAGGGGCCGTTCAAAAATTTTGTGGCTGCTAATCCAAAAACTAATTATTGGTCAAGATCGCAATGTTTTGATCCTTTCTTTTCTTTATATATATATATATATATCATTTCCAAATTCTTGTTCACTTCCTTCCGGCGGCTTGATGACACTTAGGTGAAATTTGTAGTCTTTATATATATACATAATTAGTGTGTCGATAGGGGGCTGAGTTGAAATCCAGTGTCTCTATTAACGTTGTTCGGTTCATGAACTATGGCAAGAGATTCGGCTACTATCCTGGTCCAGTAATTGGTGCTCTTGGTAATGATGGATGTGTCCTTAAATAAAACTTTATGGCCTTCTGTTAAACTGTGTTCAGCTAAACCTGATTTTTCTGGATGGAATAATCTAATGTAATTTTCATGTTCTCTGCAACGTTGTTCAATGGTGCGTCCTGTTTGTCCTATATAAGCCTTTCCGCATTCACAGGGTATACGATACACGCCTGGTGTCTTTAAGTCCAAGTCATCTTTAATCGGGCGAAGTAAGTTTCAGCCCCCTGTGGAACCCGGTCATCAGTACCACAGCAAAGAAATCGACACACAAACATCCAGATAACCCTCAGCCAATCAGTACCACGGACTACGGAACATTGCCAGCCAATCACAGCTCCAAGTTTTCAGATTGAAACAGCCAATCAAGAACCAGCATTTTCGCTAGTCCAGAGTATATATTACTTACATCCGCTGATCTCTACATAATTGCCCTGATGATGAGGACGATGACAGCTCTCGAAACGTTGGCCTATCCACCAGTTTTCACCTGGCTGATTGCCCGAGAAGAACTTTATCATATACGCCGCCAGGAAAGCTTCAAATCTTACTTCCGTGGAATAAGTCGAATAACCGGAATAAGTCGAATGTGATGAGCCTGATTTGATCGGTAAATTTGAGAAAACCGGTTTGGTTGTGGACATTAAACTCTCGGGGCGTCCTCGTGTTAGTCGTTCTACGGAAAACATAGCCATCGTGAGTGATAACATCCTGTGAAATCTGTTTGGCGACAATTACAACACTTGAATATTTCGAGAACTATCATGTAACGAATTCTGAAAGTCAATAGATGAAAATCGTGTAACGTTCAGTGTTGCTAACTTACTAGCACAGAAATGGCAGGCAAACCTCTTTAGTATTGCCCTACTGTCATATGTTTAGGTAACTTCCAACGTTCCGATAAACTACTTTCCACCAAATACGTAAATTTTCGCATCTTTCTTACATATGAGCTATGGCGTTGGCTGTAAGTTGATGAAATGAAATGAAACCTTTAACGTCTCACAATTGTCCTCGGATAAAGAGACGGATGATCAGTGGAAGTGAATGAGGATGAAAGAATTCGAGGAATGGAATTGTGGAAGGAAACGGGTGAATTGCGAAAGAAAATTACGGATAAAATGTGATTCGCCGTAAACTCACTTGGGATTAAACTAGGGACCCCTCGCACCCGAGATGAGCGTTATACCACCGACCCACTGTGTGTCCCTTTATTAAGTGTATATTAAGGTATACTTAAGAGTATGTGAAGTATATGCTGTTTATGCACAGAGCCCAACGCAAAATATTTGAAAGAGTCATTCTTTTAATATGCTTGGCATAATTTTTGACAGGAAACTTGTAATGGATTGAGAAGTGGCGAACTGTTTGAGATTTGAAATTTTATTTATTTAGACCCTTCACTACGATTATCAGCTTCCCCCCCCCCCTGCCTCTTGTTTATAAACGCTGTGCTGAAGATCCCTATTCACTGGTATGGTGTTCGCCTCTGTTACATGCGGTCCCTGGTTGGGTCCCAGCCAGGGTGGATTGATTTAAATTAGTCTGATTTAAATCACTTGATTTTTTAAATAAAAATCGTTGATTTAAATCAAATTCCGAGACAAAATAATTTAAAGTGAAAATAAGTGAAATCCCGTTTTTGTTCTGTTATTTCGGTTACGGAAGTTAATAATCGTAATACAATGAGACTCAAATGTACAGCATAGTATGAAAACAAGTGTCATACACAGGGGTAACGAAACAATCCTGCTTTCTTCTCTTCGTAACAATGAGTTTGGGTTTTTAAATCGTTAACTATTCCAACGGGGAAATCACCATCGACATTTAAGACGAAAATGCTTTCGTGTGCTCGTCTGCTTGTTTGTTCCCACATAATAGGACATATTTAGAGGGGTCCTATCCCCTCTCCGATTTTTTTCAAGACTTATAACTTTAGGCGAAATTTATGTATTTCGTGCCTCAAGCTAGTTCCAATTTTTATTTTTTTTTAATATGCCCCTACCAAATATCAGTAGCTTTTGTGAAAAAAGTGTCATTTTGATAAACGTTGCTATATTTTTTTCTTAATGCTTAACCTTTTAAATTATATTACCTATTTTTATTCTATTAAAAATCGAGTCTTCATTATTCGATTAAAAAGTATCAATAAACCTTTTTATTTCGGTTTTTTCAAGACTGGAGGCATTCTAGAACATGTTACATATGCTTTCACGCCTTTCTGCGTCGAAACATAGTGTGTGATATCATAAATTTAAAAAGATATTTTTTGTTATGCCTATTATTCTTATTTTTTGAAGGGCTTACATTTTGCATTCAAAAGACTGAAATTTTGCACACTCGTTCAGTGCACCCTTTAGTACTTTTAAAGATGTTTCAGATCTCTGCGTGAAAACAGGGGGGGGGGGGGTCCAGAGAGCAATTAAAAAGAAAAGATATTTTTAACAAAATAGCTTTTTTCGAGATTCAGATGGAGGCATATGAATGGTACCGTTTGAAAGACTATTCTATTCTGAAGAGAATGACGTACGAACCATGATCCTAGGATAAATAGGGATGTTTCAGGAAACAGGTACCTGAGATCCTGTTTTATATGGTAATCTGGGGTATTTGGTGGATATTATTTTTTACGGGTTTACTTTTGCACCTAGAAGATTGAAATTTTGCACATTTATTCAATGCACCCCTTAGTATTTTTCAGTATTTTAGATCTCTACCTTAAAACAGGGGGTTGGTCCAGAGGAGTAAAAAGTTAAAAAAGGATATTTTTAACAGAAAATCCCGTTTTTCGTGACTTTTCCGCCCCAGATACACGATGAAGACATTTGAATGGTACGATTGAAAATCTTTTATATATAAAGAGAATAATGGACAAATCTCGACCCTAGGATAAATAGGGATGTCTGATGAAATGTTTACATTACATGCGGGTTATCTGGGGCATTGTGGGGATGTTCTTAGCTCATTGTTAAATATCCCCCCCCCCCCTTATTATTCAAGACAGCTTGAAATTTTATACACACATTTAGTACATCCCCTAGTATTTCCCAGTTGATTTTGAGATGTGCGTTAACTCAACGGAGTCTAGAGGGGATCAAAATTTGAAAAAAAAATAAAAAAAATCCCATTTTCTCAATTTCCCGCTTCAGGGCCATCATAGGGAAATGTGAATGTTACCGTTTTAAAGCTTGTTCTATTCTAAAGAGAATGAGGTATGAACCATGATCCTAGGATAAATAGGGATGATGTTGTAGCTGCTTGACTGAAAGTCTATAATTTACCTTTTTTTTTTAATTTACCATTTTCGAATTGATATAGGTTAACAATTGGGGATTAATTCAAAATTCAACCCTAATACTTTCATTGAAATGGCATAATTAGCGTTTAATACTAATTCCTAATGCTTTTTCTTCAGTTTGCGACTTGTAATTTACTAGGAGAAAGATTTGATTTAAAATCAAAAAAATCGATTTAAATCAAAAAAATCAACAAAAATGATTTTAAAAAAAAAACATGATTTTTTTCCACCCTGGTCCCAGCTCACTCTAAGTGGGCTTTGCTGTGAACCAACATCCTGTGCGTGGATTTCTTAAGGGTTTCTTATTTTTTCATTCTACCCCTTTCATTTATTCTGATCATCACAGTCTCCTTTAGTTTACATGACATAACCGTTGGACGTAAAACAGATTTCGTTTCATTTTTGGAGCGTACTATGGAATAAAAGTGAACTACTTCTATTACCTTGTTACTTCCAGGGTATCCCACTCTATTTAAATTATATCTAAAAATGTATGTCCACAGAAGACTTAGTACAGTAAGTGTTGGCAATTCTTGATTAACCCTGAAGGTTAGGAAAGGTACTAAATTTCACAATGGATGAGTCATGTAATTTCGTGAACAGTACAAGTTCTGAAAGTTAGTTTTGGATCCACATAATATGGTGCTAGGTGGATAAAGCGTACCAGGTTCAAGTTGATTTTCAGCAGCTACGTTTTATCCATTTTCATCCAAAATTTCTTCTTTTGTAAATTTAATAAGTTTTTCAGTTTTTTCAATGTGTTTGGAGCTCCTTCGTGACTAAGCGGTTAGCATACGCGCCTTTGGCGTGGGAGACCCGGTTTCGATTCCCGGAAGGAGCCCATGTGGTTCGGATTCCACGTCAATCAGTAGGTCCACATGTTATATAGCCTCGCTGCTGAAAGGGACGTTAGATGCAAAATCATCAACTCTTTGAATGTGTTTATTGGTCAGCACTAAACATAATCAGTGTAAATTGCGTGTATAATAAACATCTGTGGAATTCGAGAACAGTTGTTACTGGAAGTACTGTGTCACATCTAACACAGTACCATACAGTACATTATCACATGTTTCTTTTCGGTCATTAGATTCAAAGGTACGAAACTAGCAATATGAGGAGGTGGGGTTAGTTCACGAATTTTGAAAATTTTACCTCGAAGAGGCAGAAGAAAGACGAATAAGTTTCATTGTGTTGGTATTGCTGTATGTAATATGTCAGACTGTGAGGTGATCTCAAAGTTTTGAAATCAGCTCGTATACGCAAAAATGTCTTAGTTTACATGAATCGGGAAATGCTTTAACTTGAATTGGGAAATGCTTCTGTTTGGAGATAGGTGGGGCCACCACCAGTTTGTACAGTCAGTGAGAAAAGTTCTTCCTGTTTGTTAAAATTTGTTTTTGGGATAACGGTGATACGACTGGAACGTACAGAAAATTATATTCTTTTTTAATTTACTGAAAACTTTACTCAAATTGACCTTTCATTCTGAAGTTATTTACGAAACTAATTTTACGAAACTAAACGGAAATAACTTTTGTCGCTGACTGTACACTCATGTCCAAAGTTATTGTCGCATGTCTATAAATATATTGTTATAGGAATATAATTTGATAACGAATTCGCCCGGTATTTTTTATAATAGTATGTGTATAATCGGCAAAGACATGTATGTGGAAAATTTCATGTCAAAAGAGCAGTAAATAAGAACAACAAAACGAAAATAAAACTGTCTTGTCCATTTAGCAACATTTTGTTGTACTCATTCTAATTTACGTATTTATAATTCTTTTCCTATGAAATTTGCCCTAAATATACATTTCCCGATTATACACATAGCATTAGTATTAAAAGTACCCTGCAAAATCATTATCAAATTATATTCTTACAAGAAGGCAGTTATAGATATGTGACAATCATTTTGGACATGAGTGTACATATTGAAAGGAGCACAGTGGATCATGGTATAGCTCTCACCTTTGGTGCAAGGAGTCTCTGGTTTGATTTCAGGCCATGTGTGGATTTTCTCTGGATTTTCTTAGTTTTCATTAATCATTTGTACTTTTTAGCCTAAAGGTCATAAACGTGGGACCTTAAAGATCCATACAACGCTCTACATATCAACGTTATATCATAAGCATAGTGGCAATTGCATCACTGAGTGGAAAAAGGGAATAAGTGCATCAGACCTAAGTTTTCAAAAACGCTAAAAAAAACCTTCTCGAGGCGTTGTTTGTATTTGTTGCAAAAAGTGTATAATTGATTACTTGTAGCAAAAGAACTAACAAACACTAAGACAAGAAGAAGAATCTTGTATTGCAGCATTGCAATTGGTTAGATAAGCTTAAAAATGGAAAAAGTATTCCCTTTTTCCAATCAATTTGAGTTGGACGCAATTGTAATTGTGTGTATGGTATGTAATGTGCAGTTTGTGATAGAAAGCTTTGAAAATGTGAATGCTGAATACAATGTTATGTGTTAATCTTGGATATATGTATCCGAACTATCACGCATGTTAGGTTCCTAACACTTTTATTGTCACCATTCGTTTCTTTTTTATTTTTTATTTATTTTTTTTTTATTACAGCACATGTTATTCGTACAGCAAGAAAAGTTATACAATAGACAGCTGTACAAAATACGTTGTCACAATAGAATGGCTTTACATAGGGTCCTATCCGTCTGCATCTTCGTCTTCTACAGTTTCTTGGTCAGTGGTTTTCCATGAACAAATCATCCTATAAAACTGTTTGTATTGGTCAGGTATTCATTTGATGATTTGTGAAGAATCGTATATCTTTCTCTGATTGAACGAGACTTTCCAATCGTATGCCTTTGACGTTGGTAGTGGAACGTTTGTGACATTACTTTTGAGTAATCGAAAAATATCAGTTCTTAGTCCATTGATAAACTTATGAGCTTGCACATAACCTAAAGATTCTGCTTTATAAACAGTGTCTCTATTTACTTACTTGGAATTTCACTGTTTTGTCTACAATGCTACCTGAAGATTTCTTGTAAAACGGTTACCAACAATGTTTAAAGTCTAAGATTTCTTCATTGACAACTTCGTAAACCTGAAATGGAGTATCAGTCTTTCTTGCATTCGTAATCATGTGGTTATATTGTGCTGGTAGATAAATGCGATTGTGTCGTTTGAGTTCTCGTTTGATTATAGCAAAATTTCGGTCACATGGTAAAAACTGTGACCTCCGGCAGGCAAATATTGCTGTATAGTTGTGAACCGTTATGACACTGTCAGGCTGAAAAGCATTCATGTCATTGTATGATTGCAGTTTTGGCATTGTATGGTCACCACTTGTATCACTGAAAACATGTAAATGTGTAACTGATTGGGGCAAAAATTTCTCTAAAGATTGTGCAATGCAAAGTATCGTAACGTCAGCTGAGGGCTCTAGTAGTTGTCTACTTACACACAGTCTCACAGTTGTGGTGGTATCCTATAGTGAGTGGAAGAAGGATACAAGAAACTTAGTTATTCCCTTTTTCTAATCAGCGAGAGATTTTGTTTTCTACATTGGTCATATAGAGTTGCCCAAACATTCCTATTTTCTACTCAACGATGTAACTATCTTAAAAGAACACATCTGCTATCTCAGGTTAAAATCGCAAAAAAAAAAAAGTACTTATTCCCTTTTTCCAATCAGTTGTTCAATTAGAATAGTAAAGAACCAATAAAATTATAGTACTCTTATATCTTTTACACAAAATCAGATTGAGAATTTAGATTAAACCCAAGGGTGAATGTGAAAAAGTCGCATGGAGTCTTGTAGTTAATTTTTCCCCACACATATGAGTTCTTGTATAACTAAGTTTGTGTTGATATCACTGACACTTAATTTATTATTGATTTATTCTAAAAGGGCCTATCCGTTTGCAGTGATTTCAAGACTTTGGGGGAGATGGCTGAAATTTAGCCCAAATGTAGAAAAGGCTATGTAGATTCTATATTTCAAAAGCAAATTGTCTTAAAATGGATGGAACATAGTCAAAAAAGCACGAAATATTAACATTAATGTCAATGGAAAATTCAATGAAAAACAAACATTTCCTTCACTTATCTAAAGAAAAAGAGAGGGACATGGCTGAAAATCAGCTTAAATATTGAAAACTATGTAGATTCTGTATTTCAAAAGAAAGTTGTCCTAAAATGGATTCGACTTACTAAATAATCAGGAAACATTAAGTTAATGTCAATAGAAAATCAATGAAGATATTGAAGTCGTCCACACATCTCAAAAACTATAATAAGGAGATGGCAAATTGAAAGCTTGTTCCAAAGACTTAATGAATACCTTAAAACGATGTATATAATGTAAGGTAAATATGAATAGAACATTGTCAAACGTCGAGTAAAATCAATAATAATGAAGTATCTGCATCTACTGCGAATTTCCAGGGCGCCCCACGCGAAGGTTACGTGCTTGAAATATCTCACATTTTGATTTGGTACGCAACGTGACTTTTGACTAGCCCTTATGGCAGACTGGATAGGCCCATTGTAGCGTATGATTACAATATAACACTGACCTAAAGTAGTGGTAAATTCTTTTCAACTGCCCTGATCTTATAGCTTGTCCAGATCATTATTTTACTTTTTTATTATTTATTCTTGCTCACTTTTGCGACTGTTGTCTGCAAATGCGCCTTACATATTACTATACATGGTGTGCGCATGGTACGGTCAGTTTTGCTTACTGCCGCCTTATATACAGGGTGCGGCACGTAAAACCGGCCCGTCGTAATGTCATGGTATATTGCGTTTCTAGCGACAATTAAATTATTTTCAGCTTCCTACCAAGAGATAGCGTGTCAAGCCGGGGTTGAGACACGTATATGTTGAACATATAAAATGAAATGCAATGTTTTCAGGGGCTGAAATTGTCCGCCCACTTCAACACACTTCTGAGTATATGTGAAGAGATTCATACACTTGTCAGTTGATTACATCCTGGATGGAGTCTTGAGTTCTTCAATTGTTTGTGGATTTGTATCATTTAGGCTCTACTCTTCCCTTTAACAGTCCTCACAAGGCAATGGCAACACGCTCGGTTATAGGATACGGCATTACCACACACTCAGCCGACTCCACACAACGAGACCTACTTCTCAACTGGTTTGGACACGTTTCACTGGCTGCGACTGCAGCTGCTTTACACGTGCACCTACAGGATACGTGTCTCAACTCCGGCTTGACACGCTATCTCTTGGTAGGAAGCTGAAAATAATTTAATTGTCGCTAGAAACGCAATATACCATGACATTACGACGGGCCGGTTTTACGTGCCGCACCCTGTATAAACATATGCGATGTAAACGGGAAAAAATATCTTTGTACAAGATGAGATTTTACTCGTTACATAGTTCTTTCTAAATTACATAACATTTCAAGTAAACAAAAGGTAATACTGTGTTATTTTGGTCATTATTTGCTTGAAAACTTCTCATTTTTTTTCATAGGTAGAATAAATGTAAAAAAATGTATTTATAGTAAGATATGATATATATTGAATTTTTTAAATTTGTAATTTAAGGTGAGATAACAACATAGTTAAGACCTTCATTACCATTTCAGCGCCCAAGGACTTCCCAGCCACAACTGACACCGAGCTAGCTGCGCTTGCTGCAGAGGCTGGACTAATAGATCCTCAGCCAACGGATGAAACTTCAAAGGCAGAACCAATGGATACTTCTGAAAGTTTGAAAGAGATTCCAATTCCAGATTCAACAACGTGGTCTTTCAATGGAGGATCTGAGGGCAGTCAGAAGTCCAGTGATCATGTTTCTACTTGTGACTTCGAATCAGACATATCTTCCCTGGAGAGTGTCATTTTCAGATCCTCCCAGGATTCAGACCAAGGTGGTTCACAAGACGCTCGAAGCATAGGATCTCTTACTACCATAATCCGTGAGGAGCCAGGTGCTCGAAGTAGTCAGGAGCTTAGTACTCCAAGTGAAGGGAGTATAGATAATAGCCAAAGAGATGACAGCTTCGACAACCCTGGAAGTGTATTAAATTCAGATAATCCAGAAAGTCCAAACCCAGAGAATCCTTACAGTTCCCCCAATCCTGGCAGTCCAGATGGCGGAAATCCAGGAAGCCCAGTAGGTGGGAACCCTGGCAATCCAGGTAACCCAGGTAATCACAGCCCTGGTAATCCAGGTAACCCAGGTAATCATAGCCCTGGTAATCCAGGTAACCCAGGTAATCACAGCCCTGGTAATCCAGGTAACCCAGGTAATCACAGTCCTGGTAATCCTGGAAGTCCTAATCCTGGTAACCCTGAAATTCCAAATCGAGCAGAAGAAACTTTATATTCTCAGGAATCGCAGCAGCCTAGTGTAGTAACATTAACTGGCAGTACATCGGAGTTGCCAGAAAACCCATTCCCATCTGACTTTGAATCACAAAGTGACATTGAAGGAGGCAGGTCTGTTAGCCAAAGCAGTGTTTTATCTAGTGACCTAGGACTTCTTGGTGAAGAAAGTAGTGTCAACTTGAAGACTGAAGGCACAAGACAAGAAGAATATCGGTTGTTAGGTGCTGGGGTTGGTCTCCTAAATAGTGAAGAAAGTTTACAAGTGCCGAAAAGCTATCCAGGTGCAGTGGACGATGAACTTCAGCGGACAAAACAAGAACCGTTAGACCCTGTAAATAGTGAAACTCCTTCAGGTGTGAGTAGTATTGCTGGTGTACCGTTAGTGGAGTCGTCCAACGCTTTAACCACATTGGCTTCCGCCGCAGTTAGTTCAGCGAATAGCATGACGAAAACAGATCTGAGCGAATCCGTATCAGCCAATGGTATTAAAATAGAAGATCAGCAGGTACGTATAAGTATTGAACGAACTGTAATATATTATAAATTAGCAGTTTCTTAGTAATAACTAGGGCAACCCAAAAGCATTAAAAGCATAACAGCAATTTACACGCATGGTTTGTACCTTGAACATGGTTGTGGTTGTCTAAGGGTCTAGAAGAAACTAATTTTAAAAGCATAATTTTAGAAAATAAAGCATAAAGCATAATTTAAAATATATAGCACAATTCTTGAAAAATCCTGTTTAACTGCAAGTTTATCATACTGTATTAATATTTTTTAAAATCAATATTTGCAATGTAAAATCATTGAGAACATAACAACGCAACAATGAAAGGCTTATTTTTATTTCTGGAATTTTTCGATGTAATCTTTTGATGTGGAGAAAAGAAAAAAAAAAAGTAAAAGAAGAAAACTTTCCGTCAACAATGAATAGTACACAAGAACTCCACACTATATTGATATGTTTACCTCTTGAACTTAAGCACTTTCTGTATTTTTTGGTAACATCTTTTACTTTCTCTTTCTGTATATATGCACCTCTAAGGCGCACAAAAGTGATAGAAAAAACTGAATCGAGTAAAGCATATCTTTTTACAATCCATTAAGTAGAGAGTTCATTAAATATGAAAGAAACTGGTTGCATAAAATATTAATAAATAGATCAAGATATTTAGAATATTTAATGTACAGTATAGTAAATATTATACCTTATACACAATTAACGTAAAACAATGATTCAAATTAACAACAAAGCATAATTTGAAAAAAAATAAAACATAATGTGGGTTGCTCTAGTAATAACTAAACACCGTGGTGTTACAGCCCGCGAATAGACAGATATTGATTTGGTGATGTGTGGTCAGCATATCGGCATCCATCTGTTATGCCCTCAGAAGTGTAGTGAAATGAAGTAGAGCCTTAATTTACTTACGGGGCCACGGTGGCTCAATGGCAGAGCGTTCACCTCTAGCGCATGGGGTTCTTGGTTAGATCCCAGCTCGCGCCAAGCGAGCTTTGTGGTGGACGAACACCGTGTGCATGGGTTTTCTCGGGGTTCTCCCGTTCCTCCCACTTTATTCATTTACTTTTTCGTTTTTCATTATAGACCACAGAGGATGACTGATTGTTGTAAATGATTAACGGATGAATTGGTAGAATGAGGATGAGCAAACAGAACCCTAAAAAAAAAAAAAAAAAAAAAAAAAAGCGGTACGATGTTGTTTACTACCTGATACCGAATAACTGACTTTTCGTATAACAGATGAAGGCCTTATATCCATGAGCCGCCTTGACCCCCCCCCCCCCCAGAAGCTTTTCCATTATGGCCCATTCCATCTCAATTCAGGCAGGTATATGGAAAATTGACTAGGTGACTATCTCTGTTTTTTTGAAAAAGTGTATTTGGTAACCCTGTTGAAGATATGAAACCTGCAAAGAGGATTTTCCCAGAAAAAAAAAAAATGTCTTCGAGTTATGGACTAATGAAATTCGGACGAAAATCACTATTTGTAATACAAAAGTGGATGAGCAAAATCTTGAAAGACACGTAGTTCAGTAACTACACGTGATAATTGGATGATTCTTTTTTTATTTAAAAGTGCTCAGATTACATTTGAGGTTCTGATATAAAAAGCACGAATTACAGTCCAACAAGAGTATTTTGTAAACACCGGAAAACTTAGTAAAAAGTAAAATGCAAGAATTTTGACATTTATTTTCCGTATGAAAGAATAACCGTATTATTGTGCCACAATATAATACTCCTTTCATTTTCGCCTGAAATTAGGGCGGATTTTTCCAAAAAGCCATTCTTAAAAAATCTGAAAATCTGCCCGAACGATCTATCATTGTTCCCTATGTGAATCATGCAAACAGAAATGGAGATATTTGTGTAATAAATATTTCGCAAAATTTTAAAATATTGTGTTGGACAGGGGCCGGCTATGCAACCGCACATAGCATTGGCACCTGTAATGTATGCAACCACGATACTGGAATTGTTTCATAGTATTGTGCAACATGTACCTAGGTATGATGCAAGAATATTGCAGTACATCAAACGCTCTGGAATAGCTCCCATTTGACATTATGACTGCATTGGAGATACATTGCATTGTGTGAAGTGTTGTATGTCAACGATATTACCCATTGTGCATGTCAATGCATCGTCTTGTTCGTGTTTCACAATAGATATACTATCTAATGTATATAAAAGTTAGTTAGAATTGCAGATATGTCTTCACAATATAGCACCAAGAGAGTTAAGTACAGAGATTATCTAAAAAGACACAAGAAAGTAATAAGACTATTCATGGCTTTGGATTAATTGTTTTAACAAAAGAGACACTGACCAAAGCTTAAAACTTTACTTTATTTTAAATTATAATTTGTAACTGTTTCGGATATCTAGCATATCCTTCTTCAGACACGATCGAAATTAATGAAAATACAGACATATATATAACAACATTTATATATGTGTCTGTATTTTCATTAATTTCGATCGTGTCTGAAGAAGGATATGCTAGATATCCGAAACAGTTACAAATTATAATTTAAAATAAAGTAAAGTTTTAAGCTTTGGTCAGTGTCTCTTTTGTTAAAAGAAAGTAATATTCAAAAGTAACACGAAAAATTTTACTGTTGTTGGTGATCTTGCAGAGTCATTACAAAATTATTTTGGATCACAAGTACAAGTAAACAGTGCTGATAAGTTCTGCAAAAACTGTTTTATTTATTACAAGGCTCAGATCGAGAAACCAACTGCTTCGGTTGAACCAAATAGTGCGATCATTATTACAGATCAAATGACTGCAGATGACGATTCAGTGACTTCAGATCCAATCTACGTTCCAACTAGTGCAGTGATTGCAAGTGAAGGAAGAAAGAAGAGTCACGTACGTAAAACGAAAACCAGAAGAACTAGAAAACGTGTTTTCGACGGCAGTGTCTGGAAAATTACAAGATGCTTTTGGTGTGAGTGTACAGTGTTCCTCAAGAAGTTCGTCCGAGAGTTGCAATAATTGTCAAATGTGGTTTTCCAACATCACTTGTGCAATAGAAATCATCCTATCGTGAAAAAGTACGACTTCTTAGTATCGTGCCTGAAACTTTCAGTAAACGCATGATCATCGAACTCATCCCGTCTGCGACAAAGTATCTAATAGATAAGTCACGCAAAGTGAAAAAAGAAAAGGGTATGTGGGCAACGTCAGATCCGTACCAAGGACACCCTTTACCAACCGCTTACCTCGAGACTGCATTGTCATATTACGTAGATGATGATAACCCACCTGGGTTTTTGACCTTTCTGTTAGTATAGTATTGGTACAACTAAGGTGATCACATTGAAAGTTATTTTTATCAGATTTTGAACTTTTTTTAGGCGAATTATATGCTTTCATGTTAAGGTAGTCAACAACATTCAACATAAGACCTTTATAAAGTTCTGAATGTACTGAATAAATGAATTTAAAAAACTCAGCTTGAGATAATTATACAACAAATTAATATGTGGATTATGCTTATAGCCTATTTGAAGTAAAATAAGCAATTTTGTATTTTAGAAAATACTTTCCGTGAATAGTGTGCTTCCTGACTCGTCGCCGCCAAGGGACGTTATCCCTCATACGTTGACAGGTTTAAGATCACAGGTGCCGCTACTAACAGTAAATATGTAAATACATTAGTAAAACTATTAGTATTATTTCTTACCTTTCACGGTAACAAAAGTATTCAGTAATTTTTTTTTTCCAACAACAGTTCAGTCATTTGTTGCTACCCTTCAAATACGCATTCTGTAGAATCAACACCAGCAATAGCGTAAAAATTCTTGTCAAAATTAAGAAGCTTAATGCTCGGAGCTCCCGAGACTACGTAACGCTTACTATTTTAAGTGCTGAATTCAAACTTCAGTATTAATGGAAGTTTCGATGTACAGTAAAGCAAGCTGCATTTTCAAGGAAAAACCGTCGTGAAAGAAGTGTTCGGGAAATTCCCGCAATTGAACCTACAAGGCATCGAAAGAGAATACTTCAATAAAACTATTTATTTTACGCTGGAAGATAATTAATTTCATTTATGACATTTTGAAACGTTTACTTTAATAAAATATGAATTATAGGCCTATCTTTGTTAATTGTTTTAAATTAATTTTCAGGAAAGAACCGTCTTGCACAAGTGCTCGGGAAGTTCCCGTAATTGAACGCACAAAGCATCGAAAGTGAATTTCAACAATAAAACCATTTATTTTACGTTGAAAAATATTTATTTCGTATGAGAGATTTTGATGAATTATGTCTTAAATTAATATAGCTATTTGGTATTCATATTTGGCGAACGTCACAGGCTCCTGGGATGACTCGATCTACATTTGTGTGCCTGTGCGACACAGTTTTTTTTTTTTTTTTAATTTCAGGATACAAGCTGAAGACACTAAATTTTCTGCATAGATTTTTTCGGCATACCAACGTAAAATTACAAACTGGTGCCCTTTCTTTCCTTTTTTGTTTTCTTTCTTCAAAATAGCGGATATCCACGCTACAAAGGGCAGTTTTCGGTCTTTCAAGTTAAAATTTTCAAAGTAGAAGCACGAGAGATTAAATTAGCTGTATATATTTTGGCGGCATAAAATTTTTAAATGGCGACCATTATTCACAGTGAAACCTGTCTATGTTGGCCACCATCGGTTCCATTGAAAAGAGGCCAACTTAGACAGGTGGCCAACTTACAGAAAATAAGTGTGATTGGTGTATTTTTAAAATAGGATTTCTAGTATTACTTGATTGTAAAATTTTAATAAGCAATGACACGTCAGCTACTTTTAAATAATGTATATAGAATAATTATAACAATATACATTACTAGAAAGAAATAATACAATATGTTTAATACACACAATTCATTCAACTTTCTACGTTTTGAATCCATTATGAATTCATGAACTCAATACATCTCCTTCCACTGAACACACAGATCACTGAATACACACACACAGAAATCGGAAGTAGCTCCTTTGCCGTCTGTAGAGGAAGAAACTTTCATCTGAACTGACTAAACAGTGACAAGTATTTTCTGTAGATACCTTTCGAAAAATAGCAAATCAGTTATTAATAACAAATGTATTCATGGCGGTTCATTCTAGACGTATTTCTTTTATTCCTTTTGGCACATATGTACATTCTGATTTTGTAGTTAGCTATCTCTTGTTAATAAGCTACAAGTGTTTCCCTCGGAGCAAAAGATGTTTTCAGAAAATCTTATTGGAATTCATGTCTCATTACAAGCCGTCAGGTGGCCTAGAGTTGACACTTGAGATGGTTAGCTTTAACCTTGATAATTTTCCGGAATTACTAAAGCTCCCCACTGTTGAAAGGAGCCGATATAGCTAATGGTTTTACCAAAACAGACAGGGTAAACAAATACGTACAACCATTTCCTGAATACCTGTACGTGCTTTTTCCTATTCACATCTTCCTTCACCACCCCATTATGAGGGTAGCGTTCTGGCCATTGACCTCCAAGAACAAATAGTGGAAGTCTTCTTTATCTCCAGTCACAAATGCAGAACATCTGCCTCTCATATGGAAATACGAAAGAGTTAAGAAAAATAACAAAACGGTATTTTGCGTGGCCAAGATACACAGGTAAATTTATCATCATCATAGGGTAACATTGCTTCAAAGTGGCTAACTTCCAAGATAGACAGGTGGCCAACTTACAGAGTAATAAGTAACAAATGTCTTATGGGGATAATGCAGGTTCAAGATAAGCAGGTGGCCAAGTTGACAGGTTTTACTGTAACAGGTATCCATGCTACAGGGTGCAATTTTCGGACTTTTTAAGTTAAAATTTCGAGGGTAGAAGCACAAGACATTCTAAATTTGCTGTATAGATTTTTTCGGCTATCTGATATAAAATTTCAAAATGGCGGCCATTTTTTCAAAACAGCAGTGAATAGAAAATTGTTGCAAGTTGTGACAATGACAATCTTGAAATGTATATCATATTTTAACATTTTTACCCCAAAAACATTGAAATATTTCGAAAAAATCCAATTAAACCCGAAAAAACCCACATGGGCCCAGGTGGGTTGGGTTTTTTCAAAAATACCCGTTTCTTTTTCAAACCCTGGTTCTAGACAAAGTCCGAATCAAAAAGAAGATGTTTCTGTATATGAAAACGGTGAAAAAGTAAAAAGGGTTAAACGTTTTATGACCCGCTCCATTAAAGCCGCCTTCAGATTGATGAATGAAGGTAATCCTGATATAAAGATGTCTATTTCTAAATTTTACTCTTTATGTCCCAAGTGGGTTAAATGTCAGCCGGTGAAACAAACATGCACATGTATTTATTGTACCAATATAAATCTCATATGTACATCCCAGAACAATCTTACTGATCGGAAGATAGTAGATACAGATCTGCACTCTTTGTGTCTCTGTGGCGATCCTACCGAGAAGTGTTGGTTGCAAGAATGTGAGAAATGCGCAAGACTAAATGCAATTTCGGAACAAAGTTTAGAGATACGAGATACTGATGGAATCACGTATGCACCATGGGATAGCGGAAATCTTGTGAAAAAGCTGGAAACCTAAATAGATTTTTAAAGCATGTAAAGTACTGGATTTGAACAGGAATAACTCATAGCTATATTCGAAAAATCCAGGGAGAAAGTATAGCAGAAATAAAAAGATCTACACTTCTTGAAACATCCTTGGTATTGCATTTCGATTTTGCCGAGAACTAGTCTGTTGTTTTGCCAGATGAAATCCAAAGTTCACAGATATCTATATTTACGTGTGTAGTGTACTTCAATGGCAACACAAAAAGTTACGCGGTAATGAGCAATGACTTGCAACATGATAGTGCTCATGCACTTTGTGCAATCAAACTGATATATCAAGATGTTAATAAAACCACCGACTCATACAATGAATTGTTCATAATTTGTATTTCAGATGGAGCTGCTTCTCATTTTAGAAACAGGTTCCAGCTGTATGAGCTTGAAAAACATTTCCAAGACGATTCAATCAAGAGAAGATGGATCTTCTCGGCAACGGGACACGGAAAAAATGCATGTGACGGTATAGGTGGGCTCTGCAAACATTACGCAACAACGTTTAATCTTCGAAATGACCCAGTAAGAGCTATAAGGGATGCAGAATCGTTTGTCAACACGGTTTCGGAACTTATCAAAGGCACAAGGCTCTTATTATTAAGTGCACGTACTATTCAAGACTTCAGAAATCCAAAATCACAAGAGTGGGCCAAAGTTAAACCTGTGATTGGTATTCAGTCTAGTCATTTTTGGCAGGTCGACAATACAGGCACATTCATGGCAACAAGCACGAAACATGTACTCGGAAAAAAAAAAAAATACAAGTAGCTAACAGTTCCAAAAGAATATATTATACTCTGAATGACCTTCAAATTGGAGATTTTGTCGCTTGTGTCTATGATAAGCAGTGGTGGGCGGGTCAAGTAGTTTCACTCTCACAAGAATTTCGCGATATTACAGTGTCTTTTATGATTCCTCATGGACCTGCAACTTCCTTTAAATGGCCAGCTGAAAACGATGAGTGTAACGCTAATTTGAAAGATGTTCTTCAAAAACTCATTCTGCCGTCTCCTAGTTGTGCCTCAGCACGCTATTACAAGTTCCTTCCCAAAGAAGTGATACTGGTAGAAGACCTCTTTGCTTCAACATGACTTACAGAGAGAGAAGCCAGTGTGTAATAATTAACTATGCTATTGATTAATTTTTCATGTTATTTATACATACCACAAAATTGTTTAAATCAACCACTTTTTGTAACATGTTAAATTCCATACATATTCTAGTATACATTTATAAAAGAATATTGCATCATTGCACGTTTCGATTTACTTCTTCAGACGATGCAAAATTAAAAAGAAAAAGAACTATCACGCCAAGCGTGGTTGCATAGCCGGCCCCTGTGCAACACAATATTTTAAAAATTTGCGAAAAATTTAACACACAAATATATCCATTTCTTTTTGCATGATTCAAATAGGAAACAATGAAAGATCGTTCAGGCAGATTTTCAGATTTTTCAAGAATGGCCTTTTGGAGAAAATCCGCCCTATTTTCAGGCGAAAATGACGTTTTATCATACTTTCACTCATGTTTTCTCACCCATGTGCCATCGTAGATGGGAAACAAAATTATCTATAGGGATCCCAGAAGGAGTATTATATTGTGTTAGAATAATACGTTTATTCTCTCATTCTTTCATACGGAAAATAAATTTCAAAATTCCTGCATTTTACTTTTTTACTAAGTTTTCCGGTGTTCACAAAATACTCTTGTTGGACTGTAATTCGAGCTTTTTATATCAGAACCTGAAATGTATTCTGAGCACTTTTAAATAAATAAAAGAATCATCCAATTATCACATGTAGTAACTGAACTACGTGTCTTTTAAGATTATGCTCATTCACTTTTTTATTACAAATAGTGATTTTCGTCCGAATTTGGTTAGCCCATAACTCGAAGACAATTTTTTTCTGGGAAAATCCTCTTCGCAGGTTTCATATCTCCAACAGGACTACCAAATATATATATATATATATATATATATATATATATATATATATAATTTTTTTTTTTTCAAAAAAATTGGAGATGGTAACCTGTCACCCCCTCTGCCTGAATGGAGATGGAATGTTTTATGCTGGGTATTTTCCATTAAAATCATCTCAAAACTGTAAGTTGTATCATAACTCGAGATCAATACGGTGTAGTATATTAAGTAAAATTTAACTTCATTCTTAATTTGGAAACTAATTTTTCTTACTTTGCGTATGTTCAACTTACGTGTGAGGCGTCCTGAGTAGTAATTCGAACTCAACGAAGTTTTGTTTCCTGAGAATGCACATTGAACGATCAAAATAATCAGTCATGTATTTTGAGACTATTTTCTGAAAGGAACGACTTTCTCAAGCTATACATATAGGCACAAGAGCTTGAGTACCACAGAGTAGTTCAGCATTACTAATCGAACACCTCAAATGCAATTTCCGGGAGTTCCCATTACACGTTACTTTTGTTGAGTTCGACCTTACCACTCGGAACACCAGTTACCGTGAAAGGAATTAAATTGCTTTTAAGTAGAAGAAAAGTACTCAGGCTCGTTTCCTCATTTTGAAGTGAATTCGAAAATAGCATCTGGTGGGAAGTGTGTACTTTTGGTGACGAATACACTATCATTAGTGTCTTTCAGAATCTGGTAAAATCAATATAAGAAATTGATAAACTTAAAATTAAGAACTTTGACTCAAAAAATCATACTAATGAAAGGAAGAAAAAGCATCAATTTGTGTACAGATAAAAGAAATTGTGGTAAAACTGCATGAAACGATATATGTTTGGAAAGTATGTTCAAGAAGTAATGCATAGAATTTTCTTATAGTCTTCTATTACTTCTACTTCTTATAGTAATAAATAATAATAATAATAATAACTTTTCAGTGTATACTGTAAAATACAACCACGGATTAATAAATTTTGATATGCTCTGCGTACACGTGTAGTTAAGATGCGCCTAAATTACGTGTTAGTCGGAAATCGTGTTACGTGTTGCTGTTTGTAGGAAATCGACCTTTTGGACCTTGTTGAAAACACTGAGGTGTGTTTGTTTTATGCGAGCAATGGGGTCCTTCATAGTCAACAAATATCGACTTTTGTGATAATGGATATTTAGATATAGACGATCGAATCGAGAAATTTTTAGGACGAGACCTAAGAAAGTAAAATAGTACCACGCAGTCTGTACTTTGTCGTAACAAAATCATGGGAAACCATTGACATTGACGAAAAGAGAGCGGAGCAGAATCCATTCTGACGTTAAGGTGAATGCAAGGTACTTCCAAGAATCCATTCTGACACCTATCTATCGGAGAGAGATTCCACAATTGTATAGAATGTACGCGAACCCGGTGATGATCCATATAGACGAGACTTCGAGTCATACCGCAAAAACGTCACTACGTTTTTATCATTAAATGACAGAGGAATTAGGAATTCGTGTCGTGTTGAAGACATTCCTGTGAAAAGTCCAGACGCCAGTGCAATGAGTTTTGCGCATTTGGATTGTTGAAACGTCGTCTTCAACATCGCCGCTCATGCGCCCTGGATAGTCAATGGAAAGCTTGCAGGGTGGAGTTGGACAGAATTCCCATGCCTGTCCTGCTCCGGAGTTTGCTGCAATGGAAACTGCGATAGTCCACAATGCTGTGGGCCCAACAGAACACGATCGGTGGTGGCGGCGCGTTATTTCTTAAGGTGAATACCCGTCAAAAGTGGTCGGATATAAAGCGAACATCCTTCTGTATAAGGAACAGGCGTGTTACTGTCATAACTATTTAAATCGTTTTATCCTCTGCCAGGCTGTTCAGTTGCTGGTGGATGCTTCCTCGCTAGGGAAGGTTCTCCACCAGTAGGTATAACTGAGAGTGAACCTAGATTCTGATTGCGCTTAGGTCACATACAAGCTATCGCCGCAAAGTATGCACAAACACATGACGGCTTAAATCTTGTGAAGGGATCGGTTTTTGAAAGAGGCCTTTCGCCCATCTCATCCTGCGAAAATCGAGTATTGTAGTAGACACTGCCTCAGCTACGTCACTACTACCTGTCAATGTCCGGAATAATAAAGTTACTGCTATGGACACGCTACAGCAACGAAATATACATTTGTGACCATGTCCTTAGTTGCCTATGAGCATTTAAATTGTCAGTAACCAATTCAAACGCAGTCTCACCATAAACATCACAATTAAAACAGTTCATAGTGCATAGTTCTTCAATTTTTACACATTGGCAAAATCAAACTATTGCCACTACCATTGGCAAAATCAAACTATTGCCACTACCACTACTTTTTATCTTGCAGATTTCCTGTTTCCTTGTAGTTGAAAGTATTTATTCACCACTTTTCACCAAATTTTATTGCTATGCTTAAACTTCCGACTTTAACTCATACATTCATTGGTAAAGAGATGTAAACACTTGGTCGAAAAAGTGTAAAAACTTTTTCAGGCCAGGCATCCTGAGTGCGGTTTCCCTCAGTCACAACATGCAAACGCCGGATGGTACCTAACAAATAGGTCCCCCAAGCCGCTTCCTTTTCCTCGGATAGTGTGCTCGCCGAGGGACGTCATCCCTCATGCATGACGGGCTAACATGGCCATAGATGCCGAAAGCCCAGAAATGTAAATCCTAATCCTAATCTTAAAAGATGCAAACATATTTGTATATTTTGTCTGCCTATTCTCATGAAATCACCTATTTTTACAGACTTCGGCTACAGTCTACAAGGCTGATTATGCAACTGCTGTCTACTATAACGTTTAACAACAGCAGTCGAAAAGGAAGTGGAAGTCAGTCAGTCAGGGCTTATATTTAAAGGCACCATCACGGCATTTGTCTACTAAAACTAAGAGAAAACCCTGGAACCTCAGTCAGGATGGTCGGCGACGGAATTCGAACACAGGACCTCCGGATTACGAAGAAAGAACTCTGACCACTCACCTACGCTCTATCTTAGTTAATTTTCTGACGATACAGTGCTCCAAACGTAACCTTTGATGAGTCATTTCAATGACTCCTTATTCTACGACGGACAAAACGCGTTTCTTCTTATAGCTTTCCGTCTTTGCTTCTGTTTCCCGTTCATACTTCGGATCTTCACCATCAGTGCTACTTACCGTGTTTACTCGCGTAATAGTCGCACTTTTTGTACCAATTTTTAATGCGAAAATCCTACTGCGACTATTACGAGAGAAAAGTTGCCATGCAAGTATCGCTACAATAAAACAAAAAAAAAAAAGAATTTTAATACGTATAGCATTGTCAACATAAAATATAGCCTACATACGAAAAAAAAAATTAAAACTTGTTAAAATTAAACTCGTAACTTACCGATTCGTGGGAAACAAAACAGTCTTGTTGGCATTGGCACAAAAGAACAATATATTTACATAATCGGGAAACACATGAATAAGAACTACGTAAGTCTACAAAGAAGAAAAACACATGCGCAAGAAGTGTCGATACATGAGAAAGATACTATTCATTCTCATCCGAAGTTTCACTTTGTCATATCTGCGTCTGACGAATCTGGGTAACTGCTTTACAGAGCATCACCATCACTTCTGTCCAACGCGTTGGATATACCAGTCCTTCTTAAGCTTTTGACACGGTGTCAGGTGTTATCGAAGACCAACTTTGTAGTATCCACTTGCATAAAATTTATGCGGAGATTTTTTTTTTCTTCGTGAATGTTTTTACTTCAAATTTAAGGTGAGATTATTATGCGAGGGCGACTATTACGCGAATAAACACGGTAAGTACCTAAAACTAGTTGCCTTTTCTACTTTTTTCTCTATCTTCAGCAGATCTTTTGTCTTTTTTATCAATTATTTTCATCACATATTGTTCACAGCTTTTTTCTCAGATTTTGTAATATTTTATTAATTTTCGTTTCGGATCTGCAAAGTGGATCCGCTTAATCGTTGTAATTAAACTGCAAAGAAACAAATTAACATTTTCTTAATCTTTTAGATTGTGTTCCATTCTTATTTTCAGTTTTTCTGCTTTATCGTGTACAGGGTTCCTACTGGTCAGGGAAGTCAGGGAAAACTCAGGGAGGTTGGCGTAGATCAGGGAACCTGAGAGGAAAAAACTGGAAAGTCAGGGAAATTTCATAAAATATATTTTCTCTAGCATTAGTTGTACACAAATTTCAGCTTACCCAATATATTTTTATGGGAGGTAAGTGGAATGTGCGTATGAGCAATTGATTACTATTTGTCTCTATAGAATAAACGTTCTCATATATAAATATTCACAGTTATTTATTCCTTATTTCTACGACATCATCTGACACCTGTCGTGAAAGTCAGGGAATTTCCTGCCAAAAGTCAGTGAAAGTCAGGGAAATAGATTTCTGCAGATCAGTAGGAACCCCTCCTCCTATTTTCAGTTTTGCTGCTCTGTTGTTAATTACTTTCAGTTCATTTTATTTCTTCTGTTATTTTATTTCATTTAGTTATAAAGTTTTCTTATTTAAAGAAAAAAAGACCTAGAGAAAACCGAAATCTCTCAGGTTTCCGTCTCATAGTTACACCTTATTGACTGAAATGGATGAATGATTATTGAAACGAAATGACTAGGAAATAATTGGTAGAATGAAAAAAAAAAAAAAAAAAAAAAATCCCGAGTAAACCCATTGACATTGTGTTATCAATCACAAACTCACATGTTCCGCGTAGTTTATTTTACTTTTATTATATTTTAAAATTTCTGTTCTTTGTGATGTCCTAATTTTATTCTAAACAGTTTTTAATATGTTTTTCTTTATGCTGATGTTTTGACAGAAATGTGAGGCATCATCCCAGTGTCCGAGGACACAGTCTGTCGGGACTCAAACAGATTGTCCTTGCAAAAGGATTGATGTTGAGGTAAGTTTTTCCTATGTTCCCTTTGGTGAATTATAAATTAATAGCTTGGTCACAAACCCTCTAGAAAGAAGTTTGTTGTTTCAAGTGATAAGTTCAAAAGTATGTTCCTGATAGCAGGTTACTCTCCAAATTAAAATGAGTTTATACCCTGCACACTGAGTTTAAAGAAAACATTGAGGTATAATAAGTAAAAACCAGAACAGAACCTACACTGGCAAGACAAGTCGTGACCGCACATGCTAACACCCAATCTTTGGTAATCAACTATTAAAATAAACTTTGAAAATAAATATAAATTCAAGTTTAAGATAGACTTTTTAAATATAGGGTGTTTCAAAACAACACCGACAACGTTTGGGAGGTGTTTCCTGACACCAACACAAGACAAAAAGTATAGACCATCCTGGGTGCACAAATGCTTCCTTTCGAAGTTATAGGCTGCCGAAAACATGAAAGGTCCATACCTTCAATACTATGGGACCTACCGTTGTGAGGCCAAGACTTCACTTATGAACTAGTATGTACCCTATCCAAATATCCATGTTTCAGAACCCTGTGGTACTTCCGCAACAATTTTTATAGAGGTAGTTGGTGAGTAGTTCAAATTGTATACCCATAGCCAAACTCCCTCTATAAAAAATTGTTGCGTAACTATCTTAGGATTCTGAAACATGTATTTTTGGATAGCGCACATATTAATTCCTAAGTGAAGTCTTGACCCGACTAGTGTGCGTCCCATAGTTTTGGAGCTATGGACCTTTAAAATTCACTTTTTCAAGTTTTCGGCAGCCTATAACTCCGAAATGACGGATTTCTGCATCCAGGTTGGTTTATACTTTTTGTCTTACCTTGGCGTCAGGAATCATCTCCCAAACGTTGTCGATGTTTTGAAACACCCTGTATAAGGTGAGTGAAAGCAGCTGGGCATCATTTTCATTATCTCAGCTTCTTTATGTCATATTTCTTCTTTTTTTCTTTAGCACATTTCTTTCTTCTTTTATATGGGAAGTCGAAAGAACGACGACTAATCTTCAGAGGAGTGTAATGCAACTTTTAACACATTAATGTATATTAAAAACTTTTAAAATTAAAAATAAAAAGGAAAAGGCTGAGGTTTTATAAACAAATTCACTTTTAAGGGAGTGAAATGAAAGTAAAAATGATAAAATACAAAAACAAACTAAGAAACTTATATAGGTGAAAATCCAATATCAGGGGTATTTAAACTAAATAAATAGTAAACAAAGGGTTAGTTATTTCGACAGTTGGTTTGTTAATCAAAATAACATAGTTGACCACTAAAATTAAAACTTTGTTAGGATAGACCTCAGCCTATGCAATTAATTTGTCCTGTACATATTTTTAGTTCATGGAGGTTTTTTTTTTTTTTTCATAATAGGCTTAATTTGTTATTAATTATAATTTCTATAATTGTGTAATTTTTCTTCAATTCAAAATAAGTTATTTTAATAATAATAATCAAACTACATCTAACTTAGTATTTATTCATTTTTTACCGAAAACAATAAAACTATGCACATTAATTATAACAAATAAGCAATATCCTATAATCATTTATTCAAATTAACAGCAATCTCTGTTTTAAAGTTACGAAACAGGAGGGAGCACACGAATTCCTTTGTGCCTCCAGAAAGAAAAGTAGGCAGAATTAATAACACCTAAGCAAACATAATAATTAATAAACATTATGCAACCAGTGCCTTAACAAATCTTTTGGGGGCAGGGTTTGCCCAAGTGGGCCCAGCCCGAAAAAAACCGGTGGGTTTTTTCGGGTTGGACCCACTTTAAAACTCATCTGGATTTTTGAGCTTTTTGTTAGTATATTGTTAGTACAACTAAGTTGATCACATTGAAAGTGATTTTTTTATCAGATTTTGGCCTTTTCTTGGGCGAATTAGATGCTTCCGCGTTAAGGTATGCAACATCTTTCAACATAAGACCTTTATAAAATTCTGAATAAATAAGAATCCTTACCTTAGCTTGAGAATTATAGAGCAAATTAATGTATGGATTATGCTTATAGTCTGAAGTAAAATATGCAACTTTATATTTTTGAAAATACTTTCCGTGAATAGTGTGCTCGCCGACTTGGCGACGCCGAGGGACGTTATCCCTCATATGTTTGACGGGATTAAGGCCATAGATGCCGATACTGCCAACAAATATGTAGTGCATTTAGTATTATTTTTTTATTACCTTTGATGGTAACACAAGTATGCGGTAAAATTTGGTTTTCCAACAACAATTTAGTTCAGTTATTTGTTGCTACTCTTCAAATAAGCATTCTGTAGAATCAACACCAGCAATAGCGTAAAAATTCTTGTCAAATTTTAAAGCTTAATGTTCGGAGTTCCGAATACTACGTAACCCTTACTATTTCAAGTGCTCAATTCAAAATTCCGTACTAGTTGAAGTTTCGATGTACAAGGTGGTCCGAAAGTGGGCGTACCCCCCTTTAGTTTCAACAGTATAGTGTTACTTATAGTCTGTACACAATTACCTTGAAGTCTTAAGAGTCATAAACATCGGTATGATCATCACCACTCATGTCGTAACACAGCTGAATTCTGCGCCAAGTTCTCGCAGATGTTTTGCGGAGATACTCCGAAGTCACGAAGGTGAAGGCGTGTTCCACAGCTGCTCGTAACTCCTGCGTTGCGTGATATCGAGTGTTTCTTACTTGTTGCTTTATGAAACCCCAGAGAGCATTGTCTGGTGTCGTCAGATCGGGACTTCTTGGAGGCCAGGCAAAGGGAGCTGGTGAAGATGCATAACCTCTTCCAATCCAGCGGCCAGGAAATGTCTGATTCAGGTAATTGCGCATGTGAATCGCGAAGTGCGCTGGCGCTCCATCCTGCTGTATCACAAGAGTGTCTTTGATACCATTTTCTTCCAGTTGAGGCACCAACCACTCATTAAGCATCTCCAGGTCAGAATGTCCATTAACATCCTAAAACTATCAGAAAACACCAATTAGGGGTACATCCACTTGCGGACCACGCTGTACAGTAAAGAAATCTGCTTTTTCGAGGGGGGGGGGGAAGAACTATCGTGAAAGAAGTACTTGGGAAATTCCCTCAATTGAACGCACAAAGTATCGGAAGTGAATACTTCAACAATAAAACCATTATTTTACGCAGGAAAATATTTAATTTCATTTAAGACATTTTAAAACACTTACTTTATAAAATATGAATTATATCTGTCTTAAATTAATTTTCTGGCAAGAACTGTCTTGCAACAAGTGCTCGGGAAGTTCCCGTAATTGAACGCACAAAGTATGGGAAGAACTTCAACAAAACATTTGGCGAATGTCACTGAGGCTTTTGGGATGATTCGATCTACATCTGTTCATTCGTCCTTTAGATCATTAGACGAATATTTCACCTCCATCAGGTCTGACCGCCCTATTCGCCCCTGGTGTACAACACATACTACAGGATACCACTTTCGGTTTTTTAAGTTTAAATTTTCAGGGTACAAGTACGAGCTACTCTAAATATCCTGTATAGATTTTTGGCGGCGATCTAATAAAATTTCAAAATGGCGGTCTTTTTTTTTTTTTTAACAGCAGTAAATAGAAAATTGTTGCAAGTTGTGACAATGATATTCTTGAAATATAAATGATATTTTAACACTTCCACCCCAAAGACTGAAATATTTCGAAAAAAATCAATTAAACCCGAAAAAACTCATATGGGCCCAGGTGGATTGGGCTTTTTCAAAGAGCCTTGGTTTTTTCAAACCCTGTTTCGGGGCCTTGGTGCAAGAAAAAATTTGTAACACCCACCAATTAGCGATTTATTTTAAAGATCTAATAGTTGAAATTTAAAGCACAATAGACACACTCATATCAGGGAGGTAATTCCTTATATCAAATTAAAGAAAAAGTTATGATATATAAAATAATAAGCCATCAAACGCCTCCTGTAAGAGCTATAAACTGCCGCAAGTGCGAAACGCGGCGTTCTGAAATGCTCTGGCTTGAACGCTATGATATCCGGTTCAAGGAATTACACAAGAACTAGCATAAGCTCTACCTAAAATCTAGCACATTCATGTTTTATAGTAATGTCTGAATACGCTTGTATGTATATCTCAATTGCAAATAACATTCTGGTTAAAAACAGTGTTTACTGACCTGGAAAACCAGGAATTAGCCTGGAATTCATTTTTGTACCTGGAAAACCTGGAATTTAACAACAAACCTGGATTTTTACCTTTTTCGCTGCGTACATTAGAAAAATCCCCTTTTCTTAAAGGCTTATGTTTTGTATGTTGATGGCGACCACGGGTATACCTGATCTGAGTTCTATCACTGCTTCTACTTGCTTGTGACTTTTTATTATTATTATTTTACGCTTTCCTTTGGCAGAGTTCCCATAGAAATAGAAAGCTTTAGGTGGAATTTCTGTCCATATTTTATGTGGCAGTTTTTCAGTACAAATCCAGAAATCAGAGAAATACTGGGAAAGGAAATTTTACGAAAAAATATGGGACAGTCAGGGAAAATGGTACTTAAACTGTAAATCAAGGAAAACTGGGAACTTTTGTTCAGAAAGTGCAATACTCATGGTTCCTGCTTCAAAGTTGCGAGAGGCGCCAATTGTTCATCACCAGAAACTATGGCCAATGAAACGCTTCGAGAGTCACGAATCACACTTGCTCTTGAAGCATTTGTGGAAAAGCAGCAAAAGGCACATGTAGTTGCAGACACGGTGAAACGAGAGTATTTGAAATTTTGTTTGAATCCTGAAATTACACAAAAGTTGACAAATTTTAGTCAAAAGACGAGAGATTAGATTCTTTCCTATATGATTTATCCACTAAGGAAGACGTTTCTACTGCTTTTACAACTTCCTTGCATAAAATTTGTGTTGTTTTTCACTAACGCTGCAGTAGGAAGTAGCTTGTCCGTTAACGAAGAGTGCTTCGTGGAAAATCTACAGGACAAGAGCTTAGTTGCTAAGAGTGTAAGATGCTTTACATGCTGCTGGAGGGATATCCAATGTTAATATCACAAAAGATCATGATTCATTATGTTGAAATTTATCAAGCAGAGATATGAGTATTTGAAAGATTGTAGTGAAAAACAACACAGAAAATATCAAGAAAAGACTTAAAGAGAAAATAAAAGTGTTAGAAATAAAAAGGAAAAGGCTGTTGACTGATGCTGAAGCATTTGCTTTGGATGAAGAAGCAAAAGATTCAAACTCGTAAAGTGTAACAATCAAGATTATAATGTTGTGTTCTGTAGTTATTTGCTTACACAGTGTATATGAGAACATGCGCTTTTATTTACAAAGGAAGAAAATTGTACTCAAAAAGCACCAATCTGAACACCTTTTTTCCGTTACTTATGCTTACAGCCAGGCTTTTGGTGAATTTTAGAGAGATTGCATGAAGAAAATTAATTTTAAGACAATACAGAGCATATAATATGTTGTATTTAATGAACTCCAATCTTAACACATTTTGGTTACAGAATTATTATACAAGCACAAAGTATTAAAGTTCAAGGACTTTGGACCAGGCCTAGGCAGGTTGTTCTAAAAAGGTTACTTGTGAATCGAGAATATTTTTGTTTTGTAGTTGGTAACTTCTCTATTTCTGTTTTGCTAGCCATTCCATCTGAGTAATTTTGTAAAAATGAAATAATAATGAACATTCTCCATTTAAGAACATCGTAAATTAGCATGCGTAGAATTTAAATTATTAACTTTTAACTTCTTAACATGTTTTTACTACGTGAAGAAGTTATAAGGGATATGAATCACTCGTTAGTTAAAGGTGAGAACTCTGCTTTTGTCAGTTACTGCACTTTTTTTTTCTTGTTGGTAGGGGATATTAACAGTAACAACTTTTCTTTGTTTAGGAAAAAAAACTGACACCTGGAAAATAATATATAATAATTTATTATAATAATATAAATAGGAAAAGCGTGAAGTTTTAAAACAAACATCTAGTAGACACCCTTAAATAGAGCAGCCACACACGAGGGCTATTTATTGACTTTCAGTTTATCAGTGTTCACTCTCCCTTGCATAAATTGGCATGGTTATTGTTAAGACCTGACTCTCGAGTCTGATTTGATCCTGACTGTCTTCGATATTACACTTCAGGTGTTTGGTAACGACTTTCCAGGACACTCTCTCTTTCATTTCTGTCCTGCTGCAATGTGCTGTAGGCTGTTTTATGGACCTTCCTGGCATTGTTTAGATTCTCCCCTTGTTACTCTGTGTGTTTGGTGATTCACTGCTCCTACTTCTGGAAATGATTTTCTTTTGTTTCCATTTAGTAGTAGTAGTAGTAGTAGTAGTAGTCCATTCGACGCTATCTTTTGTGTTACTGATATGATTTCTGCTTTAAGAGAATCCTAACTTTCACTTATCCCCTTTAATAATGAGAGTACCTGGCAATTTGTTTTCTACTATACCACAACACGGGGAAGAATTTGTTATATTGGCGGGCCGCGGTGGCTCAGTGATAGAGAGTTCACCTCTGGTGCATGGGGTCCGTGGTTCGATCCCAGTTAACGCCAAGTGAGATTTGTGGTGGACAAACACCGTGTGCGTGTTTTTTTTTTTTTTTTTTTTTTTGGGGGGGGGGGGTTCTCCGACTTTCTTCATTCCACCATTTCCTTCATTTCTTATCATCACCGTCTCCTTTAGCCTTCTTTTCATTTCAATTCAATGTTATATTCCTGTTTACGACAGTACCTGCAATGTCATCTAAATGTTCATTTTCACTTCTTTCATGATCTGAGTTCTTGCTTTCTTTGTTGTTATGTGCCCTACGTGCTTTTGTCAACATCGGAGTAACCACTATGCTGTCATCCCTGCTCCGTGTACAATTTTGACATTTGTATGTGGAAACGACCATTAGGAAAACCTAGGCTCAGACAGGAGGACAGTATTAAGATGAATCTCGCAGAAATAGAAATACAAAGTAAAAACTGGATACAGTTGGCTAAGGATAGAAGTCAGTGGAGAGCTTTTGTAAACGCAGCATTAAACCTCCGGGTTTAGTTTAGTAGATTGCATGTTACCAACCACAAACAAACGAGCCTGTAGTTGGTGATTAACCTGTATGTAATCGATTTAGGTATACATAGATTGCCTTACTTTCCATACTACACTAATACAGTCATTATTGTTTGTCCTAGCTTAGACTATGGCTCAATTGTGTATTTTGTATGTTGTTCTAGTTTAAACTCCATATAAATTTTTCTTTCTTAATTTTACAGAATTTAACAGTGAAACAATGGAAAGGGTTCGCGAAATGGTTTGTTCAAAAGGCGATGTATCCTGACCCTGAGGAACTTGAAGTTCAGCGGAATATTGATAAAGCGCTCAGAGACATGATAAAAGCATTCAAACAAGGTTCTGAATCTTCCTCCGAGTCCGAGGACAGTATAAGTAGTGCCGGAGATGTACGGTCACTTAGACTGAATGAAGGTGACCCTAGCGAAGAGAGAGAAACGCCATCAGTGTGTCAATTCAATGTGTCAAACTGTGCTCGCGAACTGCGTGAACTCAAAAGTGCCGAATGGTTGCGTCGAAATGAGGATCAAGTCAGCATACATTCAAAAGAAATGAATGGAGGAATAGTGGGGAATGGATTCAGTGAGGGTGCAGGTGTGAAACGTTATTCCGATGTTTGCGAAAAACTAGTCACGGAGTCAAGTGAGGAAACTTGTCAGTCGAAGAAAGGTAGTGCACAGCAGTTAAATTTAAGACTGGGAAGCACAAATACTTCGTATGCAAGATGTGTCAAGAGGAAATATCTTAGATATCTACGGAGTCCAGTGCTCAAAAGAAAGCGCCAATGTTTCGAAACAAGAAACATTCGAAGATTCCCAAAACAAGATCTTGGTTGTCGAACATCAAGTGACGAAGTTACTGAGAAATGTAAGAACGTGATGGCACAGAATCTTGAGAATAATTCTAACAGTACAGAAGAGGAAGAACTTACTTCAAAATCTTCCCACGGTGATTATCACTGTACTGAAAGTAAGGACCAAATTACAGTTTTAGAAGCGGTTGACCAGATAAACAAAAATGAGAACATTACCGTGAAGAAACCCAGTGATGTACCAGTGAAAGAATCCGCTGACGTATTAGTGAAGGAATCGCATGAGAGTCCAGTGAAGGAATCTACTGACACATTAGTAAAGGAAATTGCTGACGCATCAGTGAAGGAATCTACGGATCCATCAGTGAAGGAATCTACGGATCCACCAGTTAAGAAATGTAATGATGCACCAACTAAAGGAAACTGAGGTAAGTGGCTATTGTGTGTGTTGTATTCGTTTAAATTGTTGTAGGTCGTTTAACAACAACTTTCTACCAAGGTCTGAAACTTATAGCAACATTCGATGATGCATAGTTACAAAGATAAGAGTGCTTCTGGATTGACCAGGCAACAGTGTGAGAACATACAGTCAGCACCAAACTTACGGGATGTTCGTGGTCATCTTCGACGAGTGTCTACTGACTGTTAGTCCTTTAAACCTATTAATCCATGCTATGAACAAACTAGTGCTGTCGAAATGTTTTTGAAAAAAAATAATCGAAAACCGCTTTTGCGGTTTCGGCTTTCAAAACCGTATTTGCAATTTCGGTTTTGAAAACCGCATTTTCTGAAAAAAAAAAACGAAAACCGCAAATGTCTCAAAAATTCGAGAGCACTAATATCAAGTAACGACGAGGAAACAGCAAAGAATCTTTCCCCACTTCGGCTCACAGTTGCCAGATGGAGGGAAATTTCCCTTGACGTAGGGAAAAAATACTCAAAATTTGCAGAGGAGAAAGAAGGTATTTTTTCTTAATGTCTTAAAGTGTAGAGAAATTCTTGTTGAGTATACTTTTACAATTGGCAGAATGAAAAAATAAGTTGCAGTTTCTCACAAAGAGGCTTGGCTATCGTTATTGGGAAGTAAAAAGATACAGAATAAAACATGATCGGTGTTTCCTTCACGTATAAACTACTGCAGGTGTCTGGAACTTGCGACAAGAATCCAGTCAACACATGCAAAACTACAACATTCACATTTATCGGAGTGGCAACAAATCAACAATAAAATTGTGTAGTGAGATAGAGGTGTTTTTTAAGAAAGGGAGGTGGTGCTTTTTGTTAACAAAAGGAGTGGCAGTACTATTTTTTAAAACAAGGGGAAAGAGTAATAATAATAATATAAAAGATCTCAGTCTAAGGAGATTAGATTTCAAATTGAATTTCATGAGTTGCATGTGTAGTGATCTTAAATAGGAATATACCTTATTTTCTATTTAGCTTAGTGTTGGCTTATTACCATATCTTAGCGGGTACCACCCGCTTTTTGGGATTGGAGAAAACTCTAAGACGACTTACTTGATAAAGTGTTGGTATATTCAACTAAACCGCTACGCCTCTGACAATCTCAATCGCGATTGAGTTAAATTTGGACTCGCGCTCAGGCTATCTGAGCAGTGCGCGTGTGCAGGGCCATTTGCTAATAAGAGATCTGCTCTAATACACAATGGTTTTCTTTGTGTAGTTCATGTGTTTTTAATGTAATGTATTGGAGGTTCTATACGAACGAATATTCGTTTGTAGATGTGACAAACATACTTAAATTATTCATGCCTTCATAAGCTACAAGAATGCCGAACGACAGTTTCAAGTGTAACTTTAAAGTCTTATAGAGGCGAATTTACGTTTGTTAGCCAGAGCAGAACTCAGTTTGAAGCAAAATGTACCTCTGGAAAACTGTTTCGTTTAAAAAGTAGGGTGCAGGAAAGCAAACTGGACCTCACCTGATTTTTATATATTTTGTAAATTAGACCACGAGAAACACGAATCTGAAGGAATTTTGACATTCCGAATTTCGGAACTCGAAATATTAAAACTTAGTTTAATATAGACGCTATCTATCTATACGAAAAAACAATATTCTCTATACGAAACATATTATGTCCTGTGAGATATATAAAGGTAACCAAGAGAGGTCTGTGTTCAATTGGCCCTCACACAGTGAGTTGAATGCGAATGGAGATAAGGCGAAGGTCAGTTGTTGGTGTGGGTATATCCAACATTCTACCTGGTTGTGGCAGTTCAGTTACAACGTGAACTTGTGTAAGGACAGAGTGAATATGAAACCTCCACAGAGCGTCATAAGGGCGTGTATGCTGTATGAGTTCAAACTTGGGTCAAACGCCACTGCAGCGGGGCGGAAGGTATCTCAGACCTTTCGTGAGGGTTTCGTGATTACGCAGACAGTGCAAGGGTCGTTTAGCAAGTTTAAGGACGGTGAAGAAACACTCACGAAAGACTCACCACACGTGCCGGAAGACCAACACATGTACAAAATGAAGATCTTCTGGTAATAATTAAGCCGAACAGTGGACAGACATGTGAGGAACTGGGGCTAACATTCAATGTGAGTGGAGAAACCATTCGGCAGCACCTCCAACTTGGGAAGCACTACAAGTTGAGTCTATGGGTCCCACATGATTTGTCTCCGGGCCAGAAGGCTACGCGAGCAGACACCTGTGTTTCTTTGCTGTATCGTCTAAGGAAGGAGCCATTTCTGGACAGTATGTTGACATGTGATGAGAAGTGGGTCCTGTACGAAGCTCCACGGCGTCGTCATCATTGGTTAAAATCCCATGAACCGGTTCCAAAACAGCTGAAATCAGCAATGCAGCAGAAAGTCCTCCTGTGTATTTGGTGCACTGTTCGCGACATCGTGCATCGGGAACTGCTACCGGCTCGTCAGAGCAGAACATCAATGCAACTGTCTACTGTCAGTAGTTGAGCCGTGTTCAAGAAAAACTCAAAACCCTGGAGCCAGCACTTCTCAATCGCTAAGGGGTTCCCTCGTTACGGGACAACGCTATGCCCCACATGGCTAGAATGTCCCGGGACACCATTCTACGCCTTGCACGGGAAACACTATTGCATCCGCCATACTGCCCGGACATTGCACCGTCCGATTATCACCTGTTCCATTCTTTGGACACTCACCTTAGAGGACTCCAGTTCAACTCCGTAGTAGAGTTACAAAATGCACTTATTATTACTCTTTCTCCTTGTTTTTAAAAATAGTACTGCCACTCCTTCTTTTGTTAACAAAAAGCACCACCTCCCTTTCTTTAAAAAAAAAAAAAAAAAAAAAAAAAAGAATGCTGCTTTGCTTCAGGGCAAACCAAGTTCTACCGCGAAGGATTCCCTACCCATCCCGAACGTTGGCAGAAGGTCATTTATACTGATGGGTACTTTTTTTTTTTTTTTTTTTTTTTAATCTTCCAGGTACGTCTTAGGTGACATATCGATGCTCTAAGGTGATAGGTCAAAAAGCGACAGAACTTTCTTCGTTACTTTTATACATACTATATAAAACTACTGTATGTTCGAATATCTCGAGTTCCGAAATTCGGAATGTCAAAATTCCTTCAGATTCGTGTTCTTCGTGGTCTAATTTACAAAATATATTGACATCCCAAGAAGGTAATACTCCTATGATGTTGGATGGAAAACTAGTTAAGAAGAAAACTTCACCTATCGTAACTAAGTTGCCATCAGATGTTGCGAAAGGATGTCAATCCTTCAACAAGGACATACCTTATGAAGTCAAGAGCCACTCTCTTCCACATAAAACGAAAAAGCAAGGTTTGTTATCTGCAACGGGTTTGAGGAAGATGAAGAAGGTTGAGAACAAAGTACAACAACAGGAGAAGGAAGTAAAGGAAGACGTGGAAGAAAAGTGTGTTGGCAGGAAGGATCACGAAAGAATATACATGCCGATGTAGCCTTAAGTTAATAATAGTCTGTGGTTGCTAAGATAAACGAGATATATCGAAGATATGTCGTAAGGACAAAGATTAGGAAGATTATAATAGTATATGAATTTGTAAGATTCAAAGGTTCAAAGAAGAATTTAAGTGTATATTTTGTGTATACAACTTTGGGTTTCAATATATATAAAAATCAGTTGGGGTCTAGTTTGCTTCCGTGGTCACTTTATGTTCGAATATCTCGAGTTCCGAAATTCGGAATGTCAAAATTCCTTCAGATACGTGTTCCTTGTGGTCTACTTTACAAAATATATAAAAATCAGGTGGAAATGAAATCTTTAATTTTTTCCCACGGTTAGGCTAAAGAAGACTGGGATGATGAGAGATGAGTGAAATGAAGAAAGTGGGAGGAAACGGGAGAACCCCAAGAAAACCCACGCACACGGTGTTTGTCCACCACAAAGTCCACACGGCGCGAGCTGGGATCGAGCGAAGGACCCCAGGCACCGGAGGTAAACGCTCTACCACTGAGCCACCGCGCCCCCCTAAAAATCAGGTGGGGACCAGTTTGCTTCCCTGCAGCCGAAAAGTACATTGGAAGTGTCATCAAAGAAATAACTTAAAAAGTGCCAGGTCAGTATTTGTAACACACAAGTTCACATCAGTACTTACAGTTTAGAACCCCCTACTTTTCTGATTTTAAAATATGGCAACTCTAATTTAGCTGTGACTTGTACAATCATCGAACTATCCCTTTCGCACAGTGCTGCAGATATTACTATAATAGTCTTGGAGCAATTAAACACACATATAAATCAATACAATTGTGTCGATTGATAGATGCTTTCACAATTGTTAAAAGGTGTAACTAAAAACAGCAAACATTGTTTCTGCTTTTAAAAAGACAAACATGGTTTCCCGTATAAAACTGCAGACACGGTTTCGGGCGGCTTTCGGTTTCAAAAACCGCATTTTCGATTTCAGAAAACCGGTTTTCTCAAAAACGGCAAATGTCACAAAAATTCGACAGAACTACAACAAACTGCTTAACCATTACCAATTGAGCTGTTAATTTAAAGAATCGAAAACTAAGTTTCAGTTTACTAAAGTAACTGAATTTCCCAAAACAGAAAATGAATAATAATAATTACGGACTGAGGATTCGTAACTTTCAAGAAAGTTCTAGAAACCAGAGGTACTACAAATTTGTTTACCAAAGATTTACCACGTTAGAAAAGATCATTATCAATATTGTTCACCAATAGGTCACTTGTCGCAAATCTAGACTTTTCCAGGTACTTCGGTTCCTTGTTAATCTTTTGGAAAGCTCTCTCGCCTTTGCCGCGTTCGAAGAAATGAAACATCTTTTTCAGGCCAGCTATCTTGAGTTTTTTTTTTCTGGATTTTCCACATTCACACCAGGCAAATTCCGGAATGGTACCTAACTTATAGGTCCCAGGCTGCTTCTTTCCTTCCCTTTCATCGGATAGTGTGCACGTCATCCCTCATACGTGACGGGGTAAATGGCCTTAGACGCCGACAACCCAGAAATATAATTCCTAGTCTTTTCGAGGCCCTGCCTGCTGGTCTAGTGGTTAATGCACACAGAGTACCAAGTTACTCTCCCGGTGGTACAGCATTCAAATTTGAAAAGGTTAGGGCAGGTCGGATTCAGTCATATATTCTCTGTGCTGTAAAGGGATGCTAAGCTTCAACAACCGAGCTAATCCCTTTGACTTGACATTAACAGAGTTACAGAGGGCCGAAAATTTCCCGAAATTGTGGACACGGCAGATTTTGGTGTTTCACAAAAGCCGTATCTTGCATAGTTTCTCGTTCAAATGAATAGTTTAATGAAGTTCACCGTGTTCATAGTTGATCGCTCATTGTGATGAAGTTGTTATACTTTGTGATTAGTGCTTGAGGTAGCGTATTACATGATAAATAAAAGAACATGAAATTAAAGGATTGTGTTGTCCCACTTTTTGGTAAACACTGCTACCCTATGAGAGAGAACTTGATGATAGAAGGAAAGCATGTAAAGTACTCAGTATTATGGCCAAACATAGTGCAAGATCGGGGTATTATTTAGTTTCTCCCCCAAATCATGTGGTAGTGATTAAAGTTCGTTATTTGTAATTGTGGTGTAGTCATGAGTATAAATACAGTGTGGACGTGTCATAAAAGCTACAGTGCATAAAACACGAACCTACTTGTGCTAGGCATTCACTAAAAAGCACGAATGTTATCTAACAGTCAGGGCAGGACCGCAACAGGGGGGCCTAAAAGGAAGCGACGGGGTACGTCCGTAGGCAGGAGGCGCGTCAGCGACGGTGGTATATGCATAAACGAGGTCGTTTAGAACGGCTCACTGTAAGTCACCAGCTCCGTAGCCGTCAATGGATTTGGAGGAGATTCTAAATGCCATCCCAACATTGAATTCTATCAGTTTTGTGTCTGGTACCACGTTCGAAAAAACTGTGTAAACGTAGACGAATAATCTTCATTTTTAGAATGTTAGAAAGAATGATTTGTTTACTTGGTTGAAGTTTTGTACTGACTGGTTGTGTCATTTGTAATCACAGAACAGAAGTTACGTAAAGTAAGGATTTGACTGCTATCTTGTTATAAGGGGTACAGGCCCACCGTATTAAACTTTCTCCTTTCAATTCCTTAACTAAAATCATGTGTTGCATTTATTAATAGAACATTTTCTAGTGATTTTTTTTTTCGTAAGGAATAATTTACTATTATAGAGTTATTAATGGAGTATTTATGAAATATTAACAAAATTGCCCAAGTTGTTTTTGAGAAAGTCGTCAGAAAAGGTCACCTCTAAGAATAAACTATCCCTCGTACATTTTTTTCATGACAAATAAGTTATACCATATTGTTAGGTTATTAACAAAATATTTCTTTATGAAATATAAAGAAAATAGTCCCAGAAAGGAATTTAAAAAATCTCACCCCAAGAATAAACTGCCATTTCTCGGAATGACGTACGCCACAGTATGAGGTTGTTATTGAGAAATTGATTTATGGAAATACAGGGTGTTTCAAAGCAACACCGATAGCGTTTAGGAGGTGATTCCTGACACCAAATTAATACGAAAAGTATAGACTAACCTGGGTGCAGAAATGCTTACTTTCGCAGTTGTGAGCTGCCGAAAACATGAAAAGAATGAACTTTAAGGGTCCATAGCTCTAATACTATGAGACCTCCTGTAGTCGGATCAAGACTTTATTTAGGGACTAGTACGTGCCCTATCCAAATATCCATATTTCAGAATTCTGTGGTACTTCCGAAACAATTTTTATAAAGGTAGTTGGTGAATGCTTCAAATTATATGCCTGTAGTCATCTCTCTCCCTCTACTCGCTCTATAAAAATTGTTGCGTGAGTACCTTAGGAGTCTGAAACATGTTTTTTTGGATATCGCACTTATTAGCTCCTAAGTGAAGTCTTGACTCGACTACTGTAGGTCCCATAGTTTTGAAAAGGAAACATTTGTGCACCCAGGTTGGTCTATAATTTTCGTCTTATCTTGGTGTCGGAATCACCTCCCAAACGTCGTCGGTGTTGGTTTGAAACACCCTGTATAAACAAAATCGTCAGAGTCGTTTCTGAGAAAATTGAAACTTGAATCTCACCCTTCTCTAATGCTCCTTTATATTTAGGGGTAGGAAGAAAATTCAAATTGCCTCCCGAAGAATCACATAAAACAACTCAAATTTTAAATTTGGTTCAGATACGTTGAGTAATATGAACTCTAGGTAAGTGCGCATCAGGACGAACAGACTGAAATGTCGAATATATATATATATATATATTTGTATGTATGGGCCATGAATCGTGTAAATCAGTTAGTATGGAATTATTTTATTATTTATGTGGTCCCCATACCTTCTTTTCTTTCGGCATTCGAAAGTGAAAATAGAAAAAAGAAGTTACTTAGAATGATCTGTATGTGGTGATGGGTTAATGATATATCAGAAATATTGATAGTAAGTGTGCGTTACACCATGTAGCCAACTATCCAAAACAATTCGACACAGTTTGACGCAGATTACAGTCTGCATCATTGACCATAAATACAGGATGGGCCAAAAGTCTCGAAGGGGCTATAATTGAATAACTTTTTTTTTTATTTATTTATCATTAGTTTTAATTGATATTTCATAGAGAAAGATCAAAGATGCGAGATTGTCTTCACTTATGTGTGGAATATAATCTCAGCTAACTATCCCAACATTATGGACTTCAGAAATATGGCCCAATAAGGAAGCTCAAGGACAATATTCATGCAGAAATAGGGCACTCGTACCAGAAGTGTTGACCTCTATCATGAATCATATGCTACACAACATCTGTATTTGTGAGACCCATAACAGCGGACACCTACTTGAGATTTGTATTACACACATAAATGTAAAGAATGCCCCATCCTTCCTCTTTAAGCCTGTGAAATATCAATGGAAACTAGTGATCAAGTTATTCACAGTTATAACCCCTTCGTAACTTTTGGATCATCCTTTGCTTCTATTGTGAACACCTTCATTTCCCTCACTGTTCTGGAGTGTTTTCACAAACGTTATTAGGATCATGCAACTGGGACTTATAATGTAATATTAATACGTGTGTCTTTGCGTTACTCCCAACGATAACCCTTAAACAGAACCAATGATGTAGACCCGTTAACGTCTTAACGGACTACGGTGACTTACGCCCGTCCGTTAGTCCACACGGTAACTCCTGAATGACGGCTCTAACGATTTTGTTAAAATTTCAAAAATCAGTTTCTCAATTATGACCACATACTGTGATATGTCATTTCTTTGGGAAAAATCAAGAAGGGATAGTTTAGTCTTAGGTGCGAGTTGTTTCTAGAACGATTTTTTCAAGCGGCTCAAGCGCTTTTTCTAGTCTCAAATATTTTATTAGTAATCTGGCAATATAGAATAAATAATTTATTCCATAAATAATTTAAAAATTTCGTTGACATCAGGTTTGAAACTTCAAAAACTTTTACAACAAAGATAGGCGATTTTTTTGAAAGCTACAGTTAATGCACTTTAAGATCATAGTAAAAACAAAATCAATCAGAACATGCATTAAGGGCATCAACGAATTTAAGAAACGCTATCAATCGCATGCTTATATATTAATGAGAGCTGACGGAACAATTCTTACTAATACAGATAGCGTCTTGAATATATAGAAAGATTTCTTTGATTTACTTAACACGCAGCCAAAAACTAATGTTCGTGGAGAAAGTGAAATGCACACAGCAAAACCATATATTCCAGTGCCTAACCGAACAGAAGTAGAAATTACTATAAAGAAGTTAAACCTATTTCCGAGTGTAGACGAAATTCCGGATGAATTAATTTTAGCCAGAGGGGAAAAATTGTGTAACGAGATACACAAACTCATTCTTTATATCTGGAACAAGGAGAAATTGCCACAAGAGTGGAAAGAATCCATTATTGTCCCAATTCACAAGAGGCGACAAAACGGCTTATAATAATTTTCGAGGCATTTCTCTTCTATAAAACTCTCTCAAAGATTGTGTTAGCAAGATTGACCCCATACGCAGATGAAATTATTGGAGATTATCAGTGCATATTTAGGCAAAATCGATTAACTACCGACTAGATATTTACCATTCGACAAATACTCGAAAAGAAGTGAAAATACAATACCGTGGTACATCAATATTTTATTGATTTTAGAAAGGCTTACGACACAATCGACAACATTGTACAACATTCTTACAGAATTTGGAATACCGAAAAGCTAGTTAGATTAAGATGTGTTTAAATAAATTTCGAAGTAAAATCTGAGTAGCATAATTCTTGTCCCCGAGTTTTCACGTCGAGAATGACCTAAAACAAGGAGATGCGTTGTAACCATTATTATTCAGCTTTGTTCTGGAATATGCTATAAGGAATGTCAAAGATAGCAACCAGGACCAAGAGTTGAATGGTATTCACTAAGTTATGGCGTATGCTGATGAGGTAAATATAATAGGGGATGATAGAAGAACAATATAAAGAAATTTAGAGGTCTTATTAAATGCTTGCAGGGATATGGGTTTAGAAGTTTATTTATTTATTTATTTATTTATTGTAACAACAACACAACAGGCGTCCTGCCCATTTACAGTGTTTGTTTACATATATGGTAAAATATCATTATTTTTACAGAAGAAAAACATACAGAAATTTTTATTGTTTCATTAATTAACTCGGCTCATCATACTACAAATTGTGTTCCGAAACATTTTTTCAGACATATTGAATATGTCTATCATTTCACACTTTTCTTCAATATTATTGTAGTGAGAGCTCATTCTCCATAAAGGGGATTTATACAGGATGTCAGTGCGTCCTTTCTTACAGTACATGGTACTACTATTGCTTAACCTCGTTCTAGACGTCGGTATTCCCTACGACACGTATTCCCTCATCTTACCTCTACAATATTTGTGCACAATTTCATTCACTTCGGTCCACTTCTTGCCTTTCGGGCGTAAAATTTCAAAATTTTGGATGGTGGCTTTTGCCCCCCCTAAAAACGTTTTTCCGCAGAAAAAAAAAAAAACACTTATTCGTTTATTTTTTGCGTATTGTGACTCCCCAAAGTTTCGTTCCAATTCTTCATGTCCTTTAAGCACTTCTGACATACTGTTACTAGCACTTTTGATTTTTCATGATCACAGTTTTGGAGAGGTCTTTGCCCCACGCAAACTTTTTTTTTCCTTCAGGAAAATACGAAACCCGTATTCACTTAATTTGTGTCTACAATATTTGTCCACAATTTCGTTCACTTCTGTCCACTTCTTGCCTTTCGGGCGTCAAATTCCAAAATTTTGGGTGGGGGCTTTTGCCTCCCTAAAACCGTTTTTCCGCAGAAAATAAAAAAAAACACGTATTCGTTTATATTATGTGTAGTATCTACCTGCCAAATTTTATCAAAATCGGAGTGTTACACTTGGGAAGTGTTACTTGGAAGAGTAGTTTTGGGGAGCTATTACATTAAAACTTGAATGTCCATAAAAGGTTTGTTTCATTTAAGTCATTGTAATTGGCGTCTCTGTCCTCAAATAACCTCATTTTGTTTCGTAAATATAAAATTTGTTATGGAGAAAGGCCTTATGTAAGAGTTTGTCAGAGTACGCTTTTTTTTTTCTTTTCTTTTCTTCACCGACTTTTTAATCAAACATTTGTCTTCGAAGTCCGAACGACATACCAAGATACTACCACTATCATTCTCGTAGTGTTTATTTTTTCTCTGTTTCTAATAGCTGAATAAGAAGGTAATATTAAAATTTGAACAGAGTGTCTTAGAGCATAAGTTGTACGTAGCTATTAATATGTTGGGGGGGATAGTTAATGGATGTGTCAGGAACTTTCTTCTTAGTTTGTCTCGCATAGGCTTCACAATGTCACGTACATAGCACTTAATGCTAAAATGATCTGTTTTGAACTTTCAAATACATATTTTTGGGGAATATGACTTGAGTTCCATACACACAGTTCAGTTGTCAAATAATGATTATGATGTCGCATTTTTAACTTTCATTCTTGTGACTTAAAAATATTTGTAATGAAATTTAGTTTTAAAATTAAATTGAATGTTTAAAATCATAGAGAAGCACTCTCATCAAACATATCTAACATGCGGTGCTGGAGCGAGGCTCAGTTCCCACTTGTAGTACATACACTGTTTCTGTGTTAAATTCTAGGCCCAAGTGTCCTGTGCCGTCATGCTGAAAAGGGGCTCGTTATCCTATATAAGTCAATATTAAAGAAATATTTGTATGTACTTTGTGTTCATTTCCATAATTCCATCTTTCTATGAAGGTAACACTGTATATGTACTTAAGTTAAATGTCTTTTATTATTATTATTTAAAAATACTTTTAATTTCGTTACAGAACCGCCCGGATCCTCTCAGACTGCATTTGGTCAAGGATGTGGTCCTAAACTTGTAGCACTGTGTATAGCAAGTATGTAAGAAAGGACTTGACTGCCTGATCTCGAATGTTCTCTCTCGTTGATGATATATTTGTGTGAAATTTTTGTATGTGTGGAAAAGATAAACATGAAGCTATAGGCAAAGCCATTGAACAATGTTTCAGTTCATTTCAGTTACATTTGATTATTTTCATTTGCGTTTACATTTACTGTTGTTGTTCAAAAATATTTCTAAAATTGGTGGGTAGAAAGTGGAAATGATTTTAAAAAACAGATAATATTTAACGATTGGTAACCTCTCTATAGACACATTTACACATTTGTAACAGTTTCCTACCTTAAAGAAGTTTTTATCAGTTTTACCAAAAGGTCACAGAGCAAGCTCAATCCGTTACACGGTAAATATTTTATGAACATTGTATGTTCGAACATTAAATTGGAAAACTGATCGGGTGTAATGAAATTGTTATATACCTGATCGCTAAATGTAGTTTAATGAATGAATTGAAAGACAAATTTATACGAAATTGGTGAGCGTTTACCACCTTAAAATAGTTTGTGGCCATTTTTACCAAAAAGTTTCAGAAAAAACTCTAAATTCGTTATAGACTGAATATTTTGTGAATATTGTATGTTCGAATGTTAAACAGGAAAACCTGAACTGGTGTAACGAAATTGTTTACTAATATCCCTTGATTGTTTAATGTGTTAGTTGAAAGACAAATTTATACAAAATTGGTGAGCGTTTACCACCCTAAAACAGTTTGTGACCATTTTTACCAAAAAAAAAAAAAATTCAGAACAAACTCTAAATCCATTATAGGCAAATAATTTTGAGCATTGTATGTTCGACTGTTAAATGTAAGAATCTGATCAGATGTAATGGAATTGTTTTTAAAGCTCTCTGATCGTTAAATATATGTTTGGCGTTATGAATTACTAGAAATACAAATTTATACTACATTCTTTAATATTAGTTTTTTAATATTAGTTCTCTTCCATTAAACTGGAATTTTTCATTCCAGTTAGTATTAGTAATTAAAATTTTATATCAGAAGTTCGTTCAGAGAACAGTGTTCTTTAGGATAAGAGTTGTTTTGAGAGTTCCTTCCGTTCTCAAGAGGACATTATTCAAGGTGCTGAAAAAACAAAAAAAGAAAAAAAAAACAAAACAAAAAAAAATGTTTGATTGGTTACGACCCAAGTACCATGGGGAAATAACTTGTCTTATTCTAAACTTATGATTTCATGTACTTGGATAGAGGTATATTCGCCAGCGGAAGTTAGTAGGTTATACGCGTTCTTTCGTCACTGAGAATAATATGTATGCAATTTCCAAAAAGTCCCATTTACAAAAATAATAGTAGTTTTAATGCGAAGCCATACGACAAAATAAATTTAAAAGAATTATGAACTTTCGTTGACGTCTGTACTGATATCTACAAGGTACTTTATAGTTTTCTAAAATGTATGTTTGTTTTTAATGTAAATTCATGGAGAACAACATGTATAAACTTTGCGTTATGATATTATTTGCACTGTTCAGCGATTTACTATTGTTTACAGATAAAAATTTATAAAAGTTTACTCAAAATACTGAACGGAAAATAATGTCTTATGTTTATCGGAGAAATATTCCTATTATCAATTAAATCCGTGTATGCTGCATGCGAGAAGAATGAAACATTTGCCGCCTGAGTTGTGTAAATCTATAATTCAACAATTTCTGAAGCCTCAAGTTGTTACAAAATTGTAAATGTGTGAAATTTGTTAAAGCTTAAAACTCTTTCTGGCAAAGATTTAGATCATCCTGCAGTTGGTTTACGATTGATGCAGTTGTCTTTTTATTACGGTGATATGCTCAGACAAAATACGAAGTGAATGTATACCTAGAAAGCATGTATTATAAAAGTGTGTAAACGTGTTCAAAAATTTCTGGTTACCATATTTTTTCTTCATAGGTTAAAGTTAACTGATCCATGGTCGAAATTGTTGAAATCTAGTTTTTTTTCTTTCTTTGTTTCTTTCTTTCTTCCAGGAACTTGCTTCAGAAAAGGAACAAGATTTTTAACACCAGGGTAAAACTTTTATATTATTTCTGCAATTGTATCATAAAATTTTAATTGTACATGGCAAATTAGATATAACTGCATTAGTATCCACAAATAATTATTTGTACTGTTATTCTAGCGTTTGTTGGGTGATATTTTTTGACTTGTAAAATTACTTCTAAATTTGACAGTTTTAAAAACAGTAACAGAGCTCTATTATAGGCACAATCGATAACATATTCTAACTGCATCGAAACTCGAAGACCGTTGAATAAGTGGATGGCCAGAAATTTTAAACATGACTATACGCATAAAAATGTATATTTTCATAGGTATTCTATTACAGACAAATTTTTTGTAGAGTACAGAGAAAGTAATGTATCTGTAAGTATGGATTTCGAACCCCAGTTGTTACAAGTATTTAGATATTTCTGTGTGTTGTACAGTCACAGATGAAAGAAAACAGCGTATCTTATAGAGACTACATATAAAATGTGCATCTTTCTTCTGCCGCAGACTGTACATTCACGACTACAAGTACTATTTCGGTTACATGTTGAATTTCCGTGTAAAATCTTTCAACAGCAGTAACTGTTACATATGTACGAGCCAATGCTAATTTAAATTCTGTTTTATTGTTTATGTTCATAAATGTGAATGTTCATATGTATGTGTGGATTGGGAAAACTTGTCGAAAACCTTACCAAATTATTTTGAGCAAGTTAACTGTACTCCACAACAAACTTGCGATGTCTGTGATATTTTAAGATTGATTTTTGTAGATTAGCATTAATTTTAGATGGCTATTGTTAAATTTTAGACGTTAGTGCATGTACACGCACGCAATAGATTTTATATTACGTTATGCTGTGTTCAAATAAAATATTTTTCTAGTCGTATGACTTCGTTTTATTTGAAGTGTGCTTAGGTACTTGACAGTCTTTCAGCGGAGACAAGTAATGCTATATTAGCCCTTTTAAATTCTTGCCATATGAACAAAAACTAAAGAAAGTTGTAAATCCTACTGACGGTACAGTCCTGGTCATAGAAATTTAGACGACCCGTAAAAAAAGTCCAAAAATGAACCTAGATTTCGACGTATTCCCTGTATGTCTTGCTCATTTTCTACAAGAGTGGAAATGGAATTATTATATTACTGAACGCATAATGTAATTTTGTTTCCTGTACATGTAGATGAAAACTATCTACATTACAGGAAAATACGGTAATGTTAAGTCGCAAATTTAATGTATGATTTATATTTCTAATCGAGAACTATTAGAAAGACCGACATAGAAGTAGTGGCGACATCGTAACTGCAAATAGACTACAATGATTAACCATCTGTTTCACCTTATTTGTTTCCTTTTTCACTGCCAATTCGAGTTTCCCCGAAAGCATAACCTTGCCAGTTAGCTTCATTGAAGCCAAACTAAGGAGCAATCTATGAAAAATCTATGGAAATCAGCAAGAACATTTGAAAAGACTCTGCTCTTTCCTAATAACGTGAGATTCATCGTATCCAGGGAGGTACACAGGAATTTATTTCGGGAGGATCGAAAGCTTCTCCGAGGGGACCAAATTCAATATGACGACAAATTGTATTAGGGGTCTTCCACATATTACGTAACGCGGCAAAGAGGGGAGGGGTTCGGCCTTGCGCTACGAAGTGTGACAAGGGGGTTTACGTCTTCGTTACGTAATGCATTTTTTGCTATAAATTTAATTTTTAAACAAATAATGTTATTCAGTTTATATATATATATATATATATATATATACATATTTCTATTGTTTTGGGAAATTCGAACATAGCCTATATAAATTGAATCGTGCAGAAGACGCTGCTAGACACCAGCATGACTAGTGACGAACCCTGCGTGTATTACAATACAATAAAACTCCATTTTGTGATTATCGCAGCATTCCATTTGCGACACACGCTTTTTTTTGGAGTTTTTAGTGATCGTAACCACCGCTTGAAAATGCCCTCAAATTTCCACTCGTATCGCTATTTCTGAGAATTTTATTTAAAACTTTTGATTTGAATCATTACCCACTCTATTTGAAGAAGTTTCGCATGTGAAACAGAAAAATACTCTTTTTCGTTTTTTTTCTTCTTCGACGGAACGATCCATGGTTTGCAGAGCAAAATAAGATATTAAAAGCCTAACTCATCGGATATTCATGTGTGTACTGTTTTTATTATTGTTGGATTTGAATATTCCTGGAGAATTTGAAAAGAGATAAACTGAAGGCCAAAGTCCAAAGAAGATGCTCGAAAGCTTATTCATAAACGAGATGTCCCTGTTTCTTCACGTGTGCAGAGTCTTTGAATCTGTGGTCGACGAGGAAGAGAACTTTGCCTCGTCGAGACTGGCGAACTTCAAATACACGAAGCATCTTGGATCCCGGGGGGGAAAAAAAAGGACGTTTTGTCTTCTTTAGGCCTTGTTTCACTTGCATCTGCTGGCAGTATTTTCTCCTTGCAAAAACGACAGTATGCAATTTCGAAGAATTAAGACTGGTTAATTATACAACCTTATGGGGTTAAATTATTATTACGGTACTGCCATTTTTAAATACTTTGATTTGAAAAAATCACTACAAATATATTCAGAATACAAGCATTTTGAGGGGAAAAAAAAGTTCTAGTATTAAAAGTTACTCCCAAAATAAGCAAAATTAGCGAAAAAAAAAAGTTACGTAACAAGTGGGGGAGGGTTTCGGCCTTGCGTAACGGAGTGTGAAAAGGAGGAGGGAGGGGGTAAAAAGTAACGTTAGGTAATATGTGAACGACCCCTTAAACTATGCAAAATCGTCTTTACAATTAGGCAAGAGTTGCAGAAAAGTCGGGATTTCGGGGGATTTAGACTCAAGAACCCACCCTTGCTTGTCCCTGGCGAGTTTTCTTAAAAAAAAAAAAAATAAAAGACCTCTTCGGACCTACCTAAAAGCCTCGTATATCCCATGGGACCAACAGGTGTGTTTTATGTAGCTACTTTTGTACAAGGCTATGAGTCGATCTTGGTGAGTTGTTCCCCAATAGAATAAACCGAGGGGACTCAGAGGAAAGATTTTCCGAACACAGTCCAGTAAATTTATTTATATTATTTGGAATTTCATTTTTGTCATACAGAGAGATTAATATAAGTCCCGTGGGATTCATGTGGCAATTATCTGTTCTAAAATAACTTTTAAATTGGACTTCTCCATGCAGTGCATTCTCCTGTATGGATTTTGTGCAGTTAATAATTTTCAATCCTGTGTTCAGACATCATCGAACCTTTCTAATAATGTTTCACGAATTTTTATTATTTTTTTTTCTCATAAAGTAATAATGTATATTGTCTGCAGAATCTGAATAACTATTTAAGCATGGATTTGCATATATAGGGTGTTTCAAAACATCGATAACGCCTGGGAAGTGATTCCTGACACCAAGACAAGACAAAAGGTATAGACCAACCTGGGTGCACAAATGTTTCCTTCCGGAGTTTTAGACTTCCGAAAACATGAAAAAATGAATTTTAAAGATCCATAGTTCCAAAACAATGGGACCTAACGTAGTCGGGTCAAGACTTTACTTAGGAACTAATATGTGCGCTATTCAAATATCCATGTTCCAGAATACCACAGGAATCCTGTGGTACCTCTGCAACAATTTTTATAGAGGTAGTTGGTGAGTACTTCAAATTATATACCTGTAGCCAAACTGCCTCTATAAAAATTGTTGCGTGATGACCTTAGGATTTTGAAGCATGTAATTTTGGATAGGGGACACACATAAGTTCCTAAGCGAAGTCTTGACCCGACTAGGGTAGGACCCATAGTTTTGGAGCTATGGACCTTTAAAGTTCATATTTTCGGCACCTATAACTCCGAAAGGAAACTGTGCTCCCAGGTTGGTCTATACTTTTGGTCATACCTTGGTGTCAGGAATCGCCTCCCAAACGTTGTCGGTGTTGTTTTGAAACACCCTGTATGTAAAGTAAATAAAGAAAAATGGAACCCGATTCTGACGAACTGCAAGGTTTACTCACAATTATCTACTTGAACTATCAACAGATTGATATTATTCACACACCCAAAAAAGTTTTTAAAAAAATAAATAAAAATCCGTGCCGAAATGTGTGGAAATCAAGTGATAAATCGTAGGTCGAAGCTTCGAATCCACTCTAAGAACTATGATTCTTTTCTGGAGTGAAATTATGAAATAAAAAAGATACACATGGTTGGTTCTAAAAATTCACACAAGTCAGGAATTTCATAGTGACGTAATTTATACCAAAACCACATGTTTCATGCCAAAAGAATCGTCTACCTTAGAGACTAGCAAATTGGTTAGTAGTCTCTCTTGTTTAAATATTGAGACAATCAAAACCACACAACGCATGAAAGGTAGATTGTGTTGCTAATGAAAGAAAAACGTGCTCAAATCAGTGTTTGCACAACTATAGAAATAAGGTTTTTTAAAGAATAGTTTTACATTCTAATTTTAAACTTGACAATTCTATTATCACAACGACCGCAGTGGTTCAGTGGTAGATCGTTCACCTCTAGTGCTTTGAGTTCCTGGTTCGATCCAAGCTCGCGCCAAGTGGACTTTGTGGTGGACAAACACCGTACGCGTGGATTTTCTCGGGGTTCTTCTGTTTCTTCTCACTCTTCATTCCACGATTTCATTCATTTCTCATCATCACCGTCTCCTTTAGCCTAACCGGCATAACCGTCGGACGTAGAACTCATTTCATTTCACTTCTGTTATCACAAAGAAATTACTTTTGGTTAAAATCCTTTGGTCTGAAAATGTATTATGAATCTTATGAGTGAGAACTGGAATTAAATAAAATAATGTTGCTTTAGAAACAATCTTGAGAAAGAGTAAACTTTTCTATATTTGAACATTTTAAATTAGTAAATACATGTACATATTGTTTTGAATTACGTCTTATACACGAAGGGATACATAATACGCCTAAAGATTATATAGAGGGCTCACTCATTCCCGGAATATAATTGTGAGACGTTATTAAATAATCTTAGTCACGAGGTTCTGGGTTTAATTCCTGGAATGATGGCTTTTGAAATTTAAAAATCTTTACGGTGGTTAGGGTTCTACCTAAAACAGGCTAGTTTTAGACGGAAGCATTTCTCGTAGCAGATGTGCTGCCAAAAAAAATTCATATAATATTCTATGGCATCAAAAGTATATGCCATAGAAAACGCTTTTAAACGGTAGCATTTTGATAAGCATCTGTCGTGACGTAGCAAACAAATCACTGGAGAAGAGCGCAATTATGGCTCCGAAATTAAGCGTGAGGTAGCTAAAGCTATAGTAATTGTAACAACAGTTCTCGCCGGTCATATTAAAAAAACGAAAATCACAAAGAAGTATGTGGAAAAAGAGCATCCCTACTCCAACTCATTTTTCTTTACTACAATTCAATTTCCCACACAAAACAGAGCATGAATATTTGGCACAAAATCTTTCGCTTCTTTTTAACACAACACGGCGCTGCAATCGGACCAGAAATGCTACGAAATAGAGCAGGTTCTATCGACAAGAGATGTCATAAGATATGTCATGACATGGGAAATGCTACTTTACACGGTAGCATATCGATGATACGATTTTTGCTACGATAAATGCTTCCGTCTAAAATTAGCCTAATTCTATATATCATATAGCCCCAATGCTGAAAAGGTATACCGAACTCCAACCATAAGAGAAGTCGAATAAATCTAGTCAAAACAGTAGACAGGCCATTTTAAATTACCCGTTGGAGAATTTAATGTAAGTGAACTGTTAAACATCTCCTCAATAACGAGAGGTATTATGTTTGCCCGAGGCCAGCCATTCTAATTTCTACTTTATCTTCTGCCCCTGCTTCGCATACCTGTAAGATTTAGCGCTTGAGCGAAATATGCTTTTAATTTTACGTTCGTAAAGGTCCTGGATGTTTATACTTAAGTAATAATAGTCAACCATCACGGAAACTGTTTCAAACGTCAACGTATTGATTGATCAAGTTGGAATTTAACTTTCCATTCCAGCGCAGACGGAATCTATTGCGAAAATACCAATCAATAATATATCTATGTATTAGTAGCGGTGTCTGAACTAAAAACTTCAGATCCAAATTGAAAGTGACTATCTCTTAAACCATCCAACCGACCTGAATTAAATTTTTGACGTAGATGCAGTTCTGGCCTGGGAGTGTTTATAGCTATTCACTTTGACGGTAGAACTTAGGGGAGGGGGAATTATTAAAAATAAATAAAACAACTCTTGAACCACCCGATCGATCACGATCAAATTTTCAACATAGATGACGTTCGAGCCTGGATTTATATTATATATATATATATATATATATATATATATATATATATATATATATATATATTCACTTTGATGGTAGAACCTAGGGGAAGGTGAGATTAAGGGTCTTCACTACAGGGAAATTAAACTACCGCTAATTTCAGTTTTTCTGTAATATCTTCAAAACAAATAAAAATATTCGAAAAGCAGAAACGTAGTGAACTAGACAATACGATTTTGCATGTGATACCTTTACCACAATTCACCTATCTGGTTTTGGTATGCCACTGTTTACAGAATCCGCAAAAATATTAAATTATTTACAGTTGCAAATCGAAAGCAGATAGATGACTTGTGATAATGGTATCAGATGCAAAATCGTATTGTCTAGTTCAGTACGTTTCTGCTTTTCGAATAGTTTTATTTGTTTTGAAGATATTACAGAAAAACTCTAAAATTAGCGATAGTTTAATTTCGCTGTAGTGAAGACCCTTAATATTGTAGACTTACCCCGCGTTATTGTGTGAGTTCCGGGGATGTTAAAGCGAGACAACACGGGATAGTCCCTTTCCGTTCACCTTCCAGGATGAACGGGAAATTAGAAAAACAAATCATAGGCAAGAGGTAAAGCACTTGAAATAACAAATCAGAATTAATAATGGTTATACTCCTATATTTCGTATTAGCAACTATGTTTTAAAGTGTAAAGTGTGTGTGTCTAGTTGCTGGTGAGTCAATCCTGCCAGATCTCGATAACGACATTACTGGACATTATACCACTGATAATTAAACCAGAGAAGGAACACATACCTGATGGATCCTGGTCGTCCTCCAACGTACGAATGGTGATCTGGGGCTGCAGTGGTGACCTCCTGAAGAAGTTGGCAATGGATGTTGTCCTCACCCGAGGGCGATGATGTTTCCTCTGCGAGTACCTCCTATACGACCATTTGTAAACCTCAAATATCTCAAGATTCTTGCAGTAGAAGTAGCTGGTGACGACTCCGTCGCCCGTAAATCTCCTCGAAGAACTTTTATTTTCTCTTGATGCTTCGTCCTCCTTGCTCTATCGGACTCTATTCTCTGTGCTTTCGCACCGTTTCTCCCACTCTCTCTCGAGACCGCCAACTCCTTGGTTTTGTTTTGTTCCCCCCCTCCTCCCAGGATTCAGCCCCATCATCCTTACGTCAAAGGTTCGTTGTTCTCTGCTCCAGGAAACTTGTCAGTTTCCTCATAGTTGATCAGCGACGAGAATCTCCAGAATGTCCGCGTCGACGATTCTAGCAGTTTTGACACACCCGAAATTGTGTTGGTGTTAACAAATTACTTACAAAGTTTTATTACATAAATTTCCTTAATTCTTTCCAGATAGTAACTACTTCGGATTCTTTTTCTCCTTTACAAAAGTTACAATAATGCGCTGCGTCGTATCTTCCTTAATACCAGAGTTATATAGCCATTGCATCAATCTTAACACACAACTCGTAACTTTTGTAATGTTTTTACTGTTTAACATTTCTTTACCTCATACTGCTACAATGACCCAATGGATAATTTTTAATTTTCAAGGAAACAGAGATGATTAATAAAATAGAAAATTGAATAAAATAAATATTAAGAATATATGCTCTGGGCTACAATATATAAAAATAAATAGAACTTAGCTCTTGAACCATCCAACCAATCTCGATCAAATTTTCAACATACATGACATTCCGGCCTGGGATATATTTTTTTTTTTTATCATTTAACTTTGACGATGCAACGTAGGGAAGGGGGGGGGGAGGAGGAGATGATCAAATTTTCAACCACCTGACCGATCTCGATCAAATTTTCATCAACTTGGATGAAGTTCGAATCTGACGTTTTTGTCATATCACTTTGACGTGTAACTTAAGGAAGGGGGAGAGACATTAGAATTGTCCGAAAATGACCAATATTAGTGTCGAATCTATAGTTTGGGGGGTCGCTGAGATCAACAGTGACACTTCTGTTTTTGGGGTCGCTGAGATGAACAATGATACTTCCGATGCCGTGCCCCGCAATATGGGGAGGGGAAAGGGATATATAAAAATCACCGATTTAATTTTGTATCATATTCAATCATTCAGACAAAAGTGTCCTGCGCTTGTGTAGGATGTGCGGGTTTGCTAGTAATCAATAAATAACAATTATGATTTCACAAAATACGTTGTAATATAAAAATTGTAAATATCTGTTTGTAGTTTCTTGAATCTATGATAACAATCACAAATGCTTTTAACCAAAGATATCAGGACATTTGCGGTACAATGAGAAAACCAATTTTTTGGGACATTTGCCGTACTGTTCAAAACTTTCCTTTAGACAGTGGGACATTTGCGGTACACACCGTAGAATGTGTGTACATTCTGACGGTAAATTGTGAGAAACTTCCTGCTTTCAGATACCATAGAGGAAGGAAAATGCTAATATTTTGTACTGCGAAGGAAAGGCAGTGTACAACTGAGCACAGTAGACTTTTTTTTTTTTTTTTTAAATGGACGGAACATTTAAATGTTGTAGTCAGCAGTTTTCCCAATTATAGACAACACAAGCAGACATCGGAAATAACTTCGAGGAAGCAAACATTCTTCCTTTGATCTTCGGCCTCTTACCAGCAAGAGATATAGTAAGACGTATCAGATACAATTCAGTTTTGGGTGAAGGCTATTAATGATTGGAATCCGAAATTAATCAAATTGGATTCTGATCAAGCTTCGATAACATCTCTAAGAACACTGTACCCGGAAACTCAATTAATGGATGTAATTCCATTTTAATCAGTGCTTGTGGAGTAAGGTTCAGGAATTAGAATTCACAAATGACTAGAAATCAGTTCCAAATGTGAGGCTCTCCACAGAATGCGTTCTGCTTTAGCATTTCGCCTTGTAGATGATAATGTTTGGTAGTTTTCCATTATGGAAGATGCACCACATCATGAAAGGCTTGAGAGATTTTTACATTATTTTGTAGAACTGTAGCTAAACACTCCCAGTATTGACATCTTCATGTGCAACTGCTCGAATTTACGACAGCACAGAATGTTTAATTGTTAAACGGTGAGACCTAATACTCAAATCATTAGGTAAGTCAACTTCTAATGCGTACTGTTTGGTGAAATATCTAAAACATGAGGCTTTGTGCAACGATATATGAAAGTATATGTATATGAAAGCAGAACTTAACATTGAAGGCAAACTTAGACGACGTGAGTACATAAGATGAGCAGAAAAATAGAAAACTTATTAACTGAATATGTAACCTCGAAAGATGTCGAGACACTCTTGAGGAAAATGGCGTACATTCATTTTTTTTTTTTTAGAAGAGAATATATCTACTAATGTACTAATGATTTTGACTATTTCTTATACTTGTTCCGATCTAAATCTGACCAAAGTCCCTAAATATGCTCATAACAATGGGCAACTGTTGTGACAAATCACTTCACCTGCAAGTTGTTCTTCGGATAATCCCGTAATACTTACGCATAATTACAAATATCTGTATAATAATTAATAATATGTTAGAAATGAAGAGAGAAGAATATTATGTTTCAACTCTGAGTAACCATTGGTAAACAGTTACTGGAAAACTGTTAAGGAAACTATAATAGAAAACAAAAAAATAAATAAATAAATATTTGTAGAAGTTCCCTTTAAATGTCAAAGTTAGGCGTTCGACCAATCACAGAGATTTGTTTACATTTTCAAGATTTAGCCAATCATAAACAAGCAATTATTAATATTTTTCAGATACGTTTATCACGTATCCTAGTTATTGTTCTTTCCGTTTTCTGTATAACTGATCCTTATATTTGCATTTACATGTTCTTAGATGCTGTGAGAAAAGTTTGTATCTATCTATGTACGGTGAGTTAATAATGGTTTATATTCTGAAAGAAAATTTTTAATCTGATTTTAGTATGCTAAAAGCCCAGGTCCTCTGAAAATCATCTTATCCCCTCCCCTTAGAACTTATTGGCTACACCAATGTGAAAAAACTGTCTTTTCGTAGCAGTTGGTACTGTGTGCCTGTCCTTTAACTGAACACCCAAAAATATCCTCTCTCAACTTGGAGAATAAGTTATTTTGAATAGTACCGTAAATGTCACAGTATCGCAAATGTCGATACCGCAAGTGTTCGCTTTCTAAACCAAAGCCTTGAGACATTCGGTTCCAATCATCTCCGAGTTCGATAGGCCTGCTCTCTGCCCTGGGGGAAAACTCCTAGTCGACGATTCACCACGAATATCTAGTTGAGAACAGAACCTCTTGACAAAGTTTACTAATCAGACAAACCATTTAACATCGTTGTCAAACGATTCGCGAGTAATTCACTGTTATGGTTGAATACGCTAATACGAGTAAGTGAAGCTGATGAACAACTTTGTGTTCCCCGTGCTACAGCATACAGTTAGTGGAATAAGTATAGAGAAGCAGTTAACGTGGCCCGAAAAGCCGACATCGGCCCTCAAAGAGTCTCAACCCATTACCAGGATCAGGCCTTGATTAATATCAATTGTCAAAACCCTTTCATGACTTCTCGACAGTTAGTATTGGCATCTCGTTTTCCTAGTTCCTATCGTACTGCTCGACGACGATTCAAAGATGCCGGTCTTCAGGCCTATCGAGTTGTATCTAAGGAGCAGTTGACAGACATCCATAAAGTCGACCGACTAGCATTTGCTGAGGTAAATATTAATCGTAACTGAGATACAATAATATTTACAGACAAGTATATATTTGCATCATGGAATGATGGTTCAAGACTCGTTTATAGAACTTGGGAAACTATATGATCCGCAGTCCATGCTTCGCACACATCGAATTGGGCATGTCACTGTTCACTGCTGGGAGTGATTATGTGAGGATGCAGTAGGTGAGTTACACTGCATAGAGAACTGATTGAATAGCCAGAAGTATCTGGATATTTTGCAATATGAGTTGCTCCCAGTTGTAAGAAATGCATTTTCAAAACGACATTGTAGATCTACTGATCATAGCTCAATTTTTGATTCCCATTTGGTTAGAGCCTGGTGTCAACAGGAATCAAATATTGAACTAATCGACTGAGTTTCTAGAGCATCTGTCCTGAATCCGATGGAGCATCTATGAACATAAGTTACGAGAACACTACAAAAAAATTGGCTTGATAATTCGACTAAGAAGAGCTGACGATTTATAGGAGGTAGTTATTGATGTGTGGGAAGAAATTGCGCAGGGTCATGAAAAGAGATTAAGAGCCGTCATAGAAGCTAATGCGGACTACACAAAATATTTATCTTAAATAATTTCCAAGTCAAACCTAAAAAAGCTCTTCATACAGAAGCTGCCTAATTACATCTATTTTTCAACTAATTTGACTTCAATTGAGATTTGTGAACTCCCATTTACTTCTGAACAATATAATTGTTTAACAGCAGATGTTTACTCTGTTTCGTGGATAAGTTGTTAGCGTTCTTACTTTCAAAACCGTTGATCTAGGTTCGATTCTTCACGGGAGAGTTTTCGTGTGTTCAACAAGAGTAACATTTGTTTTAAAATCGTTCACTTATTTTAATTTTGAATGTGAAATATTTGCAGTGAGGACATTCCAACAAATAAGAACATTAACCACGTAGCAATGTTGCCATTAAATATGCCATTAACATTCATAACAGCAAGAAAAATATACATAATGTAAAGGATTACAAGGAACGTATAGTACACAAATAATGAAAACAAACGAAATTGTGCAAAAAAAAAGTCCATTTGTCTATCACAAGAACAAAGAAGCAATAAACATTTTTTTTTTATCACTGCTACATTGAGAGTCACCTGAAAGAATGTTTTGTCAAAGAATATTTTCCTAATGCAAGCAAAACATTTCAAATGTTTAATTACGACGTTGTGTATCAAGATTTATATTTTAATCCCCTTCATTCTACATTCGCATAACCTTCATTTTCAAAGATTTTGCACCAAACAAGTTTGGACTTTCAAATATATATAGCATTTAACTGACAAGCAAAATGCTTGTATGCTTGTAAGAAAATTCAAACACACCTCACAGGTATGCAACATAGTAATTTGGAGCGCATAAAATGCCTTTAAACAAACTCTCTTTTCTATAGTCTATAATCTTATGCAGAGAGCAACACAGACTAGCTGAAATGCCTGTTCATCGCAGAATATATTTATGAAAGATGCTTGAAAATATATTTAACCCCTTTCTTTCCCTTAGGCAGCTTACTTGAATACAAATGAAATTATAAATTTCCATCTTATACAAAGCGCTATCTTGTAAACTTTATTTTAAACAGTTCAACGTTGATGTCATTTTTATATACTGAGAAACATTTTACAGGAATTGCTTTCTCTTCCGCTTTTCCCCGTTAGAAAAGCAAGTTTTGCAAATGCTAGGTATATTCTGTTCCGTTAAATAAGGAATTCATTCCGTTCCGTTAAACAAGGATAAGGATAACGCTAGGTATATTCACTTTCGTTAAATAAGGAGTTCATATACCAAGTTTCAATTCCGTAGTATGATGAGCTCGTGAGGAACTCCTACTTTTGGTATAAATGTAGAATCCTCCTCCTCTCCCCTTAATGAAAGTGACATAAAAAAACCGGCTAGAGCCAAGTGCTATGTTCAAAAAAGTCATTTCAAACGGTTAGCCCTTCTCACATGGACCTGAACTGAGACCTCAACTCAGGTTACAACTTGACAGGGTTGCTTAACTCAAACTTCCATGCAACTTCTTTTATTCTTAGGTGGTGTAAGGGTCTCAAACGATCCTTAAAACAGCTCTCGTGGCCGTTGTATTAAACAGACGAAAACATTTGAAGAATGTGTTACGTACAGGACAATCAATTGTCGTAATCGTAAATATTATTGTTTTGCTATTTCGCAATAGGATTTCATCCAAAGTAGATGTAATAGCCATAACTGCGATATCTGCTCTGTTGTTGGCACCCCCCCCCCGAAATAAAAGAGAGAAAAGAGGAGCTGCTGAGACAGGGAGTGAATTCTTCACCGCAAAGATGAATAATAAACTTTTTCAAAGATGAATAATAAACTGCTTGCAGCAGATCATCGTTCTTACAAAAAAAAAAAAAAAATCTACAGAATTCCATACGCTACTGGAATGTAACTCCAAAAATTCGGAAGCAACATGAGGGAGTCTATCAGCTGAAAAAGGTTTGTAGATCCTTGCATCAACCAGATTGTAGAACTGAAAATCAAATGAATTGGCCAAATATGTAAATGAATGCAGCTATCAGGCGCGGAAAGCTAAAATAAAGGAGGAAGAGCAATTTTCTAATATAGGTACTGAGGGTATCAGCTCAGCTCACTGCCCACAAAAGATTCCCACATACTCCATAAAGTAAATTTATACCGCACGTGGGGCACCTATCATGCACTACACCCGGACTTTTTGTAGTGCGCCAGTATTCTAGAACTGTTTCCAAAAAATTGCACGAAGGCCACACAACACTGATGACAATTAACTCTCATTGTTTCTTTGTTTTAACAGATTACATTATCTTTTGATACACAAATTACTCATTATACTTAAATCACCTATTGTAAATCTTGCACTGTAATTACATTTGTTCAGACTTGCAGTGTTCGGGCGGACACTATTTACTTCATATATATATATATATCTGCATATCTTCTCTAAAGCTTCTATTCTTGGTATTTTTAAATATAAATCGTGCTTCACGTTATACAAACGATCACATTTTTCGTATGACTGTATTAATACCATTAATGCTTCTCTTGTCCAGGTAGCATTGTTTCGAAATGACAGTGAAAAATAAAGTTGAATGTCGTCGGGTCCTACTCTTTTCTAATTGGTAGTTGTATGGAAGTCCAGGAAAAAAATAAAAACTGCTTCCATTTCTTCCAAGTCAGGATCCAAATAAGGGCAGCAGAAAATTTCAACCTGGAGTAAGGACAAGTCACTTCTCACATGATCGTTAAGTAAGGTCATGAGTTTTAGATCGTGAATCACATCCTTACTTCAGTCTCGTCTGAGACAAGTTTCAGCATTTTTTCTATAAGGTAACAACTATCAACTCCATTTGCATATAGCTAGATACTAACCAGCTGATATTCCAGTATTTCGCTGAATGAGCGTCTTTGTATAGGCAAATAAGTGGCCACTACATGATGAATATTAAGATAATTAAATTTTCAAGTGGCCCCCAGGGACTTCTGTTAAAGGATTCAAAGTTTCAAGTGGCCCCCAGGGACTCCTGTTCAAGTATCCTGAGATGCAAGTGAAACGCTTCACTCGATTATAACTCCTTGTCATTTTCCAATCTCCGTTTTTGTTTCATACATTTATTTTCAGTGGCCACGGGTTACTATTTTAGTACCAAAATGTTCACCATCCTCTTAGGTATTGATCAACACCAATATAATTTATGACTTACTATTCCAGAGATATTGGCCCAAAAAATTCCGATTTCGGGAAATTTAAGGAGCTATATACATACATATATATATATATATATATATATATATATATATATATATATATATATATATATATATATATATATATCGGGAGCCGTAAGTCAGAGAGATGACATTTTGGAATTTTTCAATTTTGAGTCTTCTTGTTAAACGTTTTAACAGAACTCAAACAAAACATGTGAAAAAAATAGTACTGAAGGAAATTATAAATGGATATATATATATATATATATTACAAGAATTGTTTAATGAGTTGTACATAGAACAATTGGTATAAAGCCTGTAGAAATTAAGAAAAAGTAATTCTTTTTAAGTTCGTTCTGTCAATGCTCTTGTATTCTCAACTGGTTAATTCTTTTTTCGTCACCAACAATCTCGATGAAAGGAAATGATTGTGAAAGAATTCCAGAAATTCTTTGGATATATTTATCCTAACCATTGCGTCCTGGGGCGTTGACACACACTGAGAAAAATCCGTTATCCGGACAGCGGTATATTGTGCAAATATACGGAATGCTTCCCGTGTGAAAAGCGCCACCAACTATCATCGGTCCGCTGTCGCCTTTTGGCGGATATCCGCCGAAGTGAAGGAAAAATGACTGCCGGCATCGGTCCGCCTTCAGTTCAAAGCGGAAAGCCACCGAAGCGGCTGCCGTCGTCGGAAAGTTAGCTGGCAGTTGTTCTTCCGCCAGGTGGTGTTATACAGACTTTTCGAGGAATGACCGCTGAATTGTGAAAACTAGGGATGTCCGGAACCGGTTCCTGGTGGATACGTCACTACCCTTTCGTTCGAATCACAAAATGTAAATAGTACACTACAATCAAAAAGAAGCCGTGATTATTATTATTATTATTATTATTATTATTATTATTATTTCACAATTTCGTTACTTTCGTTGCCTTTCCCAGAAAGTTTCCCTCAGTACCACCTACAACTACATTCCAACCAAATGAGTGTTTTAGGAAAGGTGTTCTCATATCAATGCTTGCCTGTCTTGCTTCTTTTTTTTTTCTTCGAAAGAAATCAATTGGTATTTCGGTGCCACTATCTTCTAGGTTACCTGGACGATTCCTCTCTGCATACGAATAAAGTAAGCTTCCTTTTTTTTATTTCAATCCACACATTAATTACATCAACCACAGCTTAACGATATTTTGGTTCATTTGTACAACAGCCGGCCCGCGGGTCATATGTGGCCCGCCTAACCCTGTCTTCCGGCCCGCTGGACAGTTATTGAAAACAATAATTATTATAATTTTTCTTTTTTTACAAAACCTGTTAAGAGTGAACTGGAACTTTCCATCGATCACACAGTGCGAAACGTGGTAACGCCCTGAAGATAAACACTTAGCAAGTGCAGGTACTTGGGGGAAATTTCCCTCGGTATAAGGATTGCTAGATGTACCGGCAAAGTTCTACATACATTATTTTGCTCCTCTTTAGTGAGTAAATATTTTGGTTACTAGTATAACAGTTGTTTTGTGCTATGGTGATGTAAATTACGATGAACATGTTCCATCATTTAATACTATACTATTCAATTGTTGTAAAAATGACATACTTACAGTGAGGCCTGAGACGCCATTTAGTGCTCTATGATTGGCCCGCCCACTGTTCCAAGTTGTACAAATAAACCAAAATATCGTTAAGCTGTGGGGACATGAATGAAAAGAAAAAATGAAATGAAATCTTTGAGTTTTACGTCCCGCGGTTATGCCGGTTAGGCTAAAGGAGACGGTGATGATGAGTAATGAATGAAATGGTGGAATGAAGAAAGTGGGAGGAAACGGAAGAACCCCGAGAAAACCCACGCACACGGTGTTTGTCCACCACAAAGTTCACTTGGCGGGGGCTGGGATCGAACCCGGGACCCCAAGCACCAGAGGTGAACGCTCTACCACTGAGCCACCGCGGCCCGTGAATGAAAGGAGGCTGCAATAACCAAAAACATGGGGGATATAAGAAACTACTAAAAAGAACATGCACATGAGGAAAAGTGCATACTAATCAGCATGCAAGTTATACAGCAGGGGTGTACAGTCCGCAGCAAAAAACCTCCAACATGAGCATGTAAGTTTATTGCGAAACTACGCCTAACATCCCAAGGAATCAACATAACGTCTAAATGACACGAATCACGCAGGAGAATCCTCGGTGTCCTCCCCTGCACACTTATTTTGGAGCAAAAGACTTCGTCGTTTCACAAATTTACATGATCATGTTGCAGTTTTTTTTTTTTTTTTTTTTGCTGCGGACTGTACACCCCTGCTGTATAACTTACATGCTGATTAGTATGCACTTTTCCTCATGTGCATGTTCTTTTTAGTAGTTTCTTATATCCCCCATGTTTTTGGTTATTGCATTCTCTTTTCATTCATGTTCCCACGCCAATTCCTATTGTAGGTATACACACACTGTGCTGCTGCTATTCACCTCGAATTGCCCGCCTCTCTCATTTATGGTAACTAAAACATATGTTTCTACCTCTTACTGATGTTGCAGTTATGTAACCCCATATAGCTAATGACAAAATTCCCGCGCCATGTTCAATTCGTTGAAGATATCACATTGCCGACAACGAATTACTGTTTGCTGTTTCTATAGTCTTCGAAAGACGCTAATGTGAACCTCTCTTTCTCAAGAGAATTGACGAGGATTCCTCACTTCCTTTGGGGAATCGCTTGTGCACGGGTTTCACGATTGCGGCGTAAGCATTTTTGCGTAGAACACATTCGATGTCTTTGACTTGACCATACCGTCTTTGCTCTATCGTTTAGGATACTGAAGATATAGATCTCTTAAGTTCATTTTCCCACGCTTTCGGCACCCTATATCTTCGAAACTATGGCCTTCCCCCCCCCCCCCTTGGTTTGACATCAGCTATCTACCCTTAAAATTTTCGTACTCATTAATAGGGCAGTCTGTATATATGAAGTGAACTGTCTTGAAATATTATTCATAGGTAAAATATTGTGGGAAAGAGCTAAATTAAATAAGAAAATGAAATCAAATATTTCGTATAATGTCACACTATTATGCCATTTAGGCGGGAAGGTTCTAGAATACTGGTCCATACACATAGGTGAAGATGGGTTAATAGCCTGGTTGACTGCTTTCTTTATCACGATTTAATTGGTATGTGCACCAATGTTCTAGAACCTGCCCCTTTAGGCTACGGGACACGATCCCCATAGCGTAAACGTCGCCAACATCTAGTGGCCCACTTGCCGGTAAATATCAATCGTCGAAGGATTGCCGCTAATGTGCAACTGGCGGCAGGATTTCGACAAGTCGAAACATATGTCTAGAGTCGAGGTGCTGAAGTTACCACCGCGTAGCAGCGAGGACTTCATTTTGGTCCGCGCTCCTTCAATTCGTCACGGAGAATCGTGAAGGGACCAACACGAACTATCACCAGTCATGTGCATGCGGTTGTTGTTATATATTGTCTTTTTCCTGACGAATTGTTCTTTAAGTGAGCTCCGGGTGTCAAGAGTAACCTCTGCTTCTATATCATGAAGTGAAAAAACTTGAGATGAGTGCGTATTATTGTATTCATTTAGAAAGCAATGTCGCCGATCGTTAGAAACTGAATAGGAAGAAATATGAAATAAAGTAAATAGACGCGCGTCATTTTGTTATAAAATTACATGGCGAACGCATTCAATCTGATCCCAAATGGTTATCGTCGAATATACACGGTTAAAGGAGCACTGAAGGGTCAAATTAAAAAAAAAAAAAAAAACGGTAATGATGAGCCACAGTGGAATTTTTCAATATAAGAATAATTCATTTTTTTAAATATAAAGTTTAATATATATATATATATATATATATATATATATATATATATATATATATATATATATATATATATATATATATATATATATATATATATATATATATATGAGAATCCATGATAAGCATTATGAAAATACACTTTCACCTGAGTTCGACTTTCGAAAAATATAGGGCCTATATATATAAAGTTATATTTTGAATATTTGAATTGTTATAAAAACAAAATCAGATATTCTGTCAGCGTTCAAACCAGGGGCGGATCCAGGACCGACTTCTGGGGGGGCGGTGGGTTGTCATACTGCTACTTTTAAGGGCTCCAAACTTTGGGATGGGTTTTATTTATACATATAAAATAAGAAAGTTTGTTCTTCTGGGGGGCGATCGCCCCCTGAATCCGCCCATGGTTCAAACTTCTGCCATTTTTATACAAGGACGATGCTATGGGAAATGCTAGCACTACTAAAGTGGTAACAGACATCCAATATGAAATTGAAATCACACGTCCAAAATGAGACTTCATGTTTTTGCTTTATATGTATAGTCGTTATTTGGTTTTCGGTTAACAATAGCTATTGTCAAGTAGTGGTATGACGTATTGGTAGCTCAATTGTTTTGCTAATTAGGCTGGGTCTTTACAATAGGTCTTCGTTGTGTGAGATGTAGTTGACCTTGAATTGTCACGTACGCATGTGGAAACAATGGTTAACACAGATGTTTGTATGTGTAATAAATTAGGGTTATATTCAAGTCAGTTTCCTTTATCCTTTGTTGACAGAAAGGGGCTGAAGAATGTGGTGAGTGGGGATAAGGCATGTGTACATTGTTTATATTATTTTTATTGCTGTCAGAGAAGTAGTTTAACCTTGAATGGTCACGTACGCAGAAGGTTGTTTGGAGAGAGGTAGAGAGGTGTGCGTTAAAAAAAATTATTGTTGACAGAGTAGTTGAAGAATGTGGGTGGTGGGTCGCAGTGGGTCATGGTGGGTGGTGGGTCGCAGTGGGTCACGGTGGGTGGTGGGTCACATGCTGTCGACCCACGACCCACTGGGAAAACTTGACCCACTCCATCTCTGCATTTCACATATCTCCTATACTTAAATACAAAGTATAAAATGTAGAAATATATGATTGCTAGCAAAAAATATAAGCTTGAAAACGTAATACAAAGTGGTAGCCAACCACTGCGTATACTTCCTGTACATTATTACATACAATACATCAATGGCCGATGTTTATTAATTTATACTATGCATATACCAAGCACTGAGACTGTGTGCCATATTGTATTACATACAGCCTATCAAGGATCGGAAATTTTCACATTCATATTAATACTATTTCTCAGCTGATAAATATGCCGTCCACTGAGTCTATGTGATATATACAACGCATAAAACACGTACTAATATAAAAATGTCGGAAAATTCTCGCGATTACTAAGTGCTAGCCGTGCACTGTGTTTACGTACAATGGTCTACCAATACTTTGTTATAGTCACAGATCTTCTATACCTTATTATATACTAATATAAACCGTTCATGCCAATACTAACTGATATCATGTATGTTTGCTTTGCATTATGTATATCAATATGTACGGCGCATAAATATCGAGTTAAAATGTGGCAATACTAAGTAGGAGCGTTAGATATATATAAAGGCTACCATTTGCTATACAAACAAAATCAAACTAAACTATATGGTAGCCATCAGGCATCCCAGCCACTGCACGCCAATACACGTATTATGCAAGGTCACCATCTTTTATTTTTAACATTACATCCAGTGTATATTACGGACGCTATTGTTTTCTTATGCAGTACATTTACTGATCATTTATAGGAACTAATATATACGTACTGTGTATAACTTATCACGCCTTGACGTTGTCATCCATTGCCTTTACTAGTCAGTATGTATCTATATAGAGTAATGTATGCTGTGTATAACATATCATTCCTTCACGTTACCATTTACTACCCATTAATCATTTATGTTTAGATACGCAATATTACATAGTGTGAGCAAGATAACATCAATTGCCACTGGAAATGTATCATTTATGCAGAAAAATTGGCAATACTAAACGTCACCTGTTTTCCAATCGCGCGCGCAGCATTAGTGTGCCATGAGAAATTTGCGCGCGTTGTTATACGCGGATGCCGCACGCCGTACGCAGACCCGGCCGAGCACGGTTTTACGTTTATACCCGCGCCGGAAATATAAACGGTAGTGCGGAAAACAGTGTGCAAAACGGATTCACATTATTATGTGTTTGTTAAGTATTAACTTCTCATATTTGTTTATCGTACACACAAAAAGTGTATTCTACATATCTTACATCTATAATCTGTATACGGTTCACAGTTACATTCAAATTTTTCCTGACTTACTTACAAACATCAGAATATTGCAAGAATCCCCACATCACAACAGACGCACGTGTCAGCTCATCACGTGCTAATGATTACAAACAACCTAGCAAACAACAGGCCAACACGGAAGACACCGAGGAACACCGAAATCACACGGACCTCACGGAAGGACCCGAGGAGGACAGATAAAAGGAGGACCACTGAGGGATCCAGCATCAGTCGACCAACTGTTCGCTTAACCTTTACCTTCCTATGTCGCTGTGGACTAGGAGCACCTCTTCCTTACCCTATGTCGCACTGGGCTAGGGATCCATCTTAAACTTACAATCCAAGTCTAACCTACAACCTGCTAAAGTGTTCTGGGAACTGCTATGAGTGGAAGGGGCACCCGGCAAAACATTTAGTATTCCTTCACTTGGTCATTGAGGAAGAGACATTGAATTAGAGACACTTGTATTTATTTATATTTTGTAATAAAACTTGGTGAAGGGGAAAAGACACCCGGTCTATAATTTGACTACCAAACATTACAATATGTATGAATGTAATGTGCAAAATATTACTATATATATATATATATATATATATATATATATATATATATATATATATATATATATATATATATATAAATTCCGCTTATTGGGTTATAATTCCGTGATATGAGTTATTTTTAAGTATGACAACATTTTATACCAATTATACTGACGTGCAATATTTTTTTAAGTATGACGATATTTTATCCCAATTCTACTCACGTGCTCCTTTTTAAGTATGACGATATTTTGCCATATTTCTACTCACATGATTTATTTTTAATTTTTGATATTTTAATTCGTACTAGTGATATCATTTGTAAATATATGAATTAATAGGTTATAAATTGTACATTCAAATATGTTTATTTTTACTGGTTACATTCTTATAAAATATGCCCCTATATTGTTTAAGTATTGTGTGAAGTACCTTCACTTTTGTTCGTTTTATACTGAAAAGAAAATTTCAATTTTGGATTTTTAAAATCATATTGCTCGTATTGCGTATATGTTGACTATTATTATTGTATATCAGTTTGTTCCAATATTTACTATACCATTTTCAGCTCTCAAAGTTTTATAATAAACGTCCAGATACCTATCGAACTAATATACTATTAGTATGACTTATTTCATTCATATCAATCAACTGACTAAGTAGTACAAAGATAGAGGAACGTACGCAGGAGTCCCCCGAAATTTTGATTTGTGTGTAAATTTACCCTATTTTTAGGGATGAGTTTTAATATAAAATAAACTCATATTAAGGTTGGACCCCTCCCGAAATAAATTTCTGCATACGCTACTATAGACATATCATCTGTTAGCAACCTTTTACTTTAACAAGCAAAGAATGTAACAATATAGCTATCCTTAGTTTAAATATACGATAATACTCTATTATTTTACTTGTTCAAACAAAAAGGTATCCCTTCATTGCATTGAGGCTCTCTCTTATTAAAACTGAGAATCTACTTTTAGTCTTAGTTTTCAACGGAGATCTCAAACTTGCTAAGCACGATCGTAATCTTCAATATGATCATCTTAATGCCCATGAAGTTTGCATTTTCTTTTGTGTAACAAGTTTGTATCCAAGGGAGAACCCCTAAAATTTTTACGGTAGAGCTTCAAATGATCTATAATATGGTTGGATCAGGCACCTACCCCTAATTTCTGCATGGTCCCCCTTACATTTTTGAGTTGATTAATGGTTTAGGTGGTGAATTTATCTCTTACGTCTCTTGATAAATGTAATGTTATTCGTAAATAAACACATTCTATAACTCAATATATCACAATTATTTTAACTAGGATTTATGGAATCCAGAGGTTCACAAGTATTATGTACTAATTTATATTTTCCCACATTTTTTACTTTGAATTCGTATTTATTTTGAAATCCATTTTAATATTGCATTCACATCTGTTAAATGTCTTCCTATTGACCATTTTCCATCCAAAATTCATTTTTGGTACATGACATGAGTACCTAATTCTTATATATATATATATATATTCCATATATATTCCATATATTTGTAAGCTTGAAATTCGTCTACAAAAGATTTTAAGCGAATAATAAGTCAAGTTTCATGCTTTTAGTTTACATTTAATTTTTGCGTGAATATATTTGACATTGTTTCTACATATTTCAAAGCACATCGTATTCCAACAGTCTCTATATATTATTATTATTATTATTATTATTATTATTATTATTATTATTATTATTATTATTATTATTATTATTATTTGATTAATGTTTATCATTTAACACAGTGGACCAGTGGTACATTGCTCACATCTACTCCTTGTGGCCTTTTCACCATGCTGATTGAGTGATAGAGTACTTACTCATGGTACATGATGACTTCCTCATTTAATCTTCAACATGCTGACTTAGTGGTAAAGTACTTCCTTGTATTACTTGAGACTTTTTCATTTAATCTTCACCATGAAAATTTAGTGGTAGAGTGTTTACATATGATACATGATGACTCAGTGATAGAGTGCTTCCTTGTGGTTCTTACGGCCTTTCACAAGATTGAATTAGTGCTAGAGTACTTCCTTGTATTACTTGAGGTATCTCCGCCATGCTGACTTAGCGGTAGAGTACTTAGTTGCGCTAATTGAGGTTCCTGATTGAATTTTGATCGCACTGATTCTGTAATAAAGTGATTCCTTGTATTAATTCAGACTTCCTCATTTAGTCTTCAACATGGTGGCTTAGTGGTAGTGCTTACTTATGGTACTTGGGACTTTCTCAATTTCCATAGCAGTCACTCCTGAGTATTTTTCTCCTGTATGTTCTTACTCGTTATTTTTTCACTTGATTTATCTTTTCATCACGAACAATTTGTCTTCCATCAACAATAATGAAACCCGCCCCCGAGATTCAATGCAGGAATCTCAAAAGCTCTCCAATGACTTCCATCCGTAACCAACTGGATCTACTTTGTACTGCGACATCCGCCTTAATGGTGTCCTCACATCTCCCCTAGATTATCCTAATGGTCGTTTTCCGGCTGGTCTCCTAGTTAAATTTTTGGAAGCGTTCATTCTTTCTTCCATCCTGGCTACATGGCTTCCGCACCGGACCATCCTAGAGTTGACGAGCCTAAACTGTTTGATAAACAGAGCCTATAAATTATGGAGTTTTCGCTATTTTATTCCTAAGGAATTGTTAACATACTTGGTATATTTGTTTAACTAATACTACAGTGACCCACGTAGCCTAGTCGCTAACGCTCTTACTTTTGTTGCGAGCGGTCCCGGTTTTGATTCCCGGGACAGTGTCAAAAAGTTGTAAAAAGCTTGAATGAGATTTTCCTGGGTTTTCTTCATTCGAAGTAAATGTCGTGGTGGTACCTAACTTATAGATCGCAGACCTCTTTATCCCTTTCCCCGGATAGTGACCTCACCGAGGGACATCTTCCCTCAAACGCAAAGTCTCAATGGCCATAAGATACCTAGACTCCCAGAAATCTAAATCTTACATCCTAACTGATACTTCTTATTCAAACTATAATCTATCTGTAATATACATTTGCGTAATAATATACACTTTCACAAGGTGTCAAAATTATGATATCACTCAAAGTAGTGATAATATCTCAGCTTTTTGTTCTACCGTACAGGGATCATTAAAAGATTTTAGGTTGTTTCAGAGATCATCATTCTTCTTTACAACCACATTTCTTCAAATGAATAAATTTGACGGTTAAAAGAATATTTTTTTTTACAAAGAGTGTAAGAATTTAAGTAACAAAGTTTTCACTGATCAGTCATTTGCTTTGGGTTATCGTATCGTTTGATTGAAGGCAGTATTTTCAAAACCGTAACGCTAAATACGTGATCAAGGCACTGCCTCTATAAAATTTAATGACTCAAGGTATAGCTCAAATTGATTTCAACGGTCTTAGGTTTTCCCCATGAAACTTTAACCAAAATGCTATAACAATGAATGAGTGGAAGCGGAAGAATACTTGCATTTGCTGTTCAAACACAAACGCAGACATATCAGGAACGAGCATATTTTACTTAATTATTAAAGAAAGAGAAAAATAAAAGCATGACATCAAATATTCAAGTGCTTGGCCACAATGATTCGATTCCAGTTTCCGCTAATCAATCAATCACAATAACGAAAGAAAAAACTTATTTCTGAAAACTAAAGGGCTAAATAAGGAATTTTTCTAATAATGGCACAAGTGTGACAGGACACCATGTGATTTGTATATTTTAAGTTCAACTAATTATCTTTATCCGTCACTTGCAATATCACAAATCTGTAAAACCCTGTCAGAATTTTTTGCTATGATATTATAATATAAGAACAAAATACTTTGGAAACCGAAAACAATTCAAAGATTACCCTCAAATCTTGTAGAAATCATGTAAAAAACGTTACAAAGTTGCTCATGCCACTTTCACTTTTCTTGAAAAGAATCATATGACCCAATACAATAGGTCATTTCCTAGAAGAAAACACCCACACACTGAAAACCGGCTCAGAGGGGTGCAGGAGGAAATGAGGGGTTATTCAACTAAGAAAGCTTTAAGCTAAAACCTGCTTTCTCAAACTCATAATAACCTTCACTTTAAAAGTTATGAATGGGGAACGTTTCTGAATCAAAACAAACTAGCAGGTTCAAGAATATGTAAACACAGATCATGTTTTCAGTCAGTTTTGTCACAGATTCACGTAATATAGATGGCCATCACCAATTTCAACATTTGTTTTTCCTTTAAAAGGCTAATCATCTTAGCTGATTCATTAACTAACCATTTATCGTACATTGGAAAAAGTTCCCTATAAATCAAGTCCCATATGCTTACAAATCAATAATAATAATAATAATAATAATAATAATAATAATAATAATAATAATAATAATAGGAATTCTTCATATCCACATTTGACAAAGATAAATTTGACTTCAACTTGTTTATGTGTTTCGAATCCTATGTTATACTGTAGATTCACGTCTCATATAGCTTTGAACTTCTTAAAACAAATTCTACCAGGAATCAAAGTTCTGTAAAAGAAACAATCACCTATTCAATATAATTGGTTAATTTTTCCCATGTCACCGTCTTGTTCTTCTGTGGATGATTATAGCTTCTATTACAGGGTTTCAAACTACTTCACTTTCTATTTACAAACTGAAAATAAAAATAATTTGCTTCCACTTATTATTAATGTGTATCAGATAATCTATTTTCAAGCCACATTTTACTTGGTTCAGATCTCAAGTTAATCTGTAGGTTCATGTCTCATATAGCTTTGATGTTCTTAAACAAAAAACAAAGTACAATTTAAGTGGTTCGGATATCAAGTTAATCTGTAGGTGTATGTCTCAAATAGCTTTTTGCTAAAAAAAAAAAAAAAAACAAGTCACAATTTAAGTAATTGAAATCACGTATTAAGCTGTAGGTCCATGTCACATATAGCTTTGAAGTTCTTTAAAACAGATTTTTTCAACACCAACAAGTAAACAATTTTAAAAATAACTCACTCACTCACATATTAACATAGAAAAAGAACGATTCTCATTTTCTTGAAATAAAACATCAAATTTTCACTACATCTATAATTAGATTTTTTTCTTTTATTTCTCAGCTATTTTAAAATTTGTACACATTTTTATTGTAGATTTTTAAGGAAGTCCGAATACTACTACTACTTCTTTCTTTGGAAAATGAAATGCATTCTCTGCATATAAAAGTTCTAATTTAAAATTCTCACAATATCGACATTTATGCCATTCGGGATGTATATCAATTTTATATTCACAGTCTTCGCTCTGAATCATTCGCTGCGGGACGTGCCAAGTTCGTTTGTCGAGCAAATCCTGAATTCAAAACATCCCATTGGCCTATTCTGCAAAGAAACAAAGATACGGAGTTATCAATAATTGGAATTTACAAACCTATTCATTCTAACTTAAGTATGCTTATGGCTAAGCAATTATCACAAAAGAGGTAAAATCCGGTTTCCAACAATTTAATCGTATGTTAATTACCCATAAAAATCAAAACTCCACATTTTTTATCTTGTAAGCAACCATAATTTTTTCAATAAATTATAATTTCAAAACCAGGCTTCAGTTCTACAAAAAATTAAAAGTCTAAGTAATTTAAATTTCATGCATCAGTCTTGTAATATGAATCTATTTTACGCCTAACCGGTTATCGTACGGACCGTTTCCTTCAAACACCTCAAGTCTCATTCCCAGCGGACTTTGGGATAAGATACAACTTAATTCAGCTATCTTCATACCTCAACAGAATGATCAACTCAGTTGAACAATTTTTGACGGTACAATCAAATTATTTCCTTACGAAAAAAACAACAAGCAAAATTTTCATATAATACAGGCTATTTTAAGTGTTTTATCATAGCTTAGGATATTCAGGTAATAAACTAAATTTTACCGAATTCAAATGATTTCTAGCTACTTGATGTTATCCTTCAGATTAGATAATCCAGCAGTACACTGAAGCGCATTGGGTTGCCTAGCATGTACGGATTATACAAAAAAATTTATTCATGGATTATTGTCTCTCAGAGGGACGTCATCCCTCAAGGGGCCCAATAAGTTTAAATATCAAACTCTATATCCTAATTTTGGTATTCTTTTCTATATCCACATTTAATGATATACTAGCTGAACCTGCTCTCTCTACACAGCGCATCATTCACATATGAGCATAAATTTCCTTCTCATTCCTTACAACATCTTTACATGTCCCTTTACAGACACAAGTGAAAGACGTATTGATTAAAAAAAGCCAAGGGGTATCATAAAGGGGAGACTTTTTTCGATTATTTTTTCTCAATATCTGTCACCGTTTGCAAGATTTGAGCCTGCTTCCGGTTGGAGTTTCTAATTCATATATGACCAGTGTTTTCGTTCTTCTTGCATGCAGTATGTAATAAACAAATACATTACATACACAATTAATTATTATGTCAGTTATATATGGTGTTCATTGGTCAAAACACTCCCAAAAGAAAAGGTTCATCTTAGACTGGAGAAATTGTTATCCTTCCTTTTCCATTATTATTTGACCATGAAACAAACGCCTGAGACACATACAACCCCTATATACAACAATGTGGTGTTGGAATATATAATGCTTAGGATGTGATGCTTTATTTTTTTTTAATTTCAACACTTCCAATGTACCCGTAAAAATGTAATAAAGAAATAGTGCCTATGTTTTTTAAATATTCAATTAGAACTGGACAATCTACAGGAAATTTGCAATCGATCAGTGAAAACGTCATCTTTCTAGAGCCTGTAGTTTTCGAGATCTCATTGTCGAAAGGATTGGCCATAAACGTATACACGTAGTTTAAAATAGCTCCAAAGATGGCAGCACAATTCATTTGCATTTATTTCGGAGAAGGCTTATTAAAGGCATAGGCCTTTGAACAATAATTTAAAAGGATAAAAATTTTCTGAAAAATATTTCTTTAGATAATTTATTTAAAGTACACTCTTTTAAAAATATTTGTCTGTTATAAACGTGAAATCACAAATAACCGTAAATCAAAGGTTTGAAAGCTAATGTTATAGGTTAGAGCTCAGTCGCTCTTAATCATACTCACCTGGCGACTATAGACATCTCTTGGTCTATATTCGTACGAATTATCTAGGCGAATTATTGTTCTCTTAGTTAGATCTTGGTACTTGCGGAGGATTCTCTTCAAGAATCGACATCGGCCTCACGGTCCGAGCCGCACATTTATAGATAGGGCTTGTTCTTACTAACTTGGTCGCACAGTCCACTTATTACCTGCACGGGGCGCTACACTTTTGTGTGAGCGAAACGTCAGGCTCCTACTAACGCCCACTAGCTGGTGACGCAACACTTCGGTGTTAGCGGTTCGCCGAATTATATATAACATCTATTTTACATCTTCAGTGGTCTCTTTCCTCCTTCCGGTTAGCGCTCGACTGACGAAAGGCTCTGCCTTTCCGACGTCACTTTAACGACGACCAAATGCCTAAGACCCCGGATTTCTCGTCATCTAAAGGCAAACATCAAGGCCTTCCGTCAACTGTCATGGGACCTCCACGTGAAGCACGCCGTGACGCTCCTAGGTCTCAAAAGCGTACCAAACCTCTCAGCACCTCTCAATCTTCCGAGGGCTCACCCCCTCGAGACAAAGATCGCTCTCGCTCACCACCTAAGCTTTCTTATACGGAGGCCCTCAAAAGTCCACCGAAACAATCGCAGCGTCCATCCATCTCCAATTCTGATCAAGTGACCCCTGCCTCATCTGTTGAAAATCTTATGGACGAAGGCGCCGACACCACTACTGTCTACAATATCCTCTTTACAAACCTCAATCCAACCTATAGCACTATCAAAGCCTTCTACCAACACCTCATGCGCTATTGCACCCGACTGGATTTGAAGCAACTTGTTAAAACCCAGAATGGTATCATCCTGAAGTCCACTAACGCCCAACTATATACCCATCTCATCCACAAGGTGGGTCCTGCTATGTTTGGCCCTACTGCTAAAATCCAACTATTGTCATCCTCTCATCAGAAAACACTACCGCCTCCACGCCGCACCTCTCTTCTTTCGGCGGTGATTCGCGGTGTCGAGCCTACAATAACGGAACAGGAAATCCTGGAAGAGCTGAAAGAGGAGGGACTCCATCCGAAACGTGCTATCCGCATCAAAAACGCCAACGGACCTACTTATATGGTGCGTGTCCTTACCGATGATCAACAGCTTATAGATAACATTCTTCGCAACGGCGTCTACATCTTTCGATGCCATCATCGTGTCGAACCCTCTCGCACGCCGCCACCAATCCCGTTGCGATGCGAAAATTGTCTCTCGTACAATACTCATCCGACCAATAAGTGCACCTTACCGACAGTCTGCCCTCACTGCAAGGGGTCACATAAACTTAAAAACTGCCCCAACATCCAACAGCCTGCTACCTGCAATACGTGCGATGGCCCACACCCCACTTATTCATATCGTTGCACAAAGAAGCCTGCGCCTTTACCAGATAAACCAGAAACGGTCGTACCACTTCGTCTTCATCCTGCAACTCAAGTGTCGACAGGCACCCAAACCTCCCTCCTGCCACCGCCGACCGTTGAAAACATCTTGCAATTTGTTACACTTGTCTTGCAAAACACTTTTCCTTATCAGCGAGAAGCCATTCTTCACCATGCCACTAAAGCAGCCCTCGATATCTTCCATCTTCATATGGCTGCCACCTACTCTGGTTTATCTACATATTTTCATTTCCACTGTGATCCGGAAACATGAATTTAAGACTGATGGGTAGGAGACCGATACGTATCCTCTTTGCAAATGTCCGTTCATTACCCATGAATCGGACTCTTCTAGAAACTACGGCCACAGCGCATCACGTGGATAGCATACTCCTTAATGAGACATTCTTAAAAACCTCCGAACATTACTATTTTCCACATTTTCATATACAGCGCTCAGATCTCGCTCACGATGTTGCCCGGGGCGGTGCCGCAGTGGCTATTCGATCTTCTTTGCCATACAGACGTATTCAACCCACTCCCGCTGATGCTTACCCGGAGAGCGTCATTGCCACAATCTATTTTTCACATAAAATCATCACAGTTGCCACTATATATGTCCGATCCACCCAACCGTTACCTTACCGTTTCATTACCTATCTTGATACGCACTTCAAAACGTACGCACTTCTGGCGGACATCAATTATGCCTCTCGTACAGCCGAGCAAAAGCAGCGCTTTCAGGATTTCCTACTCACAACCAAAGCTTCCTTCATGCCGCTTCCACAACCAACTCGCCCAGTTAGCGGGACTACCCCAGATGTTGTTCTCCTCTCTCACAACTTAGTGTCGTCTTCTGCTCTTGAAGTTCTGGGGACTATAGGCAGTGACCATCTTCCTGTCTTGCTTACCGTTACCAACCCTGGGCGGGACGCAGCCCCCGACCCACCACCTCTTCGTTATAATTTTCATCGGGCAGACTGGGATAAATATCAATCCTACATTACGGAGGCGCTAGAGGACACTCCCACGGATCTCGCCACTGCAGATTCCATCACATTGTTATCGGACACGCTTACTGATGCTATCCACCGTGGCACCGAATATGCGGTCCCTCACCAACCTGCACACACGTCTCGACCTCCTCTTCCTCCTAGAGCCCTAACTCTTCTAGCACGCTCCCGGCAATATCTGGTTGAGTACAATCGAACCAAAGATCCGCACTTTCTACAGTTGCACAAACAATTTCAAAGAATGGTAAAGTCCTACATCATCGCCCGAAAACGATTAACATGGCGTACCTCCTGTACCCACCTACGAACGGAGCATAATCCGGCCAAATTTTGGACCCTGTTTAAACGTCTTACGTTTCAAAACCATAGCCCACATTATCCTCTTCTGGTTCATGATACGGCCCCCTCAACAGATGCAGACAAAGCACAAGCTTTCGCCAATCACTTTGAGGCAGTCTTCACTCCGCACACAGATCCTATCTTTAGTCATCCTACCCATCCGCAAATCGCTGAATCAGGTAATCCAAACCATCCACTTTTCCAACCGCTTTACACCTCTCAGCCTGCAGACCATACTGGCCTTCTCGCACCAATAACGACCGACGACATTCACTCTGCCCTACACAACAGACGCAACACCTCACCGGGAGTGGACGCAATCAGTTACCGACAGCTATCTCAGGCGCCACCTCTGTTTCATTTGCTACTAGCTCTGCTCTACACATCAATCCTTACCACGGGCTTCTTTCCCACTAAGTGGAAACTAGCCAAAATCGTTGTGTTCTTGAAACCTGGGAAGGATCCAACACAAATCGCATCTTACCGACCCATCAGTTTAACATCCGTCCTCAGCAAAACCTTTGAACGCATACTGGTAAAACGGCTCCATATTTATCTGCACCATCGTCATATCCTTCCTTCCGCTCAAGCAGGCTTCCGCCCCTTTTACAGCACGAGCGACCAACTCTTAAAACTCTCATCTCTACTTATCAATCATTACAACAAGAGCCTTCCGTCGGTCTTGATATCATTCGACATAGAACGTGCCTTCGACACAGTCTGGCATGCAGGCTTACTATACAAATTGAAAAGCATTCTTCCTCTCACCTGCGTCCGCCTCATAGCCAACTTCTTGTCGAACAGGAGTGCCTTTATTTCCATCAATAGCGCACGCTCTCGAGAGTTTACATTAAGAGCCGGGGTACCCCAGGGTTCGGTGCTCTCCCCTCTTTTATATATACTCTATGTCGCTGACATGCCTCTGCCACCACCACCAGTTCACGCTCTGCAATACGCTGACGACACCGCCTACCTTGCCTTGGGCTCATCGGTTGATCGTATCTCTATCCAGCTGCAATCTGCTATTGATACCCTCCTTGCCTGGTGTCTCCGATGGAAGTTGAAAATAAACCCAACCAAAACTCAAATGACGCTCTTCGGGCCTCGGAAAAATAAGTTCTGTCCCACCAGAAATCCGGATCGTCTACGCATTACTGTCATGGGCTCCACTATCCCACTCCGCAACAGTATGAAATACCTCGGCGTTCAATTCGACAGTCACCTTACTTGGAGATCTCATCTACAAACTATCGAGACCAACATACGCCGGCGCCTTTATCTGCTGAGTCGCCTTAAAGGGACTACATGGGGCTTAAATTCTACGTTACTATTATATACGTACCAGGTCTTCGTCCGTCCTGCAATCACCTACGGACATCTTGCTTGGCTCTCAGCACCTCAACACTACTATAACCGCCTCCAAGTCCTTGAACGCCGAGCTATCCGAATAGCATATTCACTTCCAGTCAGAACACCCACTGCCCTTGTCTACAACCACACCACTATGCCTCTTCTTCTTGATCATATATACCGCCTCCGCACACGTTATATTGTACAACATATACTAGGCAACCATCCTATCATAGCCGAATTATTGGATCAAAACCCGGCAGTACCACGCAGAGCTTACCCACCCCTGGACCATCTACTCGCAATATATGAACGAGAGGCAAACACAGCTGACTACAACCCTGCTCGTCGCATATACCACAGCCATCCGTCAATCTATCCTCACTAAACTGCACTCACTTTAATGTTTTAATCGTCTCCTGTGCTACCGACCACTATACTTTTAAAATCCAGCTGGACAAATAGGCCGCTTACAATATTTCACCAGGTTTCATTTATATTCTTTTGACCATCTACCTTCACTTGTATCCATAATATATTTCTTACTCTGGCCAAGAGAAGGCGTCACCTTCTAAGGCCCGCCCATCTTTGGATGGGAATGAAATGCGTTTGATGATGATGATGATGATCGCTCTTAATCATACTTTCCCACAGCTTCGCTGTGAAGCGCCACTGAGTGAACAGTGACGTGTTTTGAGAAATCCTTCCTGTTCCTGTTCCTACTCCTGAGCTTTTTCTCTGTCTCTTTTGTGCGAACCGTCTGTCAGACTGATCAAGCCAAGGGCAGCCGGTTCTACAGATCGAGGCAGGGGACCTGCTCCCCCTGGACAACTATCCAAACGGGTTGTCCTACCTTCATTATCATCATCAACTTCCACTCCATCATTCACTCTTCATTGTTAAGCGTCACGGTTTTCCACCACATATCGGTTTTTGGCGATGGGAGATTCAGATACTCATCCTGGGTCCTTAGTGGATGGACGCCACTCTGGCTTACCTCCTGTCTTTGTCACTCCGCCCGCTTCGACCGCGAAGGTGGTCAAGCGGAAGGATAAGGGCAATAGACAGAGAACCCAATCGGGCAGTTCCACAGCATCCAATGCCTCAAATGTCTCCACAAGATCCAGGTCTCCAAGACAGCAGCAACTGTATGCTGACACTATCAAACCGCCTCGCCATCAAGCCAAGAAACCGCACAAAGATAATGCTTCAGAAACTTCTGACATGGAAACCGGTGACATGAGCTCTTCTGGAAACCATCAAACTCAACATTCGCATAACAACCTTTCAGATAAACCTGTACTTCATTCCTTTCTACTGCAACACTATGACACTAAGTATAGCAATGAGAAGTTCATAACTCTCCAACTACGGAAATACCTTCCAAGTATACCGATAACAGAAGTCATCAAAACTCGAAATGGTTACATCTTCAAATCCATTGATCCGCAGTTTCTCACCACAGTTAGAAATAAAGCTTCCTTTGAAATATTTGGCAAGAATGCCACGATGTCATCTCTTTCTTCCGCACGCCAAAAACAACCACCACCCCCTAAACGCCCGCCATTTCTGTCTGTCGTCATCCGTGGGGTTGATCCATCCTACTCTGATGACGAAATCCAAGAGGAACTTCAACTCGCTGGCCATACCATTCACAAAGCAATACGTATACGTAACAATAATGGTGCCACATATATGGTTCGTGTACTTACTTCTTCACAAAGTACTATAGATTCCTTGCTTACTACTGGCGCCTACATATATCATCGTCGGCACAAAGTCGAGCCCTCACGCTCGCCTGCTCCACTTCCTGTGAGATGCGAAAATTGCCAGACCTACAATGATCACAGTACTAGTCATTGCAAGAATCCACCAGTCTGTGGCTATTGCGCAGGATCTCACCAAACACGCACTTGTCAAAATCTCCAACGACCACCTGAATGTCCAACTTGTCATGACCAACATCCGGCATACAGCTATAAGTGCAAAAATAAACCGCAACCTAACCAAGAACACCCAGATTTGGTAGTTCCACTTCGTATCCCAGACCCTTCACCTCTTCCTGCCCAACAAACTTCCGATCCAGTTACCATACAACAACTCCTTCAATTTCTAACCCTCACTTTACAGAACATCCATCCTTTTCAGCGTACTCACATTCTTCAACAACTCACTAAGGCCGCAAAATCCGTTTTCAATGTCAACTTTTACGCCACATACACAAACAACTATGTCCATTTCCATACATCACCACAAGAAACAGCCGTTTAGATATGCTTATCATGGATTTAGTCTTTCTTTTTCTTAATATTCGCTCTCTACCAACGAACAAAACTCTGTTTGAAGCACTCCTGCTTGAGGAACACGTATCAGTATTTTTATTAAATGAAACGTTTCTCACGAAAACCATTCACTGTAACATACCTCGTTATACACTTCTACGTCAGGACAACACAGTACCAGCATTACGGGCAAATGGCGGCGTAGCCATCGGCTTTCGCAATCATATACCTTATCGCCAACACATTTGTCCCATTCCTCATCTCCCCGAACATATCATCTCTACATTATACTTCAAGTCTATCATGATCACCTTTGCCACTATATACGTTCGACCAGGCCATCCTATCCCTCTTGCTTTTTTCAGTCACATATCTCATAGCTATAAACATTATATCATCCTCGCTGATATCAACTACCATAGTCGCACTCCTAGAGAACGCACACAATTTTCCGACCATATTACCACTCATACCACTGGCATTCTTCATATTCCTCCGGCTCCTACTAGACCAATAACAAATACCACCCCCGATGTAGCTATCACGTCCAACACGCTTGCTGCTAACATCACCCTTACAGTTCTGGACCTCCTTGGCAGTGATCATGCTCCACTCAAGCTTTCCTATCGTATGGGCACTGCTCGACCCCATGTAGTCCCTCCGCCGATTCAATCGCCACGTTTTGACAAAGCCGACTGGGATCATTATCGTACCTATCTTACAACTGCCACAGCACATCTGCATCCTCCCACTACATCAGAGGAGCTCTACGCCCATGTTGCAACCATCACTTCAGAAATTACACATGCATCAGAGCTGTATATCCCTACTACTAGTTCCATACCATATAAGCCTAAATTACCTCCGAATTACCTTGCTCAAGTCAAACGCTCCCGACAAGCTTATCGAGATTACGTCAGAACACAAAATCCTGAAGCTCTTAGTCTTCACCGTCAGCTGCAACGATCAGTCAAAAATTACATCCAAGCATACAAACGCCGTCAATGGATCAAAACTTGCAATAACCTTGCTGAAACTGCACATCCTTCACGTTATTGGAAACGTCTTAACGCACTCTGTGGCAAGTACAGCAAAACCTCATACCCTATCATCATTAACAACAGCCACGCACCTTCTGATCAAGATAAAGCCAACGCCTTTGCCGATTATCTGCAAGACATTTTCACACCATCCTCGCATACCCATATCTTTGGTCATCCAGTCGACAATGTCAACACTGCAAATCTTATCTTCCAACCAAATCATAATCATCTTTTGCCGTCACATGAACTCACATCTCCCATCTCAGTTACTGACATAACAACAGTTGTTCAACATAAACGTAACTCTGCTCCTGGCTTTGATTCCATCACATATCGCCATATTAAAGAAAGTCCTCTTTCTCTACTTCTTCTCCTTGCCGCTATTTACACCTTTATTCTTAGAACTGGCTTCTTTCCTGCTGAATGGAAAATGTCCAAAACCCTCATGTTTCCGAAACCAAATAAACCTCCCAGCGACGTCTCTTCATATCGACCTATACAACTTACTTCCACTTTCAGCAAAATTCTTGAACGTATCCTTGTCAACAGACTTCATCCATATCTCCGTGCCCGCCATCTCATACCAACTTTTCAAGCTGGATTTCGCCCGTCATATTCCATTAACGATCAACTTCAACGACTAACTACCCTCATTACCAATCACTATAATTCAGTCCGCCCCTCCTGCCTTGTTCTATTTGACCTAGAAAAAGCATTTGATAAAGTCTGGCATCTTGCACTCATTTTCAAACTCATCAAATGTAGATTGCCCATGTCCTACATACGCTTTATTTTTCACTTTTTGGCCTGCCGTATCACATATGTTAATATCAACAATCATCTATCACATCCCGTCTTTCTGAACTCTGGCGTCCCTCAAGGCTCAGCTCTGTCCCCTTTGCTGTATTTACTGTTTGTTTCCGACTTCCCTTCTCTTCCGGACGATGTGTATACTTTTCAATATGCAGATGATACAGCCTTCCTTGCCCTTGGTCGTACCATCAGCCATATCAACATCATCTTACAGGAATCAATAAATCGTTTCTCACACTGGTGTAGCAAATGGCACCTCAATATCAATGCTTCCAAGACACAGGCCATAGTATTCCTACCACCACGCAAACGTTCCAAGACTCACCGGAATCCTTCGCTTCTTTCTCTGTCAGTTCAAGGTACACCGATCCGTCCATCTAAAACAGTCACTTACCTAGGTATTGTTTATGACCATCATCTCACCTGGCTTCCTCATCTCAACTACATTAAAACCAAAGTTTACAACCGCTTAAATCTTCTCAAACGTCTCACTGGCACTACATGGGGTCCCAGCTCCGCAATTATCCTCAACACATACAAAGCTTTTCTCCGCCCCGTCCTTACATACGGTTTCACTGCTTGGATATCAGCTCCCTCCTCCTACTACTACAAACTTGCCACCTTTGAACGCCATGCCTTCCGCATTGCTCATCGCATTTCTCTTCCCAGCCCCACTCGACACTTATATTCACTCATTACTTTTCCTACACTCCTTTATCACCTTGAATCGCTTCGCCTCAAGTTCATCACTGTCCGCTATATGCAACAACAACCAATCCTGTTAGCCACCATGCACTACCTTGCACTTTCATCGGCACGCCCTCGATATTACCATCTCCCTCTAAATTTATTGTTTACATTGTATTGTTATACCTTGCCGCCCAATCATCCCGACTTAGTACTCTTGCAGGACCATCGATTGCATGCTCATCTTCCGCATATATATCCATCGCATCAAGCACAGTGATAAACCTCCGTCTCTAACAGGGCTTCCCCCCGTCTTCATTGGCCTAGCGTCGCCCCTAGGCAGAAGATAACCAGCATTTGTCTTTGCTAACATCTCCTATGTGTTGTGACGTTATCTGCACCTCATTCCATCCCTCATCTTCATCCTTGCCCACATACAATTTATAATCAAACTATCCTGCATTCTTTAATATTCTTATATTTTGCTTTGTAATTATATGATATTTATAGTTATGATTAATAATATGTTCATATATATGTTATGTATTACCTTCCTCAATAATGATTATGGACGCAAAGCCCATAATGACCTTCCAACTGCAGTATTTATTAATAAAGGAACATCCCATAGCCCAACGCCAGTCCTACCACATCCAAAATAGTTTCCTTTGCACCACTTCCCTCCAAGAGGGTGTAGCCCTCTACAGGGTAGCTAGCCTGCGGGCTAGCAAAAAAAAAAAAAAAAAAAAACGCTCTTAATCAACTCGACTCAGAATTCGATCGATTATCGATTCAAGGTCTGGGAACGACTAGTAACGCTCTGCGAGCATTCTAGCATTTTTGTTCACTTAGGGAGGATTGTTCTATTGTAGACAATCGACATCCCCTTGCAGTCCGTATTGTTGACTCAAGTGGGAGCCCGTGGCCATCATCACATACTCATCTCCTCATCTTTTGTGGAGGGCCAGTGCTTGCACTGACCGACATCTCCGCGAGGACGTATTGTTGCCTCAAGTGAGAGCCACAGTGGGCTTCCTCTCCGCATCTACTTCGCACGATCGCCTCGAAACACTCAGTTTGCTCAACTTACTACACGGGCAACACTCTTTGAGTGCCCCGTATTTGCTATCATAACTCTCTTCTCACGTTACCATCATGCATAAACTACCAGGAGTGTGTCGACCACCTTCTTCAAAACCTGAACCTAAAGAAAAACCTCATTTCACCGACCTCTCCCGCAAAACACGAACCTTATCAGGATCTTCTGACAAATCTACAAGTTCCGAAAAACGAGCACGCTCAAGATCTCCAGTTTACACTTATCAGGTGCCAAACCAATCTTCTACTACAGACCAACTAACTGATATGGACTTGGAACATGTTCCTCCTGGACCATCCGGATCTGCTTCTACCAAACCTACCATCCATAATTTCCTGCTCACGAAATATGATACTAAATTTAGAACACCAAAACTTGTCTATTTTCAACTTCAAAAGTATATGCCGAGAGCAGATATTGCTGACATCATCTTCACCCGGAATGGGATTATTCTCAAATCTCCGGACGTCAACTTCATTACAAAACTTCGAAATAAGGCATCTTTTGAAATTTTTGGCCCACAGGCTACTATGCAACGCCTTTCACCTTCCTCCAAAAAACAACCGCCTATTCCTCGGCGACCTCCACAACTATCAGTCGTCATTCGAGGTGTACCTCCAGACTACACTGACGCAGAAATCGAAGACGAACTACGCTATGGAGGACATGAAATCACAAAATGTATTCGAATCATCGGCCAAAATGGACCTACCTATATGGTACGAGTGCTCACCAATTCTAAAGATACCATCGATGACCTCCTTCTTTACGGTGCTTCCATCTATTGTAAAAGACATCGCGTAGAACCTTCTAAAACTCCAGCTCCTTTATCAGTACGCTGTGCACGTTGCCAAGAATACAATCAACATACCACTGCTCAATGCACCAAAACTCCTATCTGTGGATACTGCACTGGCAATCACAATACCAAATCCTGCCCCAATCTACAAGCCGCTCCTAAATGCAATACTTGCTCCGAAACTCATGCTACCTATTCCTACAAATGTAAGGCTAAACCGCAACCTCTACCAGATAAACCAAATCTAACTGTCTCTGTCCGTACAAACGACGAATCAACTCCTACCAATAACTCCATCAGAGACCCAATCACCATAGAAGACATGATACGATTTACTACCATCGTTCTTCAAAATGTTCATCCTTTTCTTAGAGACCATATCCTACTACAAATCACAAACACTGCCAAGTCTCTTTTTAAAGTCCAGCTTCAAGCCACCTACTCAGGACCTCACGTACACTTCACTTTCCACCCAATTGAACCTCAACATGACTTGGACTCTTAGATTTATGGTTTTCACTTTCTTGTTCTTAAATATTCGATCCGTCTTAAAACACAAACTCGTTTTCGAACAACTCCTACGTGAAGAACAAGTATGTGCCTTTGCGCTCAATGAAACATTTCTTACACCCAGTTCACCATTCAAAATTCCTGGATATCAGTTATTTCGTTATGACTGTGCCAGAAATGTCCTCAGAGCGCAAGGTGGAACAGCAATAGGCTGCTACCGACATCTTCCTGTCCGCACTCATACTTTACCCCACAATCTCCTCCAGCCTCTACCAGAACATAATCTTAATACAATCTACTTTAAATCCCTAACCATAACAGTAGCTACTATCTATGTTCGTCCAGGACATCCAATTCCCTATGACTTCTTTCATTACATCAACAATAACTTTCGCCATTATATCATTATGTCAGATATCAACTTCCATAGCCGGTCGAATCGAGAACGTACACACTTCATAACCTATGTCCAAAATCACCTGACAGCTGAAATCAAAGATCTTCCATCTGCCTCAAGACCAATCAGCGATACAACCCCTGATGTCATTATAACCTCTACCACGCTCAATATCGCAAACATTCGTGTTCTCCCGCCATTTGGCAGTGATCACGCTCCAATTTTGATCGATATCACCTCACCTATACAACCCACACGACAGCCTGAGCCTATCAAATACTATGACTATCAGCATGCTGACTGGAACGCTTACCAATCAGATATTACCAGAGTACTGCATTCCGTACCTGCTCCTACTTCTGAACAGGATCTTTACCATCTTACCGACAAAATTCAAGAAACAATCTTACACGCAGCTCAAGATCATATACCTGTTAAGATGCGTTTCCCTCATAAACCGCCTGTACCACCTCAATATCGTCAAATCATCACTGCATCACGACAAGCCTTTAGGGACTATCAACGAACTCGAAATCCTGACGCACTTCGCCTCCATCGCCAATGGAACAGAATGGTCTCTAATTATCTCTCTGCCTATAAGCGCCGACAGTGGACGCGAGCCTGTAATTCTCTTTCCATTAAATCTAATCCTACTCAATATTGGCAAAAATTCAAATTACTTACTGGAAAATTCCAACGACCTACTTACCCTATCATGCTCAATACCCATCCTCTTCACACCGATCTCGAGAAGGCAAATGCTTTCGCAACTTATTTTCAGCAAATATTCACTCCACCACCTCAGCTGGTTAATAGACCAATTTATCGTCGCATAGCACGATTTTGTGACCCACAAAACCGATTTCTCCAACCTGATTGTACACATATTTTGGAACCTGATAATAACCTAACCTCTGAAATTCTTCCGGCAGATATCCAAGCTATCATCCATCGAAAACGCTCAACAGCTCCAGGCTTTGACTCTATCACGTATAAGCTCATCAAGGCGGCTCCCCCAGTACTTCTACAGCTCCTAGCATCTATCTACACCTTCATATTACGTACAGGCTTCTATCCACCTGATTGGAAAGTCTCCAAGGTCCTTCTCTTCATTAAGCCCGACAAACCAATTCATGATGTTTCCTCATATAGGCCCATCCAACTGACCTCTTGCCTTAGTAAAATTTTTGAAAAAATTCTTGTTACACGTCTCCATGCTCATCTCACAGATCGTAATCTCATTCCTACTCACCAAGCAGGCTTTCGCCCTGGCATTAGTCTGAATGACCAATTACTTCGCCTCAGTAACACCATCACCAATCATTATAATTCTTCTCACCCATCTTGTCTTCTACTGTTCGACCTAGAAAAAGCGTTTGATAGAGTATGGCATCAAGGGTTGCTATATAAACTTCACAAATTTCACTTACCCACTAGCTACGTCCGCCTTATACATTCCTTCCTTGCCAATAGACTCGCATATATCCTCATAAATTCTACCATATCTCATCCTATATTCCTACACACTGGAGTACCTCAAGGCTCTGTTCTCTCCCCGTTACTGTATATACTTTACGTAACAGATATGCCACCCCTACCGGCGAATATTCACTTATTTCAATATGCGGACGATACCGCTTTTTTGACTCTTGGAAAATCTATTCAACATATTAATCGCACTCTACAACCAGCCATAAATGCTTTTATCAACTGGTGTGACATATGGAAACTCTCCGTAAATGCCTCAAAAACCCAAACTCTCATTATTCAAAAACGTCCCTCCAAAATCCGTCGAAATCCTAACTTGCTACGTCTTTCAGTTCAAGGCACTCCCCTATTACCAACTTCCCATGTTAAATATCTCGGAGTGATCTTCGATAGTAAATTGACTTGGAAGCCCCATTTGCAGAAGATCCAAACTCAAGCCACTAAACGACTAGCTTTACTGAAAAGCTTAGTAGGTACCTCATGGGGCCTCCATACACAAACTGTTCTTACAACATACAAATCGTTTCTCCGACCGGCACTCACTCATGGCCATACTGCATGGATATCTGCCCCACCCCAACTGTATCAGCGACTAGAAATCGTTGAACGCCACGCTTTTCGACTAGCTTTTCGCATTCGCCTTCCGTCCCCTACCGCACTACTCTACGAGAGAATTACCTTTCCTACCATTCTTCAACATCTCGAACAAACCCGCTCCAAGTACATCACCAAAGGCATTCAATCAGGTAATCCCCTTATTCTTGACGCCATTCATACAGACATCCTGCTAGACACACCTTCTCAATATCTTGATACCCCTCTTCAACATCTTCTCACAATGTACTCCAATACCCTTGCTGACAACGATCATACTAAACAAGATTTTGCCATCTACCACCCTGACCATCTATCACGGCACATCTATCCATCTTTGCACTAGTACTCATCATTGTGGTTCCAGAGGCTCATCTGTGCTCATTAGTTCTGAGTTGCCACAGAACAGAAGATAACCCTGCATTTGTCTCTACTAACCATCTTCCCTGTGTTTTGTCTTGTCTAATTGCACTGCATTCATCTATCATCTCATTATCCCATGGATGAACTCCTAGCTCCACTTTCTCGCCGATTATAGACCTAAATGATGCCCTCCATATTTGAAGAGTCCGATATATGCAATGGATGCCCTGAATGAATAAATAAAGAAATAAAAGAAATAAAGAATGTGAAAACCCAACTATATTAATCAATGCAAACCCCCCCCCAAAAAAAATGCACTGAAAAATAAACAAATAAATAAATAAATAAATAAATAAATAAATAAATAAAAATAAATCACTTAGCCCTCACCTTCTCTCACCTATCCCTTAGCTTTTCCTTCATGCCCTTCCCGAAGAAAGGGTGTACCCCTTGACCGGTTTAACCTTGTAAAAAAAAAAAAAAACGCTCTTAATTGGTACTGTAGCATTTTATAGATAGATACACTTTTCTACGTTATATGTTCTTTTAACTGTGAAATAATTCAATCGAAAAAAGCGTAAAAGCTTTATTCAGACCAAGCAACATACAAGGTTCCCTTTCATTGAATTGTGTAGACGTCCAGAGACATAACGGGTTAACATAATCTTAGTTGGCAAAAGCTCAGGAAATCCTGTCTTCTGTAAAGTGATTCAATTACTGTCTACATTTCAGACTATATTCCTAATCCAATAATAATATGAATAATTGGGACGCAAAATATCAGTGGCAAAGCCTTCGTCTCTGATGCAGGGGTTACTTCATTTATGTTGTAATTTTCATAAGAAACATAAAAGTTTAAATCTTCCACAAACATCACGCTTCTACATTTTCTCAGGGGGGTCCTTCCTACTTTCATTATAATTTGATCTAATATAACCAATATAATCGTGGGAACTAAATATTTCATTTTTCCCCAATAACATTTCTAAAAGTGTGAATAATAATAATTCTACCATAAATTACTCATGAATAATACGTAAATCAATCAAAATAAGGTTACGATATGAAATTATAGAACAAAAAGCAAACACTTCTTTTTAGAAAGGTGAGAGAAATAGTGATTTTAAAACTTTTCTTAAACTAATAAATATCAACAATCTAATTAAATCAGTCTGTTAATACATGGAAAAACACGAACAGGAAGACCAAATGTAGAAAAAAATCGTATTAACAAGATGTAATCGATTAATCTATCATAAATGATTAGTGTTTCTGAAAAAATCACTAAATATTATGATTTATTTGGTTCGAACAACATAGTAACCACATACAGGATTTAACTTGGATTTTAAGATTTACCATTTCCACGAAATAATAATAATATAAAGATTTTCTTCATTCATTCACAACAAATAAATGCTCAAATGGTAGGCAACATACATACAAACAAACACCACTTTGTATCTTTCCACGAATAGTACGCTCGCTAAGGGATAATATTGCTCAAAAGTAACAAGATAAATAATTCTAATTCCACCCTATAATAATTCAAAACTCGGTCTTAACCCTCTGTAAAACACTGAATTTCATATAGTTTTCTCATGACTTGTCTTTTATCGTGCGCCCCTTTGGAATGGGAGACCCGGGTCTAATTTCCGGCAAAATCTCATGTGCTTCGGATCGTATGTTAATAGGTACACGACTCATATAGCATAGTTGTACAAAAACATAAAAAGCAATTTTTTTAATAATCAGATAATGTACTCGCCTTTGGCATAAAAACCTAGCCCGGATCCCGACAAGAACTTAAATTTCAATTTAGGTTTTCGTCTCATAGTCTATCTGAAAAGGAATCCTAACCTAACTCGATAAATTTCATAAATGCCTTCCAAATTTAGTATATAAAACATGATTTAATAATACACCATTAGTCTTCCGGTCGGGACAAATATAAAATAAAGATCGAGCTAATAAGTGAAAAGCTCGGCATTGACTTCAGTTCTTAGCTAAAAACTGTATTTGCTGTCTACTGTATGTAATTTACGTTTTCCTAATGCTTGTTTTCAATTAAACTTTAAAAACAATATATTGTAGACAGTTAATAATCAACTAATAATATTGATTTCATTCTGTGGTCTTCCATAAAAAGTAAGCAGTCATATGTCTCCAACATTAAATATTATATAATAAGAAATATATTATTTTTCTTACCTGTTGATTCTTACTGCAAACAACAGTCACGATATTTGGTATTGAAGTAATCTAAAAAGAAAAATAATTTTGTTATTGAATGTATATATTACAATAAAAAATCAAATTCTAAAAAATATTCAATGCTAAGAAAATCAAATGAATATCGATCTCAATAATTTTCATATTAAAAATTAATACTTTCTGAAAATGAAGAAATTTTTCATTTCAATGACATATCTTTAAGGAAATAAGAAAAATCAATTTATTCCTCAAAATTCTACGTTATAACTATAACGTATAAGACAACTTGGAAGTATTTGGCAAAATATATGCGCTATGAAGCAAAAAGAAGTTAATGATTTCCAAATGGATTGACACAACTAGAATTACTCTAACAAGATTTTCCAATATTATTATTATTATTATTATTATTATTATTATTATTATTATTATTAATAATAATAATAATAATAATAATGTTTCATATCTTGTAAACATTTAAAGAAAATGGACTTTTATCTGTATATGTATTTAAGAAAACACAAATCAGCTTACCTTTGAAATATAAGGACAGATGAAGGAAGGTGGTCGCAAGTTCGGAAAAAAAAAACAATCGCTTCAACTCTCACACTGGAATCGAAAAACGAAATTATAGTCTCCCTCAAAACTCCGTTTTATATATATGTGAATCAAAAACCACGCCAACGTTCTCAGTGAAATTCCTTACAATAATAAAAAAGGACCCTCTATAAATAGGTAGATGTAATATTCCTCCTTTTTTAAAGAAAGACTGTAAACCCATCCTTCTCTGGAATTCTATAGGGTCGTTGACACACAAGCTCTTATAGCGATAACAGCAGCCATTGCAATCAAGAATTTCTAAACAATACAATAGCCCTCTTTGTTGTTACTCCAAGAGAGAAGAAACCGTGTCCTTTGCAGTGCCTTAATAACACCCATAGAGTCCAGCAGTGGATTTTTTATACATTCTGTGAGTATTTTTCTCTTTATATAATTAGTATACGCGTAACTAGATTAGCTTAAAATAAAGCATTCTATTTACCGTACACCCGCCTTACTTATTCCCGAAATAATCATTCATTTCTTTTACATTGTATGAATAATTAAAACGTGGTCTACAGGGTATAGTCCTGGAACCGTAAACTATAAGAATCCATTTCATTTACTGTTTGCAAAATTTCAGTCTAGCCAGTCGTAAGAAACTCTTAAATACAACATTTATCTCCAATGTTTAAGGATTTCCATGGTTATTCCTCAATCATCTTAATTTCTGATTGACGTCATCGCGTTTCCCTTTAATATATGTGGTCCTGTGTTCAATACTCACGCACATTAAATTCTTATATAAATTTGTTCTTAAAACAATTGTACTCTATATATATATATATATATATAACACGTGCCATTATAAAGATATAAATTTTCGTTTTTCAATAGTGTATGTAAAGTTTCGGATTCGATTCCCGGCGGAGCTCATGTGGTTCACATCGCACGTATATAAAATTATTCTAATACTAATTTCAATTGCTCAAAATTTTTCCTTGTAATTATCTAATTAATTTTATAATGTAGTCCACTTCCCAAAAATTAATGAAATCAATTGAAAGTACAATAATAAAAATTTATTCCACCATATATCAAACGTTATCGTACATTTCTTCCAGGGAGCACAGTAAGTCAGTGGTAGAGCACTCACCTCTGGTGCGGGGGTTCCTCATGCAATCCTTGGCCAAGTCATTGTTTAGTGTTCTTACAAAAAAGTGCTTTGTATAAATTGTGCTGGACAACATCATGTCCATGAGTCTTCTCGGAGTTGTCCAGTTTCGTCCCACTTCCTCATTCCACCATTTTATTTATCATAAAGGGAATGTTGCCAAAAAAGTGGATTAGTATAAGTTAGCCTAACCGTGGGACGTTAAACGTAATGATTTCATAGCGTCAAAATATCCCAGTGGAAAGAGGTCTCTAGTGTATGGGGTTCTTGGTTCAATCCCACGGCCAAATCATTTTAGTGATCTCAAGACAAACAAGTGTCAATCAATATTATGTCTGTAATGTTCCCTCTCATTTTATAAGGTTGCAGTGTATCACTAGTAAAGTGTTGTTCTCTGTTGCTTGGGGATCCTGGTTCAATCCCAGCTCCCACCAATTATTTGAACATTTTCATGACAAACATCAGGTTTGCATTTTGTATAAATTATGCCAATCAATATTATGTCTAATGTTTTCTCTCACTTTCTAAGAAGGCAGTGGATCCCTGGTAAAGTGTTGTTCTCCGTTGCTTGGGGATCCTGGTTCAATCCCAGCTCCCACCAATTATTTGAACATTTTCATGACAAACATCAGGTTTGCAAGGTCGTTTGAGACAACATCATATGCATACGGAGGAATATGTAAAGGCAAAACGTGGTATTATCACAATAAAGAGCACAGGTACAAGATGTTTAGCGCATGCAATCATCGTAGCAATAGGACTGAAAAAACACAAGAGAAGAAATCAAATCCAATACAATAGATATGTAAAATATCAAAGTAATTATATCATAGAAAAGAAGCAGAAGACCTATGTGAATCTGCCGTTGTAGATCTCAGTCATGGTAGTGGAATTCCTGATATTCGTAAATTTCAGGAATATTTAAAAGATTGTAAAAATACAGTGTATAGAGGATTTTCAGGAAGTGATGTTATGTTTGAAGCATCACCATGTGATAATGAGAGAATATCTTTAAACTTACTCTTCATAGGTAACCATTACAACGTGAAAGCTAGACATGTTTTAGCTGTAGTTATTACTGTGAAAGTTGTCATAAGAAATATGAAAACAAGCATGCACAATCGAAACATTGTACAGCTATATGTTACCGATGTCATCAGAAACCATCATGTGACTTTAGAGCTCATATCACATGCGAGGAATGTAATCGAGAATTTTATGGCCAGTCATGCTATGAATATCACCAGTCAGCTCTGTATCAAAATTTAAAGCTTTTATGTTCAACTGTAAAATGTTGTACCCATTGTTTGAAAATTTATGTAGTAAAAGAAAAAGGATCTCACGTATTTGGAGAAACGTATTGCGATATTTGCTATACTACAATACCACCTAATCATGAATGTTACATGAAAGTGAATGAAAGAAGAAAATCGAAAAAAGCCAATGAAAAAAATTATCGTGGAGAAAAGCTATGATTGTATTTTATGATAGTGAATGTACACAAGATACGAAAATAGATAATGAGGACGCAAACATATATGAGCATATACCTAATGTCTTGGTTAGTCAGCATGCATGTTACCGTTGTTATGAAGATAATAAAATAAAAATGATTGTATCGTTTGTGGAAAACGAGAAAATATATTTGATGGAGAAAATGTAATAGAAGACTTTCTAAATATTTACAAGAATTTTATGACCAGTCATGCTATGAATATCACCAGTCAGCTCCGTATCAAAATTTAAAGCTTTTATGTTCAATTGTAAAATGTTGTACCCATTGTTTGAAAATTTATGTAGTAAAAGAAAAAGGATCTCACGTATTTGGAGAAACGTATTGCAATATTTGCTATACTACAATACCACCTAATCATGAATGTTACATGAAAGTACATGAAAGAAGAAAATCGAAAAAAGCCAATGAAAAAAAATATCGTGGAGAAAAAGCTATGATTGTATTTTATGATAGTGAATGTACACAAGATACGAAAATAGATAATGAGGACGCAAACATATATGAACATATACCTAATGTCTTGGTTAGTCAGCATGCATGTTACCGTTGTTATGAAGATAATAAAATAAAAATGATTGAATCGTTTGTGGAAAACGAGAAAATATATTTGATGGAGAAAATGTAATAGAAGACTTTCTAAATATTTACAAGAACGACGTCCAAACATTAAATCAGTAACATGTATTGCACACAATTCTAAGGGCTATGATGCAGATTTCATCATTAAGACCATGGGTGAGAATATGAATTTGACTCCAGATGTGATCATGAATGAGGCGAAAATTCTATCTCAAAGTAGGGAACGTAACCTTTATTGATTCATTAAGTTTTCTTCCTTTGCCCTTAAGTAAATTAAGTGGTATGTTTGGTCTTCAATCCTGCAAAGGATATTTCCCACACTTTTTCAATCGACGTGAGAACCAAACATATGAAGGTACACTTCCAGACATTAGGTATTATGGAGCAGATACATGAAAGTAGGCGAAAGACGCAAGTTTCTGCAATGGTATATTGAACATCGGAACGACACCTTTAAAATGAAAGAAGAACTCATCAAGTATTGTGTATAGGATGTTGAAGTTTTACGCCAAGCATGTATTTCCTTTATGAATACTTTTGAATCTGAAACAAATGTAAATCCCTTACTTGAATGCATTACAATCGCCAGTGCATGTAACTTGGTGTATAGAAGAAATTTCTTAGAGGAAAACACGATTGGTATCATACCAAAGAACGGGTATCGATGGAGAGATGTACAATCAATTGAAGCAGTACATGGATAGCTTGGGAAGGAAAAACATGAAACATTAAAATTACCAATGCTGCACGCAGTAAGGGAAAACGAATTGCATCAATAAAAGTAGGTGGTGAATGGACAGATCCCGATACAGGAAGAATACACGTGTGGGAGCATGAAGGGTGTTGGACGCATGGCTGTATTTTCTGTTACCCTAACGACAGAGATAAACCCATATATAACAATGTTACAGATACCATGGAATTTCGATATGAAGCAACAAAGATTCAAAAATTAAAAGATTTTGGATGTGAAGTGCAAGAAATATGGGGCTGTGAATTAAAAAAACAATTGGCAGGAAATGAAGAGATGAAGAAGCATGTTAGTAACCATCCATATACAAAGAAAACTCCGTTGAATCCTCATGACGCTTTTTTATGGAGGACGTGTGAATGCCATACGCTTCTATCAAAGCACGAGAGTCTGAAGAAGAAACTATTTCGTACAAGGATGTTATTTCGCTTTATCCGTATATAAGTAAGACTAAGAAATTTCCTATTCGTCATCCTACTATATATCTGCCTAGAGATTCAAATATTCCCAGCATTGAAGAAGGATTAGTTAAGCTACGTATTCTTCCTCCGAAAACAGTTTTTCATCCAGTTTTGCTTTACAAATGAAATGATAGATTGATGTTTCCACTTTGTGGTACATGTTGTGATGAATTAAACCAGACACCTTGTAATCAAAGCGATGAAGACCGAGTTCTACATGGTACATGAGTAGCAGATGAAGTAACAAAAGGAATAGAAAAGGGATACAAAGTAATAGATATTCATGAAATTGGGCATATGATGTTCAATATGATGAAAAAAACAAAAAGTGGCGGCTTGTTTGCAGAGTTGATAAACACCTTCCTGAAAGCAAAAACGGAAGGTAGTGGGTGGCCATCATGGTGTGAAACAGATGAGCTAAAGGGGAAGTACATTCAGCAATTTTATGAAAAGGAAGGAATACGTCTAGATGAAAAGAAATTTAAATATAATCCAGCACTTAGGAGTTTAGCTAAATTAATGCTAAATTCATTTTGGGGAAAATTTGGACAACGTGAGAATATGGGGCATGTTAGCATTATTGTATGAGAATTGTATGAGAAATTAACATCTCAGGATATAGACGTATATCAAATATTTCCAGTAAATGATGACATGATATATGTATATTGGCAATACGCAGACGAAGTTCCTGTTTCACTACCAACAGTAAACGTCGTCATAGCCGCGTACACAACAGCACAAGCAAGATTAGAATTGTATAAGTATTTAGATCAACTACAAGAAAGAGTATCGTATTGTTACTGATTCAGTAATTTATACGCAAGAAACTAGTGAAAGTACAACTCCAACTGGTGAATTTTTAGGTTATTTAATAAATGAAATGCTCGAATATTGTAAAGAGGCCTATATTTCAGATACGTTTTGGCTGGACCCAAGAACTATGCGTCACGTATTTTTGATCCCAGTACGAAGAAGGAGTTTCAAGTATGGAAGATACGGGGCTTTTCATTAAACTATGGATCATCTAAACACCTAAATTTTGATGTAATGAAGAAAATGATAGTAGATAATGAAGAGGAGGCAGAAGAAGGAGAATCTCGTCCCAATGAAGTCAAAATTACCAACGATAAATAAATTTGCCACAGGAAAGATCATACTATCGTCAGCATGCCCGAAACAAAAGTTTATAAGATAAATTATATAAAACGACGAAGAATTCCAAATTCATATGAAACTCTTCCATATAGCTACACTCCTTCCAACAAAAGAAGACAATGTAATGCGGTCCTTTATACGCATGAAGAGAGAATTATTATACTTCTCAGCATGGACACGGCGTGGAAACATCCCTTTTCATGTATTCTTGCAGAACCAAGTGGATGTGGAAAAACTTCCTTTGTAATACGATTTCTGTCTAATTTATCACGTATGGTTAATACATCGTTTCGTCATGTTTATTGGTACTATGCAGAATGGCCAAATGCATACAGAGAAATTTCGACAAAAGTACAATTTATCGAAGGATTATCTCCAACAAAAAACTTTTTACCTGAAACTGGACAAAACAAATATCTTTCCTGATGATATTTATAATCACGTTTATGTTCCAAGGAAATAGAAGAATGTGTGTTTATAATGTTAGTTTTAAACTGTGTTCATTCTGGCAATATGTCTCCAAGAGTAAAACGCGGAGATCATCTCCGTACGCCGAGCAAAGCAAATCCTAAATTATGTAAAGCTATAGTGGCCAATGCAGACTCTTCAGTAATTCGTAGTATTTGCGAATGTTGTTATAATGTATTAAACGGGAATGTACCTCTTACAAAGACACATAAAACAAGATTAAAGCGATACAAGAGGACGCTTCGATATCTTGTGAAGAAAGGAAACTTCATCCAAACGATGAAGAATCATTTATTAGTCCAGCAGGGTGGATTCCTACCGGCATTATTACCTCTTGTTTTAAGTGGTGCATTATCAAGCTTACTATTCCGTTAGTGCAATGGAACACGCAAAGAGAATGATTTTAGTTCCACCTGAAGTTCTTAATCCTATACAAATACCAGCATCAGCAGCAGAAGCCCTGGAGAAACGTGAATCTAGCTTGGATGAAGAAATGCAACAGATTTTACATTTATCATCGCTTAGTGATGAAGAAAAGTGAAATCAATATAATAATATTCTTCAAAAATATTTATATTTAATACGAAAACTAAGAACCTGTGACACTTTCGATTACGTCAACTAAACCAGAGAAGCCTGTGGTAGAAGAAATATTGTTATCTATACCCAAAATGTTTCGTAAAAGAGCTAAATTACTATTACATACATGATGATAATATCACGTGGGATAATAAAGGAACTGTTTACATCAAAGGTGATAAACTAGAAGGATCTCACATTGTAGATTTAATTTCTGATGTGTCACGACCATGGAAACACAGAAATCCATCTGGATGGTAACAATTTTGTAATTATTTATCTTCTAATAACACACCTCAAGAATTTATTGGAAATCCAAAACGTTTGCCATATATTGTACGACGAACTAAAGCATTACCAGTAGCATCATCAAGGGAAAAATACATCCGAAATCGTTTGCAGAAGACGACGAAGAAGCAGCAGAAGAAGAAGAAAAGGAAAAAGTAGTATCTCCTATAAAGAAAAGGAAACGTACATGTAAACGTCCAGTATGGTCAAGATGGAAACCATAAACAAACAATTAAGCAAGATTTACTACAACTCTTCACATCCTGCTCCGTTTTCAACTGCTAAAAGACTGTGGTTAGCTACAAAGAAGAAAATTCGTATACACTGTATAAGAAAGTGGTTACGGAGGTAAACAACATATACGTTACACAAACCAGTACGTCGTCGTGTTATACGGGGTTTCTATGTAGTGAATAATATTGATGATCAGTGGGAAAGTGATATTAATGATCTTCAATTTCTTCATAAATTTAATGATGGATATCGTTATATTCTTACAGTGATAGATGTGTTCGGTCGATATGCATGGGCTGTACCATTAAAATCTAGAAGTAGAAATGATGTGTTAAAAGCATTACAAATTGTTTTCAAAGACAGAAAACCAATTACACTATGAACAGATAAAGGAAGTGAGTTTACTAATAAAACAATACAGAAGTATTTAGAGGAAAACAAAATAAAACATATTACAAGTATAAATCCTTATATAAAGGCTAATATTGTAGAATGTTTTAACATAACTAAAAGAAAAAAATATGGAAGTATTTCACAAAGTATCAAACGTATAACTATTTAAATGTATTAATTCTTCTTGTGAAATCATACAATGAAGGTTATCATTCAAGCTTTAAGATGTCACCTGCAAATGTTTCTCAAAATAACTTATTACAAGTATGGCATAATCAGTATGATAATAAAATAAAGGCAAATCGAAATTTCTCAAAACATCTTAGGATTGGTGATACAATACGAATTAGTAAAACTAAACGTACATTTGATAAAGCATACATGCAAAACTGCACTTGGGAAATATTTAAAGTGAAGAAGATAATACCAAGGGTTCCACCTGTTTATGAAATTGAAGATTTAAACAATGAACCACTGGATAGATTATTTTGAAAAGAGGAATTACAACCTGTGACGTTATGGAAGACGTTTTACATAGATAAAATCATACGTACAAGAAGAAAAGGTAGCAGAAAAGAATATCTTGCTCATTGGAAAGGATATCCTTCTTTTGATTCCTGGATACCTGCATCATCCGTAAAGATTGAGAAGTACAATGGAACCTGACGGAGATTTTTACGTTACGCTCCCCAGTAATAGTTCTATGGAATATTTTCCTGACAACATCTTAACATCATATACTACTAAACTTCATCAAAGAATGCAATTCTGTAAAATGTGGAAGTGGCTATTGTTGAGATTCATTATCCTCATTCAATATTAAATATTAATGAAGATAATAAAACATTTTTGTACAGACCTGCAAAAAGTGATGAATGGAAATTTGTAACTATTCCTGTACGTTATTACACTGACATTTCAGAGTTGATAAAGATAATTAATACGTACAACAGATTCACAAATTTACATATTTCCTACACTCTTGAGAGTAATACCTGTTTTATACGACGTTTTCATAAAGACATAGATGTAGACGTTGCATTATCACCAAGTGTTAGTGCGATGTTGGGATTTGATCCAAACGTTGATTTAAAGGATATGCAACAAGGCCAAAGAATTCCAAATTTGCGTTTAGGACTTCCACCTACAATAAATGTATATTGTGATATAATTCAATCTGTATTTGTTGGAGATACAGTAACACCATTATTACGTATCATAAATATGAATCCTGTGAATCATACATTTGGAAGTAGTGTTATAGAAATTTTTAATCCTCCACATTATGAGCCTATAGAGAAAATGCATTTTAAACATATCAAAATAGATATAAGAAATAGTATAGGCTCTCCACTGGCATTCACTTTCGGAACTGTATGCGTTAAACTACATTTTCGACCAGTGCGCCAACATCAACAAATATGAATAATCCATATTTACAATATTATCAAAAACAAGCTCTTTCTGGAACTGGAAACGTTTGTGTTGGATCACCTTATCAAGTTGGACATGGTATTGGAAATTTCCTTGGAGGATTATTTTGTTCTGTCATGCCATTAGTAAAACAAGGAGCTAAAACAATAGGAATGTCATCGTTGATAAACAGCGAATGTGTGAAGTCCATTTTGCAAGGAAAAGCTAAAAATAAATTGAAATCTATGCTAGGATCTGGATATCAACGAAGGAAAAGAAGAATTACACGTCATTCCATCTTTAACCCTTCATCATTACACATCATCAAACGCAAGGAGGAGGAGGGCAAGAGAAAACGTACACAGAAAACAAAAAAAAGATCAGTCGTATAAGAGGAAATTATCACACGATATCTTCGATTAAATCATCATCGTCATGGCTTTCTTACATCATCAATCTTGCGAATGTGTAAAAAGTGAACTAGATACTTTTTCTGCAAAACCAACGCAAACCAGTATCATGTTGTTACATACAAACCAATCGTGTTGTTACATACAATCATGTTGTGCATTATCAGCTAGTGAACTGATTGGATAATCATGTTGTTACATACAAACCAATCAGCTCACTAGCTGATAATGCACCTATAGAATTTGTCATCCCAGGAACAAGTGATGGATATATAGATCTACCACATACTCTTCTTTACATTGAAGTTCAAATCGTTAAGCCTGATGGATCAGCATTTGGTGAAAGTGATAAAGCTGTGGCTCCTATTAATGACTTTTTAAATTCCATGTTCAGTGAAGTGGAAGTGTATTTAAATAACAAATTGATTTCATTTCCATCTCTCAATTATCCACATCGATCATACATCGAAAAACTGTTAAATTATGCTGATTCTGCTAAAAATACTCATCTTCAATGTGCATTCTGGTTTCAAGATACTGCTGGACATAGGGATACAACATCTAGTGGTAAGAAAGGATTTCAACAACGTTATGAATTAGCAAAAAACAGTGCAAAATTCGACATGCTTGGACATCTTCATTGTGATATTTTTAATCAGGATAAATTTTCAATTCAAGGAGTAGAATTACGCATCAAGCTAATTCCTGCAAAGCCAAACTTTTGTCTCATCGCTAGTGATTCGTCTGTTGAGGCTAAAGTGAATATTTTAGACGCTGCTTTACATAAAGATGAATGTTATTCCTACAATAAAACTAGCACATAGCAAGCTTCTACAATCAACAATAGCCAAATATCCTCTCACAAGGGTACAAATTAAGTCATTCGTCATTCCAAAGGATCTTCAATCAGAAACAATTGATTATTTATGGAAGTATTACCAACTCGAGTGATTGTGGCGTTTACTCAAAATGATGCCTATACAGGAACGATAACTTCAAATCCATTTCATTTCAAACATTTTGACATCAATTTCTTCTCATTATACATTAATGGAAAACCTGTATCTTCAAAATATTTACAACCAAATTTCGAAAACAACCTCTATGCTTCTTCATATCATAGCTTATTCTGTGGATCAGGTATTCACTTTTCCAATCATGACAAAAATATTCCTCGCCTTGCCTCTCCTCAAGGATACACTATCTTTGTTTCCGATATTACGCAAGATGGAGAAGTCAGCGCTGTGCAGCATTGGAATCTAATCGCCACGGCTGTGTTCGTCTGGAAGTTCATTTTAAGAATTCTCTGTGTCATGCATCACATATGGCGAGTTCCAATCTCTTTTGGAAGTGGATCATCAGAGGAACATCATGGATTTTTAAAGTTATTATTATTATTATATATTATTATATTATTTAAATACCGTAACATATTTGTGCATGTATATGTTTTTATACATGATGTCCTCTACACTAGATTTATTGCATGCACTTCAAATTCTTTATTTTATAATCATTTCATAGGTGTATATACGGCGAATGAGTTACCAATGTATGTTCCACTATCTGCAGCTATCATCGTAAATACAAATCCCGCTAATAAAATCGGTACCCATTGGATTTCCGTATATATTAATACTGATGGACGTGCCTGCTACTTCGATACATTTGGATTTCCTCCATATGTAATGCAACATATTGAATTTCTACGTAGAAATTCACTTTCTTATACATTTAATAATAAACAAATTCAAAGTGTCAAATCGTCCCTATGTGGACACTATTCATACCTATTCCTTTGCTTTAAACCTAAAGGAAAGTCCTTACACGAATTTCATTATACCTTCTCATCAACTCCAGAGAAAAATGACTACCGATTGTTATATTTACTACTACAGGTAATCATTTCTCCTGTATACATATTATCATGTCTTTATTATTATTATTATTATTATTATTATTATTATTATTATTATTATTATTATTATTATTATGGATGTTATTTTTTCTTCTTCGTTTGTTTTGGATACTTTTTTATTACAGATAAAATAAACCTTAAATTTATTCTATTACTGCAGGTAGTCATTTCTCTTTTTTATTCTTATAACGTGTTTTGTATACATATTATCATTTATTGTTTTATTTCATTTTATAGATAAAATAAATTTTAAGATATGTTTTTCATTTTTTTCATTTCAGAGAGTAAAAAATCGTCAGCGTGTATATGGGCAGGATCATTGTACAGTATGACTTCTATCTACGTTCCATCATCACCAGCAGCATCATATGCGACATCTGTGGAGTCCTCATAAAGTAGCCATATAAAAAAGGCTATTAAAGAATTGTGTGCATGTTGTGTAAATGTGACTTTTTAAAAATCATTTGCACAGCGAATATGAAGAAGAAAGAACTGATGAAATCCTTTTTTTTTTTTTAAAAAAAGATGTACTATACTTACCTTCGTTTTTCTTGTGTAAATAATATCAATAAATACTTTGTATTATCTTTTTCTCTTTGAAAACAAATGTTTTATTTCTCATTTTCTTATATTTCCTCATTAATAAATAAATATATTTTATGATCAATTATGTAATTAAATAAATGTATCATAGAACATATTTTCAGACTCATTGAATTTAAGAATTTCATATTGTTTATAAAAAAGAATCTAGCACTGATTTTTTAATTCAATGATGTAATCATATAACAAAAATAATAATAATTAATTCAAATAGTAGCTTTTATTTAACAAACATTTCAAGTATTTGAATTTTTATTATTATTATTATTATTATTATTATTATTATACATAACACTTATAGTATACAGGGAAAAATATGTTAGGATTTTCTTATCATAAAAACAGTACACTAATAAAAAAATCCTATCATATTGAAGTGTATGAGACGAGCACAAAACAAAACATTTCACTTTCACTATATTTTTTTATTTTTGAATTTATAACTACACTGTTCAGTATAAATCAATTTTCTTCTTTATAAACAGACGTCCACTTCGTTGATACTCTCCAAAGATTTAGTATAGGTTTCTCCCCACAATGGTTGTGTCTGTACACTATCAAACAAATCAGCCATATTTGAATCTGAGTTTTTGTTTGCAAAATACTTTCATTTCCAATTTTAATCTTTCACCGTCAATGCTCACATCACTGTTTTTATTAAGAGAGACACTAAGAAAACTGATGTTCATACCGTTAATAATACTCTGTTCATCTACACATGTATGGATTTCGGCAAATCCTCTGCATGTAAGACACTGCGTTTGTACATGATTGCGAATAGTATCTCTACACAAGTCAAAAGATTCACGTAGCGCAACACTGCAAACTTTACTGTTTTACAACATGTTCAATACACGGTAATATTTCCAAAAAATAAAGCCAATCACTCGAAGTTAAGTACACAGTTTTTCGAGGAGCATGAATTGTTCCTTTCTTCTCTAGCACCACTAATTTTTCAACCATTAGTTTTCGTACCACCAGCTCGTTTTTTCGGCCAAGAGATTTTATTAATTTAATTTTCACTTGAGAATTTAAATAGTTCGTAACAAACGGGGTCAAATGTACCAATTTCTCCCACTCTGCCAAATTTAACTCCACTCCAAACACAAGTCCTTTACCAACACGAATCACTGGCTCAAATGTATCACTATCCAGTCCAATACAAATTAATTTGGTTTTCATTGAATTAAGTCCATATTCCACCTTTAATAAGTTCTCTTTCTTCGTATCCATAGTTGATGTACAAGCACTCAAAGACATGTTACTTCAGTAGCTGATCAACACAGAATAACGACACCATGCATACAGAGGATTGTCCATGCATGAAGAGGAGGGGACGAAGAGGAACATTCATGTTTCATCTTGTTTCTACATGCCACCATACACTTACGATGAATATACCAACTCAGTAAATTCAAGATCGTGCATGTTACGTCCAGATACATTAATCTTGATTCCTTTATATGTTAACTTACGTTTCCACTTTGTAAATACGTTAATAATGCATCATTATCTGCTTCCAATTTTTCAGTACAGCGTCCTGGTAAAATCACTTTTTCGCCTCCAAATGATACACATGTCTTCCTACCATATATCGTTGTAATTATCTTACAGTTTACAATACGAAATGGTACGCCAATTTCTAAATCTCGTATTTTTGTAAATTATACCATTGATGGCATATTAAGCTTATCTAATAAACTCATTGACGATGACATCTTTAAATTTTGACGTTTCTTCCTTTGCAACAGCTGCTAACGGTATGACCTACACAAAAACATACGTTCCACTTACGCTCTTCGCAGGAGGGGCGGGGGTTCAAATTACTAGCCAATACACGACGAAAAGACGAAGAAGTCGAAAAGGTATGTTTCATCTTCATTCTACAGCCGGTAGGCGTCGAAGAGTATGAGCATACATATGCCAGCTTAGCAACAGCGCTCAGGGAACGTTCCCATGGGATTTTTTTTTTTAATTTCCTGACTCAGCCGTCTATGGTGCCTCACCTCTACTCTATTTCCCAATATGGATTTAAATCGCAATACTAACAATCTATGATAGTCAGTTTTTTTTTTTAAATTTTTTCACATCTTATGAAGAGCCTTGCTACTGAAAGGGACGCTAAACTCAAAATCAACCCAACTCATATCATATCCTGATATAACCGTACCATTACAAGATTTCGGATAAAGAACACACGGTATGGCTGTCGTTGGTTTGAATCGGGCTTCGGGAGTGGATCTTTAAAATTGTTTTTTCTAATGTGTTGTAATAAAAGGATGTACAGATGTAGAAGTTGCAAAGTAAATATAAGGCCAAGGAGCAAATATGTATATATTTTTTTAATCATTAGCATCCTAGTCTTTGGTACGAGACATCTGAGTTTGAATCAAAGTAAATCCGGTTTCTGAGTGTAAAGCAGCATGTGGTTTATTGTAGAGGAAGAAATTTTACTGGGAATTTTCTAGAGGAGGAAGACCAATTGACACATGTAACACTCCAAGTGTAACACTGATTTTCATAAAATTTGGCAGGTAGATACTACACACAAACGAATAAGTGTTTCTTTTAATTTCTGCAGAAAAACTGTTTTAGGGGGGTGAAAGCCCCCACTCAAAATTTTGAAAGTTGACTGCTGAAAGGCAAGAAGAAGTGGACCAAAGTGAATGAAACTTGCACAGATATTGTAGACGTAAAATGAGGGAATGCTGTTTTTTTTTTTAAAATAAATACGAAAAAAACTGTTGGGTTCTGCACAGATATTCCGTTGATTACGAAATATCAAAACTGGAAATAAGTACACGTCAGAAGTTTCTACAGGATATGAAGAATTTCAACGAAGCTTTGTGAAGGAACTATTTGTAAAAAATAAATGAACATGTGTTTTCAATTTGTGCGGAAAAACAGTATTGGGGCCAGGACCCCCTCCGAAAAAAAGTAAATATTACCGTAGCAGCGCAGGAAGGAGTGGATCGAAGCAACTGAAATTGTGTGTAGATATTGTGTATGTTAAATAAGGCCTCTCGTGTTTTCCCAAGTATCTGCATCCGATTTGCTTCAAATTTGGCACATCAACAGTAAACAGGAAATAAATCGACACGTGTTTCTGTTTATGCGGGAAAACACAGTAAGGGTTAAAGGCTCCTCCCGAAATACTATTTATATAAAATACGCTATACTGATTGTGCTTACTGTTGATGTGCCAAATTTGAGGAAATCGGATGGGAACACTTCTTGAACACGAAATGCCTTATTTTACATATATAATATCTACACACAATGTCATTCACTTTGGTCCACTCTTTCCGCCTCTCAACGCTTCGGTCCACCCAACCGTTTATTATTATTATTATTATTATTATTATTATTATTATTATTATTATTATTATTATTATTATTATTATTATTATTTTCCAAGCAAGTTCGAATCACGTATTCCCTCATCTTACGTCTACAATATCTCTGCACAATTATATTCACTTCGGTCCATTCTCGCCTTTCGGGCGTCAACTTTAAAAATTTTGGGTGGGGGCTTTTGCACCTAAAATTGTTTTTCTGCAGAAAATGCAAAAACCTGTATTCGTTTATTGTTTGCGTAATGTCACTACATAAAGTTTCGTTCCAATACTCCATGTCCTTTAGGTATGTCTGACATATTGTTATTAGCACTTTTGATATTTCGTGATTAAGGCTTTGCAGGGGTCTGTGCCCCACCCAACTATTTTTTTTCCAGAAAAATGCGAAACATGTGTGCCCTCATTTTACGTCTACAATATCTGTGAACAATTTCATTCACTTCGGTCCAATTTTTCTTGCTTTTCGGACGTCAACTTTCAAAATTTTGAGTGGGGGCTTTTGTCCCCTGAAACCGGTTTTCGCAGAAAATAAAAATACACTTATTCGTTTATTTCGTGTGTAGTATCTACCTGCTAAATTTGATCAAAATCAGAGTGTTATATTTGGGAAGTGCTACGTGTTAAACTTGTAGAATCTAAATCACGCCGCAGTGACTCAGTGGTAGAGCGTTCACTTCTGGTGCATGGGGTCCTTGGTTCGATCTCAGCTCGCGCCAAGTAAACTTTCTGGTTGACAAACACCGTGTGAGTGGGTTTTCTCGGGGTTCTCCCAGTTTCTTCATTCCACCTTTTCATTCATTTCTCATAATCACTGTCTCCTTTAGACTAGCCGACATAACCGTGGAACGTAAAACTTAGATTTAATTTCATTGTAGAATGTAACGTTCTTTTCAGCAGCGAGGCTATATGAAACTGAACCTACTGATTAACGTGGAATCCGAACCAGATGAGCTCCCGCCTGGAATGGAAGACCAACTGAGTACGTAGCAAGTAGTGACATGAATACATATACAGATGGTGATCAGAAAAATGGAAACACCTGTAGTTGGCAACACGTCAGATGTATGGGTTGGCAGTGGTGTCGTGGCGCCCGCAGCGCCGGACCGCTGGTGGTGGTGTGTTAGGTCGCTCTCCATACTACGACAGGCGCAGTGGAACAGCAGTGTCCAGTGGCTGCAGCACACGGAGGTAGTGTAAAATGGGAGACACCTCAGATTTTCAAAGAGGGCAAATCGTTGGTGCGCGGTTATGTGGAGTGAGTGACGGCAGTGGCCAGTGGCTCCTGGTTAGGTGTGTCGCGTGAGACAGTGTCGAAGGTTATGACGGCCTACACAACACACGGGAAAACCACATCGGGGAAGCGGAACAGTGGGCGGAAGAAAATCATGAGTGACAGGTCACGCCGGGTATTAAAGCGCATTGTCACGCAGAACCGTCGTGCCACTGCGGAACAAGTGACGGAGGAACTCAATCAGCACCTCTCCCACCCTGTTTCGACAATCACAGTCCGCCGCGAATTACATGACATGAAATTACGGGGTCGTGTTGCACGGGCCAAACCGCTCATCAGGGACCATAACGCTTTCGCACGCCGCAAATGGTGCCGCGACCATGCAACTTGGACCGTTGAGGATTGTAAAGGTGTGATATGGTCGGATGAGTCATTCTTCCCCTATTCCCAACCACGGGCCGTGTTTATGTGTGAAGAACGCCCAAAGAAGCTTATGATCTGCAGTGTCTCCGCCCAACTGTGAAACATGGCGGCGGCTCGGTGATGCTGTGGGCCGCCATATCATGGTTTTCATTGGATCTTGTGGTCACACTTAGCGGACGAATCACTGCCAATGATTATGTCGCAATTTTAGGAGACCACTTGCATCCTATGGTCCGGATGTTGCTCCCGGACAATGAAGCCATCTTCCAGGATGATAATGCACCCATTCACACAGCTGGCGTTGTTGTAGCGTGGTTTGAGGAACATCGGGATGTAGTTCAACAACTCCCCTGGCCCGCCCAATCCTCAGATCTCAACATAATTGAACATCTTTGGTCCGTCTTGGAAACACGACTCCGGCGACGATTTCCACCTCCATCCTCTCTCACAGAACTTGCCGATGCCCTGCACGAGGAATGGTGTAAAATTCCACTTGCTACCATTCAAGACATCTATGCCTCCATCCCACGTCGCATCAAGGCTCTTCTGAAGGCGAAAGGTGAAAATCGACACCATATTAATCTGGTAAGTTGCAATTTCTTTCAGGTGTTTCAATTTTTCTGATCACCATCTGTATCTTATAGAAATCTGATGCTTTATTATTATTATTATTATTATTATTATTATTATTGTTATTATTATTATTATTAATATATTATGTTATATATTACTTGATATGCATATGTAGTTGCAGTATTGTAGAAGGAATATTGTCTAACTGGTCATGCGTATGAGAATTGTTAGGTTTTTAAAGGGGTGGAAATACCCTTCACAACCTGGGAAAGCAATAATTATTTAAATTTCTGTTCCACTCTACAAATAAAGCACTGTTTAGCACATATAACACTGGAAAAAGATTAAATTTTGAACTGGAAAGTAGAACTTGACATATTTTTTCTGTCAAGCAGATGAAATAATATTGGAAAATATTTTTGCTTTATTGGAAAATATTTTTGTCAACAAATTGAACGTTGCAAGAAAAGTAATGGAACGAATTAATTTGTTTGTACGTGCCAAAAAAAAGAAGAAGTTTTTGTTATTTCTAAAGAGAGCAGCTATGGCAGAAACATAGGAAGTAAATACAAATCGAAACCTCTGCTGAGCCAGTATTCACAGAAGAGTATGTAATGTTAAAAACGTTTGCATTGATTTTGTCTTATCCCGAGAGGGACTTACAAAGTTAATACAATATTGTCTGTTAATATCAGGGGTGCAGCCACTTGAGGGACATTTGGGCCAGGCCCCTCAAATGACCAGCATTTGAAACATCATCGCAAGATTATCTCGCTTCAGTCATTTAGAAATAAAGTTTACATATAATTTATAATTTACGGTAATATAGTATGGAAAATACAATTTTACCATACCGATCGAAAAATAGTATGGTATATCTTCCCTATACCGATCGGAAAATAGTATGGCATACTTTTTGTGACAGCAGATTACACAATTCACTGCGATTTATATTTGACAGTTTGAAGACAAACCCTTTAACAAGGTACTATAAATATAAAGGTAACCAAGAAAGTTCTGTCGCTTTTTATCCACCACCTCCGAACATCAATATGCCACTTAAGACGTACGTGGAAGATCAAAAATAGTCCCCATCAGCATAGAACATCTGCCAACGTTTTGGAAGGCCATGGATTCCATCGCCGTAGAACTTGTTGGACCTTCCAGCGAAGAAGATACCAAGTGCATTTATTGCACTTCTACTAGAGATTTGAACTGGCGTCCTCTAAGGTGATTCTCCAGTGAATGGAACAGGTGATAATCGGACGCTGCAATGTCCGGGGAATATGGCGGGTGCAATAGTGTTTCCCATCCAAGGCGTAGAACGGTGTCCCATGTCATCCTAGGCACGTGAGGCTTAACGTTGTCCTGTAATAGGAGGACACTTTTGCGATTCAGAAGTGCTGACTTCAGAGTTTTAGTTGTTTCTTGAACATGGCTCAACTGTTGACAGTATACAGACGCATTGATGCTCTGACCAGCTGGTAGCAGTTATCGATGCATGATGCCGCGAGCAGTCTACTAAACACACAAGAGGACCTTCTGGTGCAGTGCTAGTTTTGGCTGTTTTGGAAACTGCTCATAAGATGCTAACCAATGATGGAAGGATCCTAGAACATCGTACAGTACCCACTTCTTATCGCATTCAATACCGTCCAGAAATAGCTCCTCCCTCAGACGAAAAAGCAACGAAACAGGTGTCTGCTTGCGTTGTTTTCTGGCCCGGAGTCAAATCATGTCAGACCTATCGGCCCGACTTGCAGTGCTTCCCACGTTGGAGGTGCTGCCGAATGGATTCTCCACTCAAACTGAATTGTAGTCCCAGTTACTCATATGTCTGGCCACTGTTTACCTCAATTGCTGCCTGGAGATCTTTATTTGTACATGTGTTTGTCGTCCTAGACGTGGTGCGTTTTCGAGTGTTTCATCATGGTCCTTAAACTTGTTGAACCACCGCCGCACTGTCCACATAGTCACGATACCTTCACCAAAGGCCTGGCATAACTTCTGCCCCGCTGCAGCGCTGTTTGATCCCAGTTAAAACTTGTACAACATACACGCCCTTATGACGTGGTGTGGAGGTCTCCTGTTCACTCTGTCCTTACGCAAGTTTACGGTGTAACTGAACTGCCACAATCAGGTAGTATGTTGGATATACCCACACCAACAACTGACCTTCGCCATATCTTCATTCGCATTCATCTCACGGTGCGAGGGGCCAAGTGAATACAGACCTCCACAGAAAGCGACAGAACTTTCTTGGTTACCTTTATACTACAACAAAACAATGGTACTAATTAGTAAGAAGGTTATACGTTTTATATACTGTAGCTAGTGTTTTAATAAACTTTTTTTATCTCATGGAAAATTTGGTGAAAAACTTTCTTTTTCATTTTTCAGTTAGGATTTCATTCGCTCTTTTTTAATGCTACTTGGTGTAAAACAGGAAGTGAGATATACCTTTTAATAAAATAATTATGTTTCTTCTTAGTCACGAAGAATAAATAAATATTTTTGTTTGGAAATCAGTGTTATGTATAAAGGTAACCAAGAAAGTCTTTTTTTTTTTAGGACTCTGTTCACCATAATATGTTAATATTTCTGTAATTTTTCCTGGATTGTACGTTGTTTCCTCTATTAGTGGGCACTAATTTCTCTCCAGGTCGTCGAATAAATAAATTTCGTTGTGCACTTAGGTGCAAATAACCTTACAGGAAGAAGCTTGATCGTTCCAAAGATCAAGACTAAAGTAAGTAATATTTGGCTTCTAGTTTCAGGTGGCATGATAGTAGTCAACCGCAAAACCCTCCTTATATTCAATTCGTTGATCAGTGCCCGGGCTATATCAAAACGTTTATCCGATATTGGAATTATTCCGGGATGGTTCTCCACCCTCAACAACACAATGCGCGCTCGTTATATAGGACACTCAACGCGCACTCTTTCTCTCACACTACTTTACGCGTACCTCAAAAGTATCCACACGTAGATTGGCCGCAGGTGTGGTCTAATATCTCAAACCCTGTCATACCTGAGTACATGCAGGTTTTGTGGTTTCAGGTAGTACATCAACTTTTCCCAACACGGGCGCGTCTTTATGAGATTCAACGAGCCCCAGATGCTTTGTGTGAGCACTGCCAGCAAGAGGACACATTAGCCCATCGATATACACAATGTGTTGGCTCGACATTGATTTGGCACACCATGCAGGAGGTGTTGGGACGCATTACCCGTCGCCCGCCTTCATATTTCACGGTGGAATTTATGTTGTTCCCAGATTTTCATTTTTATCCCCCCACTAAACATCGAGCGGTGCTGTTTCTTGTTGCCAGCACTCTCCTATATTTTCAGCGCTTCACAACCTTGTTAGATGCACGCACGTATTTTGAATTTTTGAAACGTACACGTCGAAAGTTGTACACCCCAGACAGGGACCGGCAACTTTTTAGCCGTTTTTTGGAAGTGGTTTTGCAATAACGCACATCCCTCTCTTTCGGAATAGGTGTTTTTTTTTTTTTTTTTAAATATAAGATATTTTATTGTAATGTTTAGTACAAGTATTATTATGTAATACAGTAAACAGGCTTCTGCCTCCTTTAGTACAATTTCCCCCTTTTTTCTTTTATTATTATTATTATTATTATTATTATTATTATTATTATTATTATTATTATTATTATTATTATTATTATTATTATTTTTCTTTTGTGATGAATAGTATATGTGTTATGATGTAATATAGTAAACAGGCTACAGCCTCCTTTTGTACTTAATCATGTTTGGCTCCTGTGGTTGTGTGCTCAGCTTGTAATTTCTGTACGGAAATAATAAAACTCATAGTGTAGCGGTAACGTAATGGACTTACTATTACTAAAGCTGTCCAGCATAGGTTCAAATCCTGTTCACGTCAAAGTTGCATTTTTTACAAAGCGATAGTGAAGAATCGATTTATCATATTCGACATGCAATGCTTAAGAATGTGGAAGTAAACACCTTTATCATGATAGAGACAATTTACGAACGTTAGTTGGGAAAGGGCAAGGGATTTACCACGATATTCGAAACACTTCATTGATTTTCAGTAAACACTTTTCGTGTTATCGTTCTCAGAAAGAAATATTACAGCATTTGTTGGACAAAGTTTGGGTAAAGCAATCGCTGGTGTAGTGGTAAAGCACCAAACTTTCCAGCGGAAAATCTGGGTTCGATTCCCTGTCAGACGGAATAACTTTTTCGCATAAAATAATGGTCGCAAACAGAGATTTATCTTCTATTGGAGAACTTACAAAGCATCACTGGCGAGAATTCGAATAAACGGTATGTGTTCATCATACACTGTAATAATAAGTATGTTTCATATTTATATTCGTCTGTTTCTCCCTCTTTCTTTCTTGATGTTTTCCTATCCTGTCTTTGCATCTTTCACTTCTCTCCCCTCTCTCTCACGTACACACGCACTTCATGTGCGTGTGCCTGTTCCAAAGTTAAAACGGAACAAGAGACCGATAGACCTGGTCTGGAAAATGCAATTAACTGTCAACTTCAGCGTCAAGTTTTTGTGCTCTGGGGTAAACATCTCCAGTCCTGGTCATCTCTGAAAGAAATACTGTTTAAACACAAGGGAATAAGCAAAATATCTTTTTTTATCATCTGGGTTACCGAGTCTCAGTCGAATTACCGGGTCACTACCCGTTTGAATCCTCGACCGAGTGGTGGTCCATAAGCTAACCAACATCATCCGTTTGAGCTCTAGCATGTTCATTCTATCTGTGCAAATTACAACGTTATATTCGCAAGAGATGAAAGTGATGCTGAATGTTCGGAAAAGAGAAATCTTCGGAAAAGACTAGAAAATGGCAACCTCTTTGGTTATTTGAAAACAAAATTTTATTTATACTAGTTCGACACAAATTTGTTTCCATCTTATAATTAAATCATGGGCGTCTCTGGCGGGGGGACGAGGGGGACGCGTCCCCCCAATATTTTGAAGTACAAAACGTTCAATATTCTATTTAATTTAATTTATTTACTAACGACAGAATAACATATGAACAATAATTATTATATTTATTTGGAATATAATATTCAGGCTATGAAACGATTATAACAAAATTCTTAATATGCCTCAAGAGAGTCCGTGAAGGTAAGCAAAAAGGTTACAAATGGTATCACAGATAAATAAACAAGTTGGGCTAGGTAATACTATTTAAATCACTTTCTTTGATGTCCCCCCAAAGTTTACATGCCAGAGACGCCAGTGAATTCAATGTTTTATTGACGTTGAAATTTGAAACACGCAAGGTCTGCTACATCTATAAGGAACATCCAATTTTCCATTTGAACATTTGTAACGTTTCATTATGATACGGTTTGGACTCTTAATATAGGATATTTCTGATAAAAATTTACCAGTAAAATAGCACTCATTCAATTTTACCTTTCTTTCTTTCTTCATTTTTCTTTTATTTTTTTTAGTTCACTTTGCATTAGTAGTCTGGAATGGAAGATATGGCCTACGCTACCTACTGGGTTTATTAGAATGTAGTTTGCGTCAGTTTCGTCCATTGAACACTACTGAATTTACAATCGAACCACGCGGAAACAAAACATGTGTTAAACTTTTGACATTATCTTAGATGTGTTTGTGAGATCTACAATTCTACTCGAAATTGAGTATGCTATCTTTTATGAAAGAGACTTAATGAATGTTTCAAGCATCCACTATATATTCGAACAGTCCTGAAAAAAATATACAAAAACAAACGTTATTTCTATATTACTGTTGGATTTCTGGTAACGGAACTTTATAATGTTTGGTTCTTTTCTTACTAAGTTTAAAATTCCACATTTTTATCTGTTCTTCTTTTTCTTCTTCTCTCGCCTTCTCTCTCTCTCTCTCTCTGCCTCATTTCTGAACCTCTGTGTAATAGACATCCATTGGTTTCAATTTTTCATTGTGTGTGTTTCAGTTTCTCCCTAAATAAACTTATGAATCCGTCTCGGTTTTGTTATTTCATTTTATCGATACTAATACATGTGTAGTTTGAAACTAGAATTGCGTTCATGTTGTTAGCTAATTTTAGTATGGGAGAGACGAAAGGAGGAGAGAGAGGGGGTCTCTTTACCAGACACGATTATGGGATGAGAAGGTGTATATTGGGTGGCCTAGCTGCACGGCGTTAGCTGTCGCTTTTTTTTTTTTTTTTTTTGATGCGGAGTGTACCATGGCCTCCCAGAACTTTGGCAGAAGATCGTCGATGCTGATGGGGACTATTTTTGATCATTTCGGTATGTCTTAGCCCCGAGGTGACATGTCAATGTTCGAAGGCGGTGGGTGGGAAAGCGATATAATTTCCTTGGTTACCTTAATATACATCGGGACAGCTTTAAAGGGCTCTTTCCCCAACCACTGCTTCTTTTCACCCCCACAACCCTCGGTTAGTCCTCGCGAATGTTTAAGCTGTCACTGCTCTCAGTGTTGCCGTACCTGCGAAACACTTGTGTAGTTAAAGTCCGGCAAAATAAGGAGAAAGCTTTCCTTCCTATTCTGTTAACAAAGAAATTTAAAAAAAACAATCAACTAGGAAAAAGGAATTGAGGCAACATTGGTTTTTAGCCAGAAGGGATCATAAATCTCTACCACGTGTCGCGGAGACTTGTTAGCGGAAGGTTTAGAGGGGTGGACAGGGTTTTCAGAATTCCTAGAAAAAGAGCCCTCTCTTTCTGTCCCAATGTTTAGATAGGTTCTGTGTACAATGGCTTAAAATGAAATAGTTATGCACAAAGGGATAATATTTGGTCAGGGGCAGTAGTTCTTAGTTAAACATGATCAAAACTGACTGAAATATAATTTATGGTGAAAAAACAAAAATAAATAATTAATATTAACAATAATAATTATAATAATAATAATAAGAAAAAACTAAAAAGCTGTGTTTTTATTTTTCCGGAAGGAAACCAAAATTTTCGTTTTTTTCAGGCCTCAAAAACCCTAACTGCAACACTTTTTTCGTACATTGTAGCTGGCCCCCCTTCAAAAACGACGGGCCCCTCCTACATAAACCTGTTGGCTACACCTCTGGTTAACGTGTAAAAATTGCCTGAAGAAAAATAGAACAGAATACTACATTAGATCTTATCACTTACTAAATTGTTGTGCAGTGCTCACTATGTCAAACAACATATATCAAAATAAGGAGGGTTCTCGGCTGTTAGCAAATAAAAACTATTTTATGAGCTTTTGGAGCAACCAACTCCACATACTGATGGAAGCTACTGCTAGAAATAGAAGAGATGTAAACGCTTCAGCAAAAGTGAAAATATGCTTTGTAGCAATTGATTCCCGAGTATGAAAAATTATAATAAATGACCGCAGTGAGATACGAACACAGACTTCCACGTTAGTAGTCAATGACCTTACCGTCTGTGCAGCGACTGTTTGCTTGCTTTCGTCTGGTATATCAATGCATTTCGGGAACCACTTTGGAACATGAACAATGATTTCCATTGAAGCGAAATAATTAGAATGATGGAATTGACAGTTTGAACTATCCACTACTGCAAGGTTGCGGAACAATACTTACAACATTACGCAAACTAATTTATATACAACCATTATTATACATTTCATTTTCATAAATTTGCTCTTATGATAACAATACCGATTTCCTAATTAAATTTAATGTATAGATAATTGTTGAGTTGAGTTGATTTTGGGTTTAGCGCCCCTTTCAGCAGCGAGGCTATATGAGATGGGACGTACTGATTAACGTAGATTTCGAACCACATGAGATCTCGCTGGGAATAGAAACAGGGTTTCCCACGCCAAAGTATAGATAATTGTGTCTTATATAGCAGCTAATATTCTTGCTACAAAGCATAAAATACCAAAACTTTTGATGTAAATAAATGATAAACCTAAGAAAGTACAGATTACTGAAATTGCGATTTAATTCAATTTTAAGAATTATACATCTATATGATTGTTCAAGTTGCTGTATAAAGATGCAGATTATGAATTATACTAATTTTTCAATGAAATAAAATATTTATGTTTGATGACCCATGCTTACGTCGGCTAGGTGAAGGAGACGGTGCTGAGAAACAAATGAAAATGGTGGAACGAAAAATGTGGGAGGAAACTGGAGAACCCGAGAAATCCCACGCACACGGTGTTTCTGCACCACAAATCTCACTGTGCAAGCTGGGATCGAACCAAAGACCACATGCACAAGGGGTGAACTCTCTACCACTAATAAGCTACCGCGGCCATATGAAAAATACAACCATATTTATTTCTCTGTTTCTCTCCTGACAATCTCCTGAACCGCGGACCGATCTTGATCAGATTTGTAACATGGATGAGATTCGAGGCTGGGATGGTTTTAGGCTATTCACTTTGATATTAGAACTGAGGGTGGGGGACGGGGAGGGGGGTATAAAAATAAATAAAACTTAACTCCTGAACCACTCGACCGATCTTGATCAAATTTTCAACATATATGAGGTTCAGGCCTGAGATCGTTTTTTCTGATTTAAATTTGATGGAGCAACGTAGGGGAAGAGAAGGAGGGGGAGGTATATAAAAATCAATTTATATAAGACTGAAATTTACTATTTTTGTAACTCAATAACTCTGGAACTATCCGACCGATCTCCATCAAACTTTCAAGATACATGAGGTTTGTATCTGGAAACCTTTTTGTAATTTCACTTTAACGGTAGATCCTAGGGGAGGAGAGGGGGACATAAATAAAAACTAATAAAAACTTATAAATTTTGAGCCACCCAACCAATCTCAATCAAATTTTCAACATATATGAGGATCGGGTCTTGGGCGTATTTTTTTATCGTTTTACTTGGACGAGCCAACCTAGGAGAGAGGAAGGGGAGATATGTGTAAAAAAAAAAATAAAATAAAAATGATTCCCTTTGTGACTTCATCACTCTTGAACCACCCGACAGATCTCAATCAAATTTTCAACACACACGAATGTATGGGAGGGATTACTTTAGGCTATTCACTTTGAAGATGCAACGTAGGGGAGGGGCACTGGGAGAGAAATTTAAAAATGATCGATAGTAACGCTCAATCCATAGTTTTCGGGGTCGATGAGAGAAACAGTGAAACTTCTGATGCTGTTTCTATCCATGTTCAGCCCTGATAGTTGAGGAGGGTTACAAACATTTAAAAATTATCGAAAATTACTAATATTAGTGACGAATCCATAGTTTTAGAAGTAGCTGAGATTAACAGTGACAATTCTGATGCCGTGTGCCGCAGCACGGTGGAGGGGGAGCTATATATATCTCATTTTTATATATCTTTCTCTCCGTCCCCCAACTGGCGGGGTTAATTTTGGATTTAAACCGGATCCGGTTTAAATCCAAAATTAACCCCGCCAGTTGGAGGAGAGGGAGAAAGATATATAAAAACGATCGAAAATGACCACTACCAGTGTCGAGTTTATAGTTTTCTGGGTCGCTTAGATGAACAATGATACTTTGGATCTCATTTAAATTCAAATTCATCCCCGCAACTTGAGGGAGGGGAGGAAGAGATTTAAAAATGATCGAAAATTACCGATATTAGTGCCGAATCCACATTTTTTTGGTGTTGATGAGATGAATGGTGACACTTGCGATGCTATGCCCCGCAACATGCTGGAGGGAATATATTTAAATGGTCGAAAATGACCGATATTAGTGTTGAATCTATAGTTCTTGGATTCGCCGAGATGAACAGTGATACTTCTGATGCTGTTTAAACCAAATTCAGCCCCACATCTTGGGGGAAGGGGAAAGGGAAATACATAAAACTGATCAAAAATAACTCATATTAGTGTCAAATCCATAGTTTCCGTGGGCACTGAGATGACCGGTGACACTTGCGATCCAGTTTAAAACCAAATTCAGCCTCTCAAGTTGGGAGAGGGGGAGATAATAAAATGATTGAAAATGACAACATTAGTGTCGAATCCATCGAACGAAAACGGCATATTTCACGGGTACTAAACACATGAGATACGGAGTTGTTGCATTTAAATTTTCATTTCAACCCAGCGAAGCGAATAATATACTACAGGGTGACCCATTTTAATCTTTCCATGGTAATATCTCGAAGACGGTTGAAGATAAATGAACCAAACAAACACTCAAACAGAAAATGCTATGGTGCACCTCGAATGGTATTGTCGCGGTGCCCCCAGGTCCGCCCTTCATGAGGGGCCAGGGCCCAACTGTAAAATTTTAAATGGAAACATGTGTCGAGTGATACCTCGTTCGATAGACCTCCAAATACTAATTAGCGTTCTGACAAAAGATTTTTCACATGCATCACCGTTTTCAAAATGGCCACCAAGACAATGCCTGTATCAGATGAAACATCCAATACCACTAATATGAAAACGGTTGGAGATAAAAGAACAGAATATAACTCGTATAGGAAATCACAAAGGGTATTTACCATTCCACGGTTTGAGAATGATGCAACAGAGAAAAAGACGATTAAAGTGCAATAATGCAAAGAAGGAAATCCTCGGAAAATCGTCTTTTCCACCTCCCTCCGTAAGTGAGTGAAACAGGAATGAATGGGACAATCTCAAATGAGAACCCCCACTTTTACTTGCAATATGTATGGTTTGGCTGAAACATTTGTGTGTACAATTGACTGGTATTGGAGTGAATATAAATAAGTTGAAATTCAGTTCGAAGGGTAACTCTCATTTGTACTACAAAGTGTGATTTGATAGGAAACAGGAGGGAACTGAAATGCGAAGCAAAGGTTGTAATAATACATTTTTGGAACTTGCATTTTGCAAGCTCCTGAGAATTTAACGGAATGCGTGCAAGATGTTTGGGATGCATCTGCATCAGTATGTACCGTTTCGTAACTGAAGTTCACAACTGAAATTATCGCTGAAAGTTAATCGGAATGTAACTCATATTCTATCTCTTAAATTAGTGGATCTCATATTCTCTCTCTTAAATTTCCCTCACAGGTGTTATTAGGTTGAAAATGGGCATGCCTCCTGCTCCACCCTTTATAGCTGAGATAGTTCTTGTCTTTGTTCTACTAAATGAATATCGGGATAGTACCTTCGGTACTTCCACGGCCGTTGACTTTCCACATCTTTGCCCACTAATCTGCGATCTGTGCATTAGACAACTGCAAGTCATAGAAGAGATTTATGTCACCCAGTGGCGGAACTAGAAGGTAAAAACTGGGGGACCAGCCAGTACCCAGACTATGATAGGTATAAATAAACTTTCAAAAATATATAAATAATAGCTTAAATTATTTTGTCACTGAAAAACTGGGGGGCCTAGATCCGCTACTTTCACGTTTCTGAACTTTACGCACGAAAACTGAAGCTGCAATCTTTGTCCATAGTGCTCTTTAGTTTTTATAGATCTATTGAACGAGGTATCACTCGAACTATGTTTCTGTTTAAAATTGTGAAGTTGGGCCTTGGGTCCCCATGAAGGGCGGTCCTGTGGGTCAGCGCGACAATACCATTCTATATGCCTCATGGCATTCCCTATTTGACCTTTTGTTCGGTTCATTTATGTTCAACCATTTTCATATTAGTGGTACTGGAAGTTTTAATTGATACAGACACCATGTCATGGCGGCCATTATGAAACTGTGACCTATGTAAAAAGTCTTTTGCAACAAAGCTTTTCAGTTTTTTTTCTCGCTCCATATTTCCATTTAAAATTTTAAGGTTGGGCCCTGGGTACCATGAAGGGTGGCCCAGGGGCATCGGAACATTATTGGAAGTTCTTCATGCCATTTTCTTTTTTTCCCTTTTTGTTCTGTTCATTATTTTGAACCGTTCTCATATTAGTGGTAGTGGACGTTTTATCTGATACAGGCACCATGTCCTGGCGGCCATTTTGAAAACTCTGACCAATATGAAAAATATTTTCCCACAACGCTGTTTAGTGTTTGGAGATCTATCGAACGAGGTATCATTCGACCCATGTTTCCATTTTAAATTTTAAAGCTGGGCCCTGGATCCCATAAAGAACGCTCCTGGGGAGCACCGCGACAACACCATTCGAGGTGCCCATGGCGTTTCCTATTTTTGTTTTTGTTTGGTTCAATTATGTTCAAATGTTTTCGAGATATTTCCGTGGAAAGATTAAAATGGTTATAACTGAGATTGTCGCTGTTCCACCCTATATACAAATGGTGTTCAAAAAGTTTTGCACAGTGGTCTCTAATTTTTTTTATTTGTTGCAAGAGGAGAATGAAATTTTTGGTGAATGTACTTGGAACATTTAGCTAGAAGTTGGTATATAAAAGTATTTTCTTTTATTTACAGGTGAGTGATAATGGACCGTGAAGTAGATGTCAGGTTGCGACAACGGTTGGTGATGGAGTTCCTCTTCAAGACCGGCGATGACTTTGCCACATCGATTCACAGGGGAAAAAATTGAAATCTTCGAGTTTCACGTCCCACAGTTATGCCCGTTAGACTAATGAAGACGGTGATGAGTAATGAATGAAATGGTAGAATGAAGAAAGTGGGAGGAAACGGGAGAACCCTGAGAAAACCCACGCAGACGGTGTTTGTCTACCACAAAGTTCACTTGGCGGGGGCTGAGATCAAACCCGGGACCCCAAGCACTAGAGGCGAACGCTCTACCACTGAGCCACCGCGGCCCCCCGATTCACAAGAAGTTGCTCTCTGTTTATGGGAAGGACACATTGGATTGCAGCAGTATCCAGCGGTGGTTGCAGAGGTTTAAAGAAGGTGATTTCTCTCTACTGGACAATCCACGATGCAGTAGACTATCGACGGTAGTGAGTGATGTGAATAGGGAGACCATTAATCAAATCATCCAAAATGACAGATGTGTGACGACGCGACAGCTTTCTGAAATGATTGGTTTGTCATTGGGTAGTGTGTTATCAGTGGTACAGTCACTAGGGTAAAGAAAAATCTGTGCACGTTGGGTGCCTCGATTATTGACAAGAGAAATGAAAAAGATGAAGGATGTGTGCGAAGGTCTCATGACGACCTTTACTGAAGAGTGGAAACGGTGTTTTGACTGCATCATTACCCAGGATGAAAAACATGGTTGTTTATATCCAAACCTGAGAGCAAAACACGTCTCTCACCTGCGCGGTAAACATTTGGTAGTGAGAAAGACCTTATTTCCTGTGTCAAGCGATGGTGTAAGAGTCAATCCCCAGAATTGTACCAAAGTGCATTTACATCATGGAATGAACGTTGGACTAGATGCGTCACAACTGATGGAGGCTACATTGAGTAGGTTCAGTGTATAGCTAAATGTTCCAAGTATGTTCACAAAAAAAAAAAAAAAAAAAAAATCATTCTCCTCCTGCAACAAATAAAAAAAAATAGAGACTACTGTGTAAAACTTTTTGAACATCTTTTGTATATAGAACTTTGTATTTTAAAAAAGCCATCCTATATTGAAAAAAAACTTACTCTACTCAGGCTCGAACCGCCGCCCTGTGTTTCTAGAAGTTCAACAGCATTATTTTGACCACAGAGGCAACTTGCAAAAATGCATTGTGATATACTAGCTAATAGAATCGCTCCAAACGCAAGTTCACACTTGGAGTTTTAAATAGCCATTTTCTGCCTTTTTCAGTAATTTTAACTGAAGATATTGATTGACTTCGCATATTGGAACTTTGCGTGAAGTGTGGATTGCATGTTCATCTCAAAAATACGTTATTTTCTGTTCTTTCAATTTTACGTATTTGTGAGTTTTCCTAATACCTGTGCAGTGTGTGTGTCTGTGTGGAGACATTTTCTCTCAAATTTCCCTCGGAATATTCTTCGTGTAAGTATCTGACAGACTAAAGTTTCATAACAATCAAAGCTTTTCGCTTATATTTATTTATTTTGCTTTATTTTTTTCTGACAAATCATAAATAATTATTCATTACTACACTGCTTTGTTAAAGAAAGCACAAAGCAATAATAGATAAAGAAAGAGTTATTAATGAAAATGTGGAAGTTACAGTATATGCGATTTTTTGCGCATCACAGTACATGACAGCACAACAGTAGTGGTACCATCGGAAACGTAGCATCATCATCACAAAATGAGATACGAACCATGATCCTACGACAAATAGAGTAACACTGTAGCTACTTTACTAAACACATTGACTAAAAATGTGAAGTAGGGGAAAAATTCAAATTTCTTTTGAAAAATCTCTCGTTACCCTACGATCATGGCTCGTACCTCGTTTTATTTGGAATGATACTAGGTTTCAAACGGTGCCACCACCAAGTCCCTATCATGTAACTGAGGGGAGGAATTCCCGAAAAGGGAAAAAATCTCAAAAAAATCCTTTCTTCACTTTGGGCGAGATATTCCCGCTTCTAATACATAATAGGGAAATTTAAGTGGTACAGTTGAAAACATTCTTTTATTACAAACAACAAGGTACGGACCATGATCCTAGGGTTAATACCGACGTGTCAGGATTTAGAAAAAAAAGAGAGCTCTAAAATTTACCCTTTTCTCTTTTCTTCGTCCATGTTTGTGATGTCACTAACCCCAGGCATTGCACGCGTGACTGAAAAACTCCCATGAAACGTTATTTTTTGATGCTTCCTCCTTGAATGAATGTAAAGAAACCCGGTGTGAAAGGCTTTACTAGAAATTTACAAAGCGAGTTCCGGACACCATGGTACAGATCTGTCCCAGAAGTCCCCAAAGGGTTAAATCTCCGAAATCAGAATTTTTTCGGCCAATATCTCGGGATATGGTAAGAGTGACACGAAAAATGCCATCACTTCTTTGGGATAGTTGTTGATGCTCTATCGAATGGATTGCTCAAAATTGAAAAAATCGCAAATAACAGACACGTAGACATAGAGAATTCAATACCCAAAATTTTACGTTCGTTGGTAATATTAACAAGGCTGTAGTTTAGTTGAGATAAAGACGAGGGAGATTTGTGAGAAGATATAAGTAAACTAAAGTGAAACTAAACAGGAAATAAGAAGCGTCACGCCCTATGGTTACCATGACCATACAGAACATAACTCTTAACGAATCATATTTTGTCAGGAAGGTGAAAACAAGTACTTGCTCGAAGCCTTGCTTGAAGAAGTAAGACAGTAGTATAAAAAATAAGTGACAAAACTAGGAACTGCGAAACGCAGTTATAAACTAATCATGTCTTCCAACAAAGAAACAAAACAAACTAACACAAGAAGACGAAAATTCAGAGGATACAAAGCATGGGCTCTTATATTTGTCCTACTGTCCTACATAAGCACGTTTGAATTAGTTTTCTGTTAAAATGCTGTTAATATCGCTCTGTTAAGCACTTAGGCTATATGAAGGATCCGGACTAGTGCCCTCTCTTTTTGGTAATGGTGGAAATATTTTTGTCAGTTCTTTCTGCTTGCTCTTTCAAAGTAAAACCGATTTCATCTTGACCATCTAATAATATGCACAAAACAATATAATTTATGCTTCATTTTTTTCTTTTCTTTTCTTTATTTTTGGCTATACAAAGTTTAATTATGTGATAGTTTAACCTTATATAAGTGTCACTCCCCCTCCTCCAAATAGTCTTACACTGATTTAAAAAAATCTAAATTAAAAGTTTCATAAAGTCCAAACCTTAAATTTGATTGCTCAAGCTCGAGAACCGAAAGCCTGTACATCATAATATGTCAGAAGCTTGCACAGCAGATCAAGTTGAGTTTAACTTCCTTTTCAGCAGAGAGGCTATATGAGACGGGATCTACTGATTAACGTGAAATCCTAACCACATAAGCTTCCCCGGGAATCAAACCCGGGTATCCTACGCTAACCGCTTAACCACGAAGGAGCTCTATATCAGATTAAGGTTTATTATCTTATTTTTTTCTACTCTCGTGAAAAAAATGTGAAACTCCAAATTTGATGGCTCATAGCTCACAAATCGAAAGCCTACACATCATAATACAGGGTGTTTCGAAATTAATATCGGGGTTTTAAGACTTTGTAGTATTTATTACAATTGACTTATAAATAATATACCAAACGAAAGAGAAACTTAAACAGTTTTGTTTGCACGCATGTGCATACACTGTTTCCTCTGTCAGCCGCTAGAAGCCGCAAGTAGCAAAGATGGCGACTAATGAACAGAAAGCTTTGTCTGTTTCTCGTTTTGCAAAGACAATCTGTAAGTGCAACGTGCTTTCCGTATTAAGTTAAATTAGAAACCACCAAGTGATAATAACATCCGTAGATTGTATCATTAGCTTGGAAACACCGGCTGTGTGTGCAAAGGGAAGAGTGCGAGGCGACAAAGAGTGATTGAAGAACGTGTCGAACGAGTGAGAGTCCCTTACGCGTAGCCCCAAGAAATCAATTCGGAAGGCTAGTCGTGAATTGGCAATTCCAGTGATGTCTGTGTGGAGAATTTTACGGAGATTGAGGAATTTAAGAAACATTATTGACGCAGTTTTTGAACAATTAATCCAAACCCACTGATCAGGAACTCGCCTATTGGCACGATGGGTACCGTGTGACAAATTATGCTAACATTGAACACTTGTAGCAAAAATTGTTTGAGTTACTCTATTTGATGTGTTATTTATAATTGTACGTTAAATGTAATAAATACTAATAAAGCCTTAGAACTCCTATATTCATTTCGAAACACCCTGTACTTCACACCGTTATACAGCAGGTTGAAATATGCCACTATGCCAAGCTGGATCCAGATCGGATGAGTACGGTTGAACTTGGACGATAGTGTCCGTGACTTTTAGGAGGAAGAAAATCAATGAAGAACATAAATGCAATTCCAGTCGTCCTCATATAGTCAGTTCTGTCATTCAGCCGGTTCCCACCGGTTCATCCGTATCGATTCTTAAAATTTCTCAAGTTCCCAGAACCGTTTGTAAAAACATCTTTCCACATTTAGATCCAGATATTAACGGAAAAAATCCGTGGTACTATTCCCGAAAATCAATATACAAAGTGAAGATACTACATGAATTAACTCTAGTCATAATTACTAGTATCATAGTATCATTGGAATAAAACAGGAATGGCAAAACTTCATAACGAGGAACTACATAATTTATATGGTTTACTCAACATTGTTAGGGTCGTCAAGTCTAGGAGGCTTAGGTGGGCGGGTCATGTAGCTAGAATGGAAGAAAGTAGAAACGCTTTCAAAGTCTTGACTGGAAGACCAATCGAAAAACGACCAATAGGAAGACCTAGGCGCAGATGGGAGGACAATATTAAGATGGATCTCGCAGAGATTGGAATACAAAGTAGAAACTGGATGCAGTTAGCTAAGGATAGAAGTCAGTGGAAAGCTTTTGTGAACGCGGCATTGAACCTCCGGGTTCCATAGGCCATAGAGTTAGTTAGTTAGTTAGTTAGTTAGTAATAATATTAAGTGAACTTACTATAATGATCATATGATAGAATCGATTCTTAAGTACTAATCACAGAACCGGTTGTCAAATACTAATCATATAACCGGTTGTTAAATCCTAATCACAGAACCGGTTGCTAAATACTAATAGAACAGGTTGTTATATACCACTCACAGAACGGGTTGTTAAATACTAATCATGGAACCGTTGTTAAATACTAATCATGGAATCGGTTGTTAAATACTAATCATGGAACCGGTTGTTAAATACTAATCATGGAACAGGTTATTAAGTACTAATCATGGAACAGGTTATTAAGTACTAATCATGGAACAGGTTGTTAAGTACTAATCATGGAACAGGTTGTTAAGTACTAATCATGGAACAGGTTATCAAATACTTTATCAGAGCCGGTTGTTAAATACTAATCAAAGAGTCAGTTGTTAAACACTAACCACAGAACCGGTTGTTAACTAATTTGAACAACAACACTGAACATACAGTATTAGTTTGCACATATTTGCACCAAAGTTGGATAAATCCACTGGAATGTAAAATTGGAAAATATTATAAGAGGAAACGTCGCAATGATTTTACCTTGAATGCCCCTTTTGAGATTTAAAAAAAAAATCTATGCAAAAACATATTGAAAGAAAAAAATAGAAGACAAAATGGACAGTGTGAAACAGGGACGTACGCAGAATTTTCTTTCGGGTAGAGGACTAGGTCCAACATGTTGGGCTTGTTGCGTGTGGAAACTTTACCACTTAGAAAAGAAGTTAGATCTTAGTAACTGTAACCAGGAGGTTATACAAACCTGCCTGAACCAGCGGTTTATTATACGCTTCCTGTGGAAAAAATTTAAATCTGGTCCTTCGAATGAGAGACTTATGGACGGTAAAGCGATTCGAAGCAAAGTGTAACGTGCTGTTAGTAAGCTCTGTAAGTAAGACCAGGACAAGTAAAGCATACTAAAAAGTAAAGCATAGTAATGCACATTATGAGACTAGACATTAAACTCTGATGCTTCAGGGAAAAAGATATTGGGAATTAATATATAAAAAATGCAACAACTGATTGAGAAAGGCCTTAGTTCTACGAGCCTGAAAGAAATATCTCTATATTACTATAAATTATCAGGTATTCTACGGTAGGACTCCTTAAGTGAAAAAATTTAAATTTACCGTCAGACGGGGTCACTTTGCACCAGATTAAAGGAATTTTAAAGAAAATCTCATGTAACTTACAAACGCAATGATGTAGAACTCTGTATTTTAAACATGTAATAGCTATAAGGAAAATAGTGTAAAATAGTAAACTTTCAGTATGACTAGTTATTGAAACAAACTTTGGTTCAATAACCCCACCCCATAGGTGAAGATACTTTGCAAAACATACAAAAAAGAATGTTCAACAATGTCCAAGAACCTGGCCCCACCCACATCGGCACTAATTTTAAAACATATGCCAAAAATTAGTGCCCAATTAGTGCTGACGACCTGTAATGTTAAAAAAATTTGTGCCGTTACACAGACTTCAAAAAACAAAAAAGATTCTGGGTGGGGCTAGGTTCACGCTAGCTCCACCCACTCAACCGATCGAGATGAAACCTTTACCCAAGGTTAGTGTTAAAATAGTGCTGTCGATACCGCATAAAAAGAAAATTAGTGCTATTATCAGAAGGCCAAAATATATTCGAAAATGTTCAATGGCGGCATAATCAAAGAGAACCAAAGATCCCTCATTTTTATGATAAGATATATAGCACGAATCTTCTTTCTATGCAGTATCGTCAGCACTAATTTAGCACTAATTTTTGGCATAGTTTACAAAATTACTGTTCCATTATTAAAAGTGGGTAGGGTTGTCTTCACGTGAACCTGGCCCCACCCACAGCGGCACTAATTTTGAAACATATGACAAAAGTTAGGGTCGAATTAGTGCTGACGACCTGTAATGTTAAAAAAATTAGTGCTGTTACACAAACGTCAAAAAACAAAAACGATTTTGGGTGGGGCTAGGTTCACGCTAGCCCCACCCACTCAACCGAGTGAGATGAAACCTATGCACAATGTTAGTGGTAAATTAGTGCTGTCGATACCGCATAAAAAGAAAATTAGTGCCACTATCAGTAGGCCAAATAATTCGAAAATCTAATATGGCGGCATCATCAAAGGAAACTATCGATCCTCATTTTTATCATACTATACATAGCATTAATTTTCTTTTTATGCGGCATCGTCAGCACTAATATAGCACTAACTTTTGGCATGGTTTTCAAAATTAGTGCTGTTACACAAACGTCAAAAACGGCACTAATATTTTCGTTATTTCGTCCAAGTTAACGCTGTTTTCAAAGGTTTTGTATTTACTTGTAGCACCTACATTAATAAATCAGGAACGGTAGATTGTTGTGCATTAAGGAGCACTAGCGATGCACTAACAATTGCGCTGGAAGGGATCATCAGTGCTTTTAATTTTGGTGGAAATTTAACGGAATGAAAACTTCCCCATGGATTTCTTATGGAGTTTCGTGACATGTAATTAGCCATATCTACATCAATAGTTATGCATTTACGAAACTATGTGTGTTTTGTAGAAGCACAAACGATGCATGAACGAATGAAACTTACTTTCCGTTAGTGCTTAAAATGGGAGCCAAATTCACGCTGGTCCCAAATGTTTTTCTACTTGTAGAGCTTACACTAATGGAGCACTAACGTTAGTTGTCGGTGCACTAGGAAGCACTAACGAATGACACTAAGTTTTTCATTAGTACTTGAAATTTCAGGTGCAGCGTCAACTTGGCGCCACAAAAGGTTTTTATTTGTAGCTCCTATAGTAATAAAGCATTAACGATAGGCTTTAATGCACTAAGAATCATTAACGATGCACTAGCGATTGAAGGTGTTAGAAGGAAAACCCTTCGCGGGACAATTTCTCGCTGCTACAGATACTTCAACCACTAACGGAAAAATTAGAGTCATTCGTTAGCGCATCGTTAGTGCTTCTTAATGCACCAACACGTAACGTTAGTGCTTCATTAGTATAGGTGCAACATGTAAAATACTTTGGGAAATAGTATGAACTTAGGCCCTACTATAAGCACTTAGGAAAAAATTAGTGCGATTCGTTAGTGCATCGTTAGTGCTTCTAGAAAGAGTTTCGTTAGTGTTTATAAGAAATTTATGAGGAATTTCTCAGTATATCAAAGTTCCACCACATTTAAAAGCACTCATGACCTCTTCTAGTGCAATCGTTAGTGCAGTGTTAGTGCTTGTTAGTGTAACAACCCCTAACGTTAGTGTTTCATTAGTGTAGATGCTAAAACTAAAATATATTTGGAAGTTGGCTTGAATTTTCCCCACTTCAAGAACTAACGAGAAAGTTAGTGTCATTCATTAGTTCTAGAAGACACTAACAGCTTGTATACAGTTTGATATTTCTGTAGTTTGTCCCCATCGAAAGCCTTGAAGAAATACCAAAATATGGTAGCAATGACGTTAGTGCCTAGTGCGTTTAAGTATTATAACAATGCACTAACGATTTGTCATTAAGCCCATGTTTCTACGTCAATTTGTATAGATTTGGATATTTCTGAAGTTGCCCTCACGAAAAATCTTGAATAAATCCCAATATGTGGTAGCACTAACGTTATTGCTTAGTGCGTTTAAGGGCACAACGATGCATTAGTGATTACCGTTTATAAGGACATATGCTTATAAACATAATACGACAAGTAAATACGTATGAATAACTAGTAATCAGAAGAATAATTATATTAGCAGATTAACACAATCCTTTTCGAGGATAACTAGATTTTTACCTTTTTTTATTTTAAAAGAAGTCTCACCACATTACATTTCAATAATCGTTACTTCACACATATCTATTTATTATTTCTACCTAGCAACCTCAAGACATTTCTTTTTTTATCTTCCTTTTCGCATAGCTGCTCAACTATGACGCCTCTGATCCTATACATAAAACAGGTACAGATTGACAATGACAGGGGCGTACAGACAATGACAGTACAACGATAAACCGTTGTATATGTCGCCATGGACGGGAATTCCGCAGTAGCTTTACTACGAAGGAAAGAACCCTGGATTAATCTTTACAGAACATTCACTTTTGGAATAGACCTCGTATTAAATAACGTTACATTGCCACGAATATTTACTTCTCATACCATATTACAATGTTATATTCTTTTATATTTACAATTATTCATATATCCATATATATATAAAAAGTCGATGGATCTATTCAATAGGGTTCTGCAAATTTACTAGTTAACTATTCCTTTCTGCAATATGCGAAAACATCCATGTACAATCGATATTGTTTACAAATAAAGATCATTATCATATTAAAGGTTAACAAAATCAGAAGGCAATATAGCATGCAAACATACTAGCGATCACCATTTAGCGCATTAGTAATTGAGGTTAGGAAAAATAGAATTAAATTATCTAAAGTTTGCAAATAACGCAGTAAATTAAAGGAACTTCAATTCACGATCGATATCAGGAATTTTAACGGAATACAATCTGCCCTCTCTTGAGCATATAAAATAAATGAAGATAAACATAACATTGAAAGTCATTACAATGGGAAAATAAATTAACGACAAAAAAATAATTAAGACAACATATATACTATACAATCATTTCATACGGTATCAAGTTCAAGCATTGCTTTAAACGTGTACATATAAAGATGGATTAACGAACATAATTTAAATTCAAATTAGCAAGAATTTCAGGAGTAATTAGGGATTTTACAAGACTTAACCATTTGTACTTAGTGATTTCAGAAGGATGCCATACTTTCAATTCATCAATATTGCGTAGTCCGAGGGATTTGCCCGTTTTAACATCTATCAAGTCAAACACTTTAGGATTCACTTGTTTAACACATATATACGGACCTGCATAAACATCGCAAAACTTATAAATCTTCTTCAAATTAGCATTACTTTGAGGATGAAGTTTCACAAACACAAGATCATTAACTTTAACTTTGTATTTGCCCTCCTGTTGTATTTCAATCTTTTTATTTCTTCGCTGAAATTTTTGCAAACGACGCACTTGAACCATACTCACAAGTTTTGAAGGGTCCATATTCTCGGAATCCATTAACCTTACATTAAAATGATGTTCAATGGAATATAACGTATCCTATCCATTATGAATATTCGCTGGAGCTACTCCTAACGTATCAGAAATAGAATAATTGAGGAAGTAGGTAATTTGTGTGACATATTTTATCCAATTAGAATGTTTGTCTTTACATAAATGTCGGAACAGCATGCCAAAATTACGATGAACATTTTCTACCACCGAGCTACTCGGATGATAAGGAGTAACAAAATGCACTTTAATACCTGCATTATTCATTGATTGCACAAACTTGTCACTTCGGAATTGAGATTCATTATCACATAAAACATGCTCCACTGGTCCACAATGCGGTATATATACGTTTAAAATACGATGCACAATAGCTGTAGACGTTGCTTTACGCAAAGGATAGGCCACTATATATCGAGAAAAGACATCCATCACTGTAAATAAATAAATTTCACCAGTTGATGCTCTGGGTAAGTGCCCATATAAATCGATAGAAAGAAAAGAATGAGGTTTATCGGGCATTATTGATAGCATTGGCTTATTGATGGCTTTATAGTTATGCTTAATACGCATACATTCCTCGCAATCATTTATATATGCCTTAACATTTGTCCTAAGCGATTTCCAATAGAAGGTTTTACTGATTAAATTTAAAACCTTTATATAACCAAAATGTCCAAAATCATCATGATAAGCCTTTAAAATTCGTGGTACTAACATAGGAGGTACACAAATTTTCTTTCGATTTTTAAATTTAAAGTCTTTAATTAATAATATCCCATTTGACAACTCGAACAAAGAATTCCACCTTTTAGGACAGTTACATTCAGAAGTACACGACGTTAAATGATCAATAATTTTCATGTATTCTTCATGATCTCTTTGATATTTCATCAAATCTTTAACAGTAACATGAGCAATTTCATCCTGAAGAATTTTAAATACATTAATAGTCAAAACACGCTGTTCTTCCCCAGGGAATATTCTTGACAAAGTGTCTACTGGACCATTGTCTATACCCTTAATATGTTTTATATCGAAATCAAATGATTGAAGTTCTAACGACCATCTTAATAACCTGTTGTTATATCCTCTAATACTTCGTAAATAACGCAGGGAACTGTGATCTGTGATTACTGTAAAATGACATCCACTTATATATGGTGCAAATTTTTGAATAGAAAAACGTACAGCCAAAAGTTCAATTTCTGTTGTAGTATAACTTTTCTCAGCTTTCTTGAGGGTCCTACTAACACAATAAATGACAGCTGGCTCTTCGATTGTGGGATTTGGTTGCCACAAAATTCCTGAAATTCCAGACATGGAACCGTCACATTGTACAAAAAATGGAACATCATAATTAGGGTGATTCAAATGAATATTTTGCATCACACAATCCTTTAGTTTATTGAAAATTCTTTCTTGTATCATTCCCCATTGCCAAGGAATACCCTTTTTTATAATTGAAAACAACGGCTGTGCAATTTCCGCAAACCGAGGTATAGACTTTCTAAACCAATTAAATAATCCCAATATTTGTCGGGTCTGCTTGACATTAGTGGGCGGTGGTAAATCTTTAATAGCTTGGATTTTTGCTTCACCAAAACATAATCCTGATGCATCAAATTTGATAACCCAAAAACTCTATAGATTTCTTGAAAAATTGTGACTTTTCTAAATTTATAGTAAAGTCTGATTTCTCTAAACGATCCATTACAATATCAAGATATTTTAAATAATCATTTGGATCCTTCCCCTAATTAATATATCATCAGCATATACAATTACATTGCTTCTAAGATCTTGACCAAGTACTTTATTTAAACAGGAAGCTAGTGCAGCGCTTCCATTAACCAATCCAAAAACCACCCTATTATATTCATAAAGGTGTCCCTCGAAAGAAAATGCTGTATAAGGTCGAGATTCTTTATCTAACAAGATTTGATTGTATGCCATTACTAGATCCAGATTTCCAAAAATAACATTACCTTGTAATGTACTCAATATTTCTTCCACAGGTGGATACCTAACCTGTTGTAGTTTTATACGAGAGTTCAACTTTCTCAAATCCATTACTATTCTGAGACGTCCATCCTTTTTTGGTACTACATGTATTGGGTTTAAATGGATACTCTGTGATGGACTAATTATATCATCACGTAACATATCCGAAATTTGCTGTCTTACATTGTCCCTGAATCTATAAGGAATTATATATGGTTTCGTGACTATCGGACTATTGCTTTCTACTTCAATTGAGTACATAAAATCTTTACAACAACCCGGGCGTTTAGAAAATACCTTCCGATGTTTACGCAGAACATCAATGAATTGAGTTATCAAACCTTCATCTTTAATTCCTGCACCATTTACAATTTCTTGAATATACTCGTCAAAAGGATATACATCATTACCATCAATAGTTAAGTTATTAACCGGAGCACATTGTGACGCGACATCTTCTGTATTAGAAATTAACTTTTGAACGATATTATCCGGTATCCCAGGCAATGTAAAAGTCTTATTATCAAAATTTAAAATTGCACAGAATTGTGTTATAAAATCCAAACCAATTAATAAATTCTCATTCAATTCATTCACGACTAAAATTGGTATAGGAATATCCAGGTCTTGCAAAGATAAAACGATCTGAGTTTTTCCCATCACTCTCTTTTTGTGCTTGCCAGTATAATCAACTAATATTAAATTTTCTAACTTATGCAACTGTGGATTAGAATAGTCTTTAGCAATTATACACCAGAAAGAATATGATAACAGGGATACATTTGCTCCTGTATCTATTAATGCATTTAAGGGAATACCGTTAATTTTTACAGGTATTCTTGCTGTACAAAACGATTTCAAAAATACAAAATCCGTATCACAAGTGAATGTATCATCGATATCATCATCATTCATCCAACAATAATTTACAATAGGTATATATTGGTACTGACAACGCTTATTTAATGTATTCAAACTATTTCTGTTTTCAGTATTGCTTATAGATGATTTATTAGAGACATTCAAGAAAGGATAATCATAAATGTCATTGGCTGATGTGGACTCAACTCCAACCACATCAGCTGATATTAGTTTAAATTGTGAGCGTCAAAAGATTCTAGTATCGTACATTGTACACCGCAATCCTGATTATTTTGTCGATATTGTTCAGGTGTATGTTCTACACTATCACCACTCTGATCATTTCTATTCTCTCTGGCACCAAAGTTCTTTCTATTACGAAAGAAATTAGATCTATTGCCTACATTACTATTATTATTTGCACTATTCCAACGATTTTGGCTGGCCATAAAATTTCGTCTATTATTATAAAATCGAGTACCACTGTTTCTAGACTGAGTTTGAGTTCCATTGATGCTATTAGATCTCCTGTTAAATCGAGCACCATCTGTCTTTTCATTTCTCATATTTACATTTCTGATTGTTAGCTGATTTGGATTACTTTGGTTACGATTGTAGTTTCCTGGTCCACGATTGTTATTGTTATTACTATTACAATTCAGTACCTGAAATTGGTTCTCAAAATGTTGGACTAGCATGATCAAATGGTTGAAACTAACGCATTGAGTTGATAATAAAACCTGCTGTAACTTGAACGGTAGTAAAATACGTATAGAAGCTATAATTCTGGATTCTGGCTGTAACGGATTTATATTTTTCAACTCGTTATATGTACTCACTACAAAGTCTGTTACGGATCTATCAATTCGGGAGTTATAAGGTCGATTTCTAATCACCGCGTCTCTATTTGCGAGCATAAAATCATTCTCGTAATTTGCGAGTAAAGCTCTTTTGAAATCTGCATAATTGCTTATTCTATTACGTACGGCTTCGTACCAAGTGTAACACGGTGGAAGTAGAACATGGGGCAATAATTTCAGGTATTTAGATTGATCGATTCCCATTAGATTACACTCATCTTCAAAACGTTTTAAGAAAGAGCTGGCCGTCATTTCATTACATTTCCCACTGAATTTGGTCATCGCCTTGATTTCACTTACTTTAAAACAAACCTTAGACTCCCCAATATCTCGTTTCCGTTGCCGTTTAACATACCGTACTGCTGGCATTCGTGGATCCTGTCTCCTTTCATGTATGTGCCTTCGTGATCTTACTCCGGCTGTTTCATTAGCATCTTGTACTATATTATCTTCAGACGAATAAACTGAAGGAGATGTAGAATCACACTCAATAATTGGGATTTCTCGTTGATGAAGATTCTCCTCATTATTAGAAGGAACTGAGGCATTACTCCTGTTACTTAGCCTTTGTTGCATCGATCTGATTTCCTCCTGCATATCCTGTATCAAACAACTATGGTTGTGAATTTTAGATATATTATCCTTTATTTGAGTCGCTTGTTGTGTAGTAACAGACTCCAAAACTTCTATTTGTAGACTATGATTATTAACTTTAGAAGTCGTGTCTTTCTTTTGGGTTGCTTGTTGAGTTATAGCGGATTCCAAAACTTCAATAGATCTTTTCAAAGCATTGATATCTTGTGACGATTTATCAGCAAACTGTTGAAATTTTTCATCTAATTTCTCATCAATTTCCTGAGAAATTTGCTGTATTTGTTGAGACATCTGTTGTATCAAGTTGTCATCCCTCGACTGCATGGATTTACTTAATTGTTGAATCATCTCTAAGACCTGCTTAGTATTCACTGTTTCAGACATACATTCTTCTGAGTTACCAATTACGGACATATCTTCACTGTGTATATTAGTCATAGCTGACTGACGTATAATTTTTCTCCCACTACGCAAAAAAGTACATTCAATATTCATACGTCCCTTTTTTATAAAAATTAAGACCCTATCTTTACTTTACTTCAAGATTTATACAGGGTCCCGGGATTCGTCGCACCAAAAGGATATAAGGACATATGCTTATAAACATAATACGACAAGTAAATACGTATGAATAACTAGTAATCAGAAGAATAATTATATTAGCAGATTAACACAATCCTTTTCGAGGATAACTAGATATTTACCTTTTTTATTTCCAAAAGAAGTCTCACCACATTACATTTCAATAATCGTTACTTCACACATATCTATTTATTATTTCTACCTAGCAACCTCAAGACATTTCTTTTTTTATCTTCCTTTTCGCATAGCTGCTCAACTATGACGCCTCTGATCCTATACATAAAACAGGTACAGATTGACAATGACAGGGGCGTACAGACAATGACAGTACAACGATAAACCGTTGTACGTTGACCCTATGTTTCTACGTCAATTTATATGGAATTTGATATTTCTGAAGTTGCCTCCCCCAAAAATCTTGAATAAATCCCAAAATATGATAGCACTAATGTTAGTGTTTAGTGCGTTTCAGTGATCTACTATCGATGTACTAACGATTGCCGTTAACTCCATGTTTCTACGTCAATTTGTATAGATTTGGATATTTCTGAAGTTGCCCCCACCAAAAATCTCCAGTAACTCGTAAACGCTGATAGCACTAACGTTAGTGCTTAGTGCGTTTAAGTGCACTTTCCATGCATTAACGATGTGCGACGTTTGGTATAATTTGGGAGAGGTGGGGGGCCAACTTCAACCACGTGTATACATAGCAATATTTTTATTTCTATGCGACGTGTTTGAAGTTGCCCTCTCCCTACCTCTACCAAATTACAACAAACGTCGTACATCGTTAGTGCATCATTAGTACAATCACAATTTACGAGATATTGAAGATTTTTGGTAGGGGCTAACTTCATATGTAGTTATTCTCCCCACTAAAGATGGATTAGTGATTGCCGTTAACCCCATGTTTCTACGTCCATTTGTACGGATTTTGATATTTCTAAAGCAGCCCCAATACCAAAGTATTCAATAAATCACAAAATATGATGGCACTAACGTTAGTGCTAAGTGCGTTTAAGTGCACTAACGATGCACTAATGACTGCCGTTAACTCCATGTTTCTACATAAATTTGTATGGAACCTGATATTTCTGAAGTTCGCCCCTCACCAAAAATCTTCAATTACTCGTAAACTCAGATAGCACTACCCTTTGTGCTTAGTGCGTTTAAGTGCACTAACAATGCACTAACGATGTGTGACGTTTGGTGTAATTTGGAAGAGATGGGAGCCAACTACAAGCACGTTTATACATAGCAATAATATTCTTTCTATGCGACGTGTCTGAAATTTGGCTCCCACCTTCCAAATTACAACAAACGTAGCAATTGTTAGTGCATCATTATCCACTAAACGCACTAAGCACTAACGTTAGTGATATCAGAGTTTACGAGTTATTGAAGATTTTTGGTGGGGGCCAACTTCAAAAATATCAAATTCCATATAAATTGACGTAGAAATTTGGGGTTAATGGCAATCCTTAGTGCATCGTTAGTGCGCGTAAACGCATTAAGCACTAACGTTAGTGGTATCAGAGTTTACGAGTTATTGGAGATTTTTGGTTGGGGGACAACTCCAGAAATATCCCTATACAAATTGATGTAGAAACATGGGGTTAACGTGAATCGTTATAGCATTGTTAGTGCATTTAAACGTACTAAGCATTAACGTTAGTGCTACCATATATTGTGATTTATTGAAGATTTTTATTGAAGGGCCAACTTCAGAAACATCAAATTCTATACAAGCTATTAGTGTTTAATGGAAGCACTATCGATATACTAATGAATATCACTAATTTTTTCGGGGGGGGGGAGTTCAAGCAAACCTCGAAAGATATTTTACTTTTAGCACTACACGAATGAAGCACTAGCGTTAGTGGTTGCTGCACTAAGAAGTACTAATGATGCACTTACGATTGCACTAGAGGAGATCATTAGTGCTTTTGAATTTGGCGGAAATTTGACGCAATGAAAAATTCAACATACATTTCTTATCTGTGTTCTCTGACATGTAATTGGACATAAATACACTAACAGTGAAGCACTAACAAAATTGTTAGTGTTTCATACAACCACTAAAGATGCACTAAGGAATGGTACTAATATTTACGTTAGTACTTGAAGTGGGGGCGCAAGGTTCACGCACGGCCTATACTAACGAAACACTAACATAGGTGTTGGTGCACAAAGAAGAACTAAAAATGCATTAACGATTTCCTTAGAAGAGATTATTAGTGCATATAAATTTGGCGGGAATCAATGCAATGAAAAATTCCCCATATATTTCTTATGTGAATTTCGTGACATGTATTACAATGTATTATAATTGAATACAAGTGACATGTATTATAATTGGCCATAACTAAACTAATAGTCCAACATTATTGCAACTGTTAGTTTTTTGAAGCACTAGCGATGTACTAACGAATGCCACTCATTTTTTAGTTAGTACTTGAAGTGAGACAACAAACTTCACCCTAACGTTCAAACCTATTTTATTTGTAGCACCTATACTAATAAAACATTAACTTCAGTTGTTGGTGCACTACGAAGCACTTACGAATCACTAACAATTGCACTATTAGAGGTAATTAAAGCTTTCGAATGTGATAGGAATTGGAACAATAAAATATCCCCATTTATTTCATATGGGAGATTCATGACATATAACTCACCACCTCCAGATAAGCAATAAAGGAAACATTAGTGCGGTTTTAGCAGTTTGTGTAATAGCACTTATTTTGTAAACTATGCCAAAAATTAGTGCTGAATTAGTGCTGACGATAACGCATAGAAAGATAATTAGTGCTATGTATAGTATGATAAAAATGAGGATCGATTGTTTTCTTTGATGATGCCGCCATATTAGATTTTCGAATATATTTGGCCTAGTGATAATGGCACTAATTTTCTTTTTATGCGGTATCGACAGCACTAATTTAACACTAACATTGTGTATAGGTTTCATCTCAATCGGTTGAGTGGGTGGGGCTAGGTTCACGCTAGCCCCACACACTTCTTTTTAGTTTTTTGACGTTTGTGTAACAGCACTAATTTTGAAAACCATGCCAAAAATTAGTGCTATATTAGTGCTAACGATAAAGCATAGAAAGAAAATTAGTGCTCTGTATAGTATGATAAAAATGAGGATCGATTGTTTTCTTTGCTGATACCGCCATATTAGATTTTCGAATTATTTGGCCTAGTGATAATGGCACTAATTTTCTTTTTATGCGGTATCGACAGCACTAAATTAACACTAACATTGTGCATAGGTTTCATCTCAATCGGTTGAGTGGGTGGGGCTAGGTTCACGCTAGCCCCACACACTTCTTTTTAGTTTTTTGACGTTTGTGTAACAGCACTAATTTTGAAAACCATGTCAAAAATTTGTGCTATATTAGTGCTGACGATGCCGCATAGAAAGAAAATTAGTGCTATGTATAGTATGATAAAAATTAGGATCGATTGTTCTCTTTGCTGATGCCGCCATATTAGATTTTTGAATTATTTGGCCTACTGATAGTGGCACTAATTTTCTTTTTATGCGGTATCGACAGCACTAATTTAACACTAACATTGTATATAGGTTTCATCTCAATCGGTTGAGTGGGTGGGGCTAGGTTCACGCTAGCCGTACTCAGTTCTTTTTAGTTTTTTGACGTTTGTGTAACAGCACTAATTTTAAAAAATTATGTCAGAAATTAGTGCTGACGATACCGCGTAGAAAGAAAATTAGTGCTATGTATAGTATGATAAAAATTAGGATCGATTGTTCTCTTTGCTGATGTCGCCATATTAGATTTTCGAATATATTTGGCCTAGTGATAATGGCACTAATTTTCTTTTTATGCGGTATCGACAGCACTAATCTAACACTAACATTGTGTATAGGTTTCATCTCAATCGGTTGAGTGGGTGGGGCTAGGTTCACGCTAGCCCCACACACTTCTTTTTAGTTTTTTGACGTTTGTGTAACAGCACTAATTTTGAAAACCATGCCAAAAATTAGTGCTATATTAGTGCTAACGATAAAGCATAGAAAGAAAATTAGTGCTCTGTATAGTATGATAAAAATGAGGATCGATTGTTTTCTTTGCTGATACCGCCATATTAGCTTTTCGAATTATTTGGCCTAGTGATAATGGCACTAATTTTCGTTTTATGCGGTATCGACAGCACTAATTTAACACTAACTTTGTGTATATGTTTCAATTCAATCGGTTGAGTGAGTGGGGCCAGGTTCACTCTAGCCCCACACACTTCTTTTTAGTTTTTTGACGTTTGTGTAACAGCACTAATTTTGAAATGTATGCCAAAAAATAGTGCTAAATTAGTGCTGACGATGCCGCATAGAAAGAAAATTAGTGCTATGTATAGTATGATAAAAATGAGGATCGATAATTTCCTTTGATGATGCCGCCATATTAGATTTTCTAATATATTTGGCCTACTTATAGTGGCACTAATTTTCTTTTTATGCGGTATCGACAGCACTAATTTACCACTAACATTGTGCATAGGTTTCATCTCACTCGGTTGAGTGGGTGGGGCTAGCGTGAACCTAGCCTCACCCAAAATCGTTTTTGTTTTTTGACGTTTGTGTAACAGCACTAATTTTTTTAACATTACAGGTCGTCAGCACTAATTCGGCCCTAACTTTTGTCATATGTTTCAAAATTAGTGCCGCTGTGGGTGGGGTCAGGTTCACGTGAAGACAGCCCCACCCACTTTTAATAATGGAACAGTAATTTTGTAAACTATGCCAAAAATTAGTGCTAAATTAGTGCTGACGATACTGCATAGAAAGAAGATTCGTGCTATATATCTTATCATAAAAATGAGGGATCTTTGGTTCTCTTTGATTATGCCGCCATTGAACATTTTCGAATATATTTTGGCCTTCTGATAATAGCACTAATTTTCTTTTTATGCGGTATCGACAGCACTAATTTAACACTAACCTTGGGTAAAGGTTTCATCTCGATCGGTTGAGTGGGTGGGGCTAGCGTGAACCTAGCCCCACCCAGAATCTTTTTTGTTTTTTGAAGTCTGTGTAACGGCACAAATTTTTTAACATTACAAGTCGTCAGCACTAATTGGGCACTAATCTTTGGCATATGTTTTAAAATTAGTGCCGATGTGGGTGGGGCCAGGTTCACGGACATTGTTCAACATACAAAGAACGTTTCTGTTCAATGTTTTCCCTTCAGTATCTATACATTTCACTTTCTACCCATGCATGCAGTCTACAAATACTGCATGCAGTCTACAAATATTGATATTAGAATGATGGTACCGATATCGATACTTAGTATGAATTATCGATATTTGTAAAGAAAATGATGTATTTTCGGGTACCGGCACAGGAACGACGTTCTGATGATTTAGCATATGTCCCACAAAAATGCCAACTCAGGAAGAGAAAAAAAATCCCCGTGTACTGATTTGCCTCGGTTATTTTCTATGTCCAAGAATACCATTCCAACCGTACTCAATGGAAGATTTACGGGGTTTGGGACTTTCAGGCTGAAGCCCAAACAAATTGCATGATTTGTTTTTAAACTAATGTTAGTCATTCCTCTGTGTATAAGCTTCACTCTTCCCCCCAAAGTCTAACAATTTCTTTATTTAAAAAAAAAAGCCTTTTGAGTGAATTCCCTCTCAAACTATTTTTCAGGATCCGCCACTGTTCATAATTTATCTTCCAACAAGAAATTCCTTCCGCATCTACATAAATTTAAAATTCATGAGGTTCCGGTAATAATTTCCTATCTAAGTGGTGTTTTGGACCGGTGCAAAGTAACTCCAATTTGAAGCTGAAACCGCCTTCTCCCGGTTTTACTTTTTCTATGACTTTAAAACGTTTCACATTTCAACTATTGCATCAAAATCCATCATATACAGTAGTATTCTATGAAACTGACTTAACTGTGACGGAAATTCTTGTGCGTGGTATCTTTCAAATTCTGTCGACCTTTACAATGACTGCTTTCCATACCTCTACAATAACACGCCCCCGGGTAATTAGAACTGATGTTGGATATAGTATACGTAAGACCATATCAGTTCCAGAAGGAGCTGGACGCTCATACTTTTAGGGATTATTCATTGAGTATGTACGAACTTAAAAAGGGGGTAACAAACCCACTTTCATTTACTTCGCGAGTGATACGAAAATAAAAAAGAACGTACCTGTATGTTGTTCTTCTGCCTTTATTGACATTAGGCGTTTAGTGATGTGCAAATGTTTGAGAGATGTATGCAGTAGTAGCAGGTCTAGCGTGATTGCTTTGCGGTTTTGTTTTTTTTTTTTCGTACAGGTTTGCGTCATGGTGTAGAGGTTTTCGTGAAGGGAATGCAACGCGAAGTTTGCTTTTTCATGTTTACTTTGTTTTTGGTAATTTACGTGCAAAGTATAATGCTTAGAATTACGTGTATAAATTGAGTAAAATTCCTCGCTGATCGTATTACATCTTGGAACTCTAAGTATAGGTTTGTTTTCCGTCTGGGTTCTAGTTCCTAGTTTTCCTAGTTTTGGGTCTGCGCACATTGACGGTAGGTGTTCTTCCGGTAGAAGAAGACAGAAGACAATGGAGGGAAAAAAGATATGTAATTTTCTTGTTTTAAAAATCTTTGTTTTAGTTGCATAATCTATTAAAAATAAGTAGAAAATAAAAAAATAGTGAAGTGCGCTTTTTGGACGTGTAAGTCGTGTTATGTATGTGCTACGGATGCGGTTTTTGGTGTTTTTCCACAACAATGTCTACTTGGCGCCAGCTGGGCGTAAAAACAACAGAGAGTTGCATCTAAATATAACAGGATCCCGCTAAATGGATCTGAACGCTGATTGGCTGATCAAAAACTGATTCAATCAATCATAACAGAAGTTGACAAATGTGAAACTGAACACCATAAATCCCTTTCTCTTCCTGGTCTAGTAGAAAATTAAGCTTAAATAATCTTAAATGCATAAAATATCAACACAAAATAATTTACATGAAAAATGTTCTATTTAAAAATCTTCTTCAAGCTATTCTTTCAACAAGTGTTTAAATAATGTCATCCCAATAATTTCTGACATAATCACTACTATCATTATATATTTCGATATGCACTCGTGCAGAAAACAAAATCTTTCGATTTCCCACTAAACGTAAATAGACCCCTTAATAATTGAAACTCATATTTTAATGCAACGAGACTTCTAAGAAAGTTATAGACTATCACTTACGAAGCTGCTGTTCGTAAGTTAATTATCTTAGATTCACTTTTATTAATGAACCAGGCTTTCGGATGACGTCCGGTGTCACAGTCCATAAAATCAAAAGAAATTCTGGAAAATTTCCAAAGAACTTTTTTTCTTTAAAATTTGGGTACATATAATTAGATTAGGTTCAGGTATATACGCGAAAAGTATCCCATAAAATATTACCTTTCTTAACCTATACATTTTCCAAGTTTCGTGAAGTGTTGTTAGTTGGTATCAAAGTTAAACAAAAATAAAGTTTTGAACCACGTACAATCATGTCCAAAATTATTGTCGCATGTCTATAAATGTGTTGTTGTAGAAATATAATTTGAAAACAAATTCGCCCAGTATTTCTTATAATGTTAGTATGTGTACAATCGGGAAAGACATGTATGTGGAAAATTTCATGTCAAAAGAGCAATAAATAAGAACAATAAAACGAAAATAAAACTTTCTTGTCCATTTAGCAACATTTTGTTTTACTCATTCTAATTTTCGTATTTATAATACTTTTCCTATGAAATTTACCACAAATATACATTTCCTGATTATACACATAGTGTCAGTATTAAAAGTGCCCTGCAAAATAATTATCAAATTATATTTTTACAAAAAGACACTTATAGATATGCGACAATCATTTTGGACATGAGTGCACATAATGCAAATTTATCGAAGATCGAAAGAGATAATTCATTTACAAGATCGAAGAAAGATAATTGATTTTGTTGGATCCTTCTCGTGCCCTATTTAAACTTAGTTTCATGGTCTATAATGAATTTTCTTTAGAATTTTAGAATGAAACGAACTTCCGCATAATGCCATACGCATTATCACTTATCTATAAATATGAGAGAAATTCGTAAAAAAAAAGAAAAAAAGAAAAGAAAAAGAAAAAGAAAAAATCCTGGGAATGTTCTCGAAACATACCATTTTACAGCTGGGCTTTCCCATCAGGGACGCACCACGGGGGAGAATCCACTAGGTCCGAATAATCCCCCAAAATATTCGTAACTCGACTAACATTTGTAGAGTTTCTTAGCATAAGTATACTTGTTTAACAGAGAAATGATTTATGTAGACTAAAGAGTTTATTTTACGCCGCATCTGTACTCTCTCTTTTCTTATAAAAATAATCTAGTTTTACCATTTTTTCTAAATATATATATATATAGGTGACAGTAATTAACAACTACTCATTGTCTTTTCGGGTGCAGAATAAGACAGGTTCAACATTACATAGACGTATTGGACTCCCCAAAATACTTTGGACCCCTCCCAGAAAACATTTCTGGGAGCGCACCTGTCTCCCACCAAGATTCCGTTTGCACATACCTTCACGAAATATATTTCTACAAATACTACATACACTAGTACGGTTAGTAGGTACGGAAATTGAAAATATTTTGAAACCATGTTGTGATAGTTTGAAAAATCAAAATAATAATAAATGTCTGAGGAAATTCCTGCTCCTTTCACCCTAATTATCTTAGGTTCAAGATTCCTGCGTCATTGTTTTTAGAAGAAATCAGATTTTATGAATAATAATTTGCATATGTCACGATCCATGAATTGGGGAGAAATTATGAGAAAGTTGCCTAGTAAATGTCCTAAATGGTAAATGTCCTATATTAAATGTCCTATGTACATATTTGTGAACCGTGTTCGCACCCATAATTTTTTCGTTGCTTTAGAAGTGCTCTGAAGTTGATATCGTATTGAACTAGTGTTATTGTATATGCAAATATTTTCGTATTCAGACTTTACCAAAGATGTACTCAGGAAATTATTACCAAAGATGTAATCAGATGTACTTAGCAGATCAACAAAATGAAATGAAATCTTTTAAGTTTTACGTCCCACGGTTATGCCCGATAGACTAAAAAAGACGGTGATGATGAGAAATGAATGAAGTGGTGTAATGAAGAATGTGGGAGGAAACAGGAGAACCCCGAGAAAATCCACCCAGAGTTGGCGTGGGTCAATGAAAACTTCACCCACGACCCACTGACCCACGATCCACCGACCCACTCAGAAAACTTGACCCACCAACCCACTCCATCTCTGCCACGCACACGGTGTTTGTCCACTACAAAGATCATTTGACGCGAGCTGGGATCAAACTAAGGACCCCATGCACCAGAGTTGAACGATCTACCACTGAGCCACCGCGTCCCCTTAGTAGATTAAATACATGGGTACTGTGCTATGTTTAATGAAGATCGCAGAGGTCCATCTTTGGACGTACAATATATAAGTACTGTCCTTATGACGCTGATTTTCAGAAAGTCAAATCAAGCGATGGACAAAATTAAACTAATAATATTTCATTTTTTTCAGTGAAAGAATGTGTCAGAGGTGCTTTAACAACTTTACATGGTTAAATATTGCAATTCTGAAACAATCAGGCCAATGTGAGAGTGGACATAAAATGAATATATGATAAGAAACATACATAGTATAAATAAGATGTTAACAGATAGCTACAAAGAAATTTGCGTGAGAAGAATTTCAGATTAGAAGCAAAAGCAAAGATTGACATTTCAATGATGACAAGATAAACATTATGACGTTAGATATTAATCAAATTAATCACAAGTATTTTATTTAAATTAAATCGAAACAGTGGGGGGAAAATGTTTGGATAATGAATTAATACCTGAACACAACAATCCTATGAAAATTCACTAATGTCAGTGAATGGTCCTAAAATATTTTTGCTACTAGAGCTGGCAGTATTGATAAATTACATCTTGAACTCCATGGTGTCAAATATGGAAAGTTTTTTTTTCTCTTAATTGCCTGCAAAGGAAGTATAAAATTTGTCGAACGCTTATGTTCACAAGAAATATTTCACAGTTAAAGAAATAAAAAAAAATAATAATTGCTTTCTTCCATGCGGAAAACTGATAAATGTGAGTGAAAGCGTAATTTAATTGTGCGTTAAAGAAAGGAGTTGAAATTCTGCTAAAATGACCAATCATTAAAAAGGTAATTAATTCTTACGATTTAAAAACATATTACTGAAACAATTCGTTTTACGTTAACTATGGTAAACTTCAAAACTGTAGCAGCCCGATATCAGGGCCGGCCCTAGGCAATTTGCTGCCCCATGGGATGACATCATTTGCCGCCTCTTTCTCCAGGAATATCAAATCTTAAAAGCCGCTTAAGTATGCTACCCCATCATGAACAACCAATTGGACGGAAAGGTCACTCACACTCAGAAAGGCCTAAACATTAAACAGAAAGGCCAGAGACGAAACGTCGTCATCTACGTAGTGAGTATGTGCGAGGGTAGTAATGCAATTCTAACAAACATGCTCCTCTCCTCTCTCATCGCCTTTTCACTAGATATAATGTAGTCACATTAGCTCACTGATAGAGCACTAATCTCTGGTGCGTGGTGTTCCTGGTTCGATCCCGGCCAAATAAATTAGTGATGGAGGATATCGTGTCCGTGGGTTTTCTCGGGGTACTCTTGTTTCCTCCCACCTTCTCATTCCACCAATTACTCCATCATTAACTTGCTTTAATCATTGTTTGCCCTAGCTTAAAGGGCATAATCGTGGGACGTTAAACTGAATATTTCATTTCGTTCAATTCTTTAGATATAATTTTCCTTCTCGTTTCTTGTTTGTGTCTCTGTGTGTCAAAGCATTGCACTGAAAGCTAACAACAAGGTTTATCAGACTTCAAACACATCAGAATCGCAGAAAAGATAAGTTACATGATTCTCTTATGAGTAATCGTCAAAGTTTAATCGACCTGTAAAATTTGTCGTTTAGAAAATATGTATGATAGAGTTGAGCTAAAACAGTGTTTTGTTAATTCTGTTTGTATAGGCTATGTTTTTTTTTTTTTTTTTTTTAATAAAACACGTGATGGAAGAAGAATGAACATGATTTTACATTTATGAAAACATGAAATATTAAAACAAGGTATCTTGATTAAGAAATGCCACACCGAGAATCATGCAAATGAATGTCCGAGCTCGAGTAGTGAACGTCATTAATCAGTTAAAAAATTATGCAGTAATGCTGTACAAACGATATTTCTACTGCTTCTGGATCACAGCGTTACCAGGTCTATATGATTCACCGAATCAGACTGGTCTGAGAAGTACGACCCAGACCCGGATGACCCGATCAAAAAAATGGAATTTAAGTGATCCGGTGACCCATTCCACCACTGAAGTATAATGTATCAAATGGAGAATGTGGAGCAACTACCGTGTCACCTTACAAATAAAAGAAACATCTGGAATCCTAGTAACTTTTTTTTTTTTTTGCTTGAGTTAGTTGTGTTTGAACATAGCACCTGGTAACACTGAAAACAAAGAAGTAAGTATGTGTAGATTTCGATGGTGGTGTGCAAGGCCATGTTTGTGAACTTGGGTGGCACTGAGTTGTTTTGTATGTATAATCGAAAAAACTGTTTAACTCTATTTAAAGTAATTACAGTCCACATTTTATATAATGACTTACATCATTAATAACCTAAAACCAAAATGAAACACATCAATAAACCATAACAGATCGGGCGATAGGTGAAAAAACTTATAAAAAAACTCACGTTGAAAAGTATAATTGTTTTGTGGTTAGCATGAATTTCATCAAAAAGAAATTTGTAGATATATTTGAAAATATTCAGAAATATAATCATAAACTGTTGATAAATTATTTTTTCGTGAAAATAGTGAGATTATCGCGGAAGACAGAAGACACTATGTTCTAATATCCTTCTCATTCTCATTAATAACTTATAAGATGGAAGTAAATTATCTTCTGACTATAGAACATTTGAAATGACCTTATTGGAAAATTAAAGAATTAAATCCAATGTTGTAGCTGTTTAGTATTTCTGGCAGTGATGCAACTAAAGGGGGGAAACGGGGCTTGAGCCCTGGGCGCCGGATTGGGGGGACACAAAACTGGGCAAATATTTAATTTCACTATAAGGCAGGGAAAGGAGACTTAGCAACTTAAAAATCATTTTAAAAAATACCTAAGAAATTTAGCAGGACAATAATGACTCACCAACCTTAGGATCGTATCCATAGGGCATAAGTTAGCATCAAAGCTATCTTTTGAGGACACTGTAAAAACCTTTGCAGCCAAAAGAAGCCCACGAAGTTAAATTTTATTTCCAGTCTTTTTGCTTTCATTTAACTTACATTGATTTAAGAGATTTGCAAACCTCGGACGCAAGATGGCGGCTGACAAGGTAGACATAGGTATCTCGTGCTCTCACAAGTAAACCTTACGTTTGGGTGAATTGAGTTGCTGACTGAGACACATATGAGAAAGTAGTACTAAATATGGTCAGTATTTCAGTGAAGTTGTAGCTGCGAAGCTCCAGGGGTTTAGGAGATACAGCTACCAGAACATCACATGGAAGTACAGAATAGTCTTCATACAGTTGGAGGTAAAAGCCCTGTAAGACCTCTTGTAACGACAAAAGGTGAATAACAAATATATGGGTAGGTATTAGGACTAGGGGGAAGTCATATAGTAAGGGTACACCTGACGGCGGCCATCTTGAAATCCGCCATTTTGAATCAAGGTTAAGTTTTTAAAATAGGAATAGGGTCATGTGATACATGACTTAAGGGGCAGATTTAATCAGAAGAACAATGGTGACGTTAATTTTGATTTACGCGCAATTGGTAAAAAGCTACAGGGAAATTAAATATTGTTGCAGCATATGTATTAGTCCTTTTCCTCGCCTTGTAAATTTTGTGTTAATGATAATAATTAAATAAAAAGCAGGTGGATAAATATTAGGTCTATGGTAAGAGTTGCCTTGATGGCGGCCATGTTCAAATCCGCCATTTTCAATCAGACAAAAGTTTCAAACAAAACGCATAACAGTGACACCTTATTAATAACAAATTTTACCATAAATCCAACGGTATAACCATTTTTGCTTTATCATTAACCAGATTGATGATTTGAACATGGCCGCCATCCAAGCAACTCTTACCATAGACCTAATATTTATCCACCTGCTTTTTATTTAATTATTATCATTAACACAAAATTTACAAGGTGGGGTAAAGGACTAATACATATGCCGCAACAATATTTAATTTCCCTGTAACTTTTTACCAATTGCGCGTAAATCAAAAGTAACGTCACCATTATTCTTCTGATTAAATTTGCACCTTAAATCATGTATCACATGACCCTATTCCTATTTTAAAAACTTAACCTTAATTCAAAATGGCGGATTTCAAGATGGCCGCCGTCAGGTATACCCTTACTATATGACTTTCCCCTAGTTCTAATATCTACCCATATATTTCTTATTCATCTTTTGTCGTTACAAGAGGTCTTACAGGGCTTTTACCTCCAACTGTATGAAGACTATTCTGTACTTCCATGTGATGTTCTGGTAGCTGTATCTCCTAAACCTCCGGAGCTTCGCACCTACAACTTCACTGAAATACTGACCACATTTAGTACTACTTTCTTATATGTGTTTCAGTCAGCAACTCGATTCACCCAAACGTAAGGTTTACTTGTCAGTTTTTAGTGTTTTTACTTGACAATAAATGTGACAAATGTACTCGTGTAGTGAAAAATGGAATTTTGTGCGATATCTGCGATAAATGGTATCATTTCTCTAAATGTTCTAATATAAATGAGGACAATATACCGGGAAATGTGTAGGTGTGTATGCTCTGTGTAAACAACCAAAAAATAGTGACAAAAGAAAGTGCACAATGTGACGACCATGTCGAACAGAAAGAAGACTATGAGAATATTATTAAAAATCTCATGGAGGAATTGGAATCTGTGCGAACAATAAATCAAATTCTTCAAAAACAATTAGAGAGCAAAGGTGAAGAGTCTCAGGACCATCACAGGTACAGTTTAGGTAAAGACTGGCCAAATCTACCGGACATGTCGAACAGTAATGAAAGCAACTCATGGACATCGGTAGTCAAGAACAAAAAGAAACCCAAGAGTCTTACGAAGGACAAGTCTTTCAACATCCAACTACGAAATCGTTTCAAGGTGCTTCAGCATGTCCCTGCTGAAAAAGAAGAAACAAATAGTTCGAAGTGCAAGGTGAATTCACATAACAGTAAGGGTTATTCCGGTGATGAGAAGTCTTCGAGCAATAGAAGTCGCAAGGGGAAAATACGCTTGTACGCGGATAGCCAAGGAAGGAATATAGCTACGGAGCTCCATACTCAATTAAGTAATCAAATATACAGTACGGTGAAACCTGGCGCAACTTTCAAGGTTGTTACAGCGGAAGTGCTTCAAGAAAATCAGCAACTCGGTGCAAGGGATCTTGTGGTTTTCTTAGCAGGAACAAATGATGTTGCTAGAAATGAAGCTAATGAATTTCTTAGTAATCTGAGGAAACGATTACAACTTCTTTTGCATACCAATGTCCTTGAGTTTACAGTGCCTCATTGGTATGACCTCCTACCTTCATCATGTGTAAATAGGGAAATAGATCGAGTAAATCAAGAAATATACAAACTCAGCAAACATCTCAAAAATGTCAGTGTTGTTGACACAAGTTCGATTGGAAGAAGATTTTATACAAGTCACGGACTTCACCTTAATAAGCTGGGTAAGAAATATGTCAGTCGCGAAATACAGAATGTAAGTAACAAAATATATGCAGGTATGTGTAAAGGAATAATACCAATAAGCTGGCATGAACAGGGAAACTCTCTTGCGAACCTGACTCCATAAAAAACTCAGTACCGCTAACAATATGGAGCCAGGTTAAACAATCGAGTCTAACGAAGCCGCTTGAATGTAGTCTTTATAATGTAGTATGTTCTATTAATAATAATGATAATATGCAAACTCCTCAACTTGAAAATACAACAAATTTACTATTTTTCACATTAATCTACAATCGATTAGAAATAAATTACCCGAGTTAGAATTTTTTCTAAAAGAATTTCCCTGTCATGTTCTTTGTGTTAACGAACACTGGTTAGTTGATGACGAAATAGATATGTATATCCCCTCAAATTATAAGTTAGCTAGTGTTTTCACCAGAAAGGTAATGAATCAGGAAGGCATTGGTGTTTATGTACGGTTAGATATTAACACTGAGTATCAACCGTTGGATATGCATCATCTCTGTATTGAAGGAGTGTTCGAAGTAACTGGTATCGTATTTAACAATTTAAAATTGGTGATTATTTCTTTTTATCAAATTCGGATCCTAATATATTTATATTACAGTGGGAAAAACTTGCTATATATATTAATAAGTACAAACGATTTGATGTAGTGCACATGGGGGATATAAATATAAATGTTGTAATTGATAACACTGTAAAAAATCATTTTGTGATACTCTCAGGTCGTATGACTATTATTATGTTAATGATCAAGCAACCAGAATGAATTCTTGCATTGATAATGTGATCACTAATGTAAACAGAAGTATGATATCTTGTGGAACTATAGAACCCTGTTTATCAGACCATAGTGGTCTGTGGCTTGTCCTACCTATTTTAAATCATACCGTTCCTCCCACTACAACATTTAAGAGGTATAGATTGCTAAGCTTGTCACATATCATCAGCTTAAGGGATAGCCTATATCAAGTAAATTTTTATGATTTGTTAAGCACATGTAATAATTTGTCTACAGCATGGAATACATTTATAAACACCATCGTCAATATTTATAATGAGTGCTGTCCAATAAAATCTAAAACTGTTCACATAAATAATAAGAAACCTATAACACATTTAACATGGTTTACTCCAAAATTAGCTAACCTTCGAGCTATAATGGTCAATTTACACGCTGGAGCTAAAAATGGTGGCAATATTGTTAAATTAAAGTACAATGTGATTAAGAAAAAAAACAGAAAAGAAATAAAAATAGCCAAGCAAAAACTTCATGAAGAGCACATAGCCAAAGCAAGTAATAAATGCAAAGCTGCCTGGTCAATAATAAAAAAAGAAATCAAGACAGAACATGGAACAAAGTTGCCTAGCATTACACCTAACGAGTTTAATAGCTTCTTTGTAAATAATCAACATGTAACTAATATTTCTAAGAACAATGCTGACAACCTTAACAATGATCTTAGTGTGTACCTTAATAGGCAGAGTTTACTACAGCTTAACAACCTAAATTTTAAATGGACACAGGTTAGTGCAGATGAAGTTTTAAATATTGTGTCAAAAATGAAAAATACGTACAGTGAAGATTTTTATGGTCTATCTACCTTTATTATAAAGCAAATAATTGATATAATTGCATTTCCTATCACGTACCTTATTAATTGGACACTAAACGACGGCTGTTTTCCTGATAGCCTAAAAGTAACAATAACAGTACCTATATATAAAAAGGGTGATAGAGGTAACCCTGTTAACTACCGCCCTATATCCCTTGTTCCAGTGTTTTCTAAAATAATAGAGTATTGCGTTAAAAAGCAATTATCTCCTTATTTTGAACAAAATTCACTTATTAATGTAGCCCATTTTGGTTTCAGATCAGGGCTATCTATTATTGATGCTGTCGAGACAGTCGTGGACGAAATACTAAATGGTTTTGAATCCGACTCATATACGTGTATTACTCTTATTGATTTAAGTAAAGCTTTTGACACAGTTGTACACGATATCTTACTTACAAAATTACGATTCTATGGAATAAATGACTTTGAACTATCTCTTCTTAAGAGTTTCTTCACTAACAGACGGCAAAGAGTAAAGTTTAACAATAAGACATCTGATGAGTTAGAAGTTTTGACTGGTGTTCCTCAGAGCTTGGTACTAGGCCCAATTTTATTCTTAGTGTACATGAACGACCTACCAAGTTGTCTACCGTATAAAACAACAATCTATGCTGATGACACTACTTTTATTACAAATGACAATAGCATACTCAATGTAAACATTAAAAATAAAAAATATTAAAGGCTTCTTCTCTATGGTTTCAAACAAATACCTTGGTATTAAACACGACAAAAACAGAAACTCATTTATTTTACCTAAATAAACCACCGTGTATCTTGAATAACCAGAATTATGTGAAGTTGTTGGGCATATATTTAGATACAAAATTAAACTGGGCAGTTCACACTCAGGAACTATGCAAAAAAAAAAAAAAAAAAACTCGCTCGTGTTCTTTATGTATTGCGGAAATTAAAAAGGTCTGTAAGTAAGGAAATGATGATTTCAGTATATTATGCTCTTTTTCACTCTCATTTATTGTATGGTAATTTACTATGGGGAAACTCTGCAGGTGCAAAGGACGTATTCAAATGGCAAAAGAAGGCATTACGTTGTATTAAAGGTGTACTTGATACTGAGTCCTGTAGGAATATTTTCAAAGAATACCGAATCATGACAGTTCCCTCAATAAATATTTATTATAGTTTATTTTATATTAAGGAAAACCAAACTAGTTATAATTTGCGATCTAACGTGCAAGATGATAATACAAGGTACAAAGATAATTTAGAAACGCCGTCTGTCAGATTATGCAAGACGCAGCAAAATTTTAAATATAATGCAATAAAACTGTTTAACTTGTTACCTTTACATGTATGTAATTTGGAAAACAAGCAGTATGTTAAACACATTAGTAATATATTAATAGAGTATTGTATATATAGTATTACGGAATTTGAGGAATGCATTTGTAATCAATAAAATGTAAATAGCTGGTAAAAATTTGAGGGTAAAGTTCCGTAGACGACATACCTCCTTAAAGGATTCAAACATGGTAGCAGTACTCAAATAAACCTGCCATTACCTAATCTACTACTACTATCGCTACTGTTACCATTGCTATTGCCACTACGCATCTTCACCCAAATTTGAAAGATTTAATTCAATAGAAGGCTTAACCCTAATAATGGGCTTTTTGTTTATTGTTATGTGGTAGTGCCAACAATGTAAATATGAAGTATAAATTGCAAATTGTGTTTTAACTGTTAGTAATAGCTTCAATTAGTTATTAATGTCAATTAGTAATAGCCATAGTTTCTTTTTTGTTACATTTCAATAATTTTTACAATTTAAATACTATTCTGGACGAAGTCTATTGCAACTATGTTGTCTAATGACTTATAAAGTATTCTATTCTATTCTATTCTTAACAGCTTGATTATTATTTGTCATAATTAAATATTCTATTCTAAGGCAACAGATTGTTGATTCATTCTACACATATACACATTCCGATATAATTTCAAAAAAAAAAAAAAAAAAAAACATTGTGATTTGCAGTTATTATGATAAGACTATAAGAATATGTGAAGCATGCTACTCTCAGATTGCAATCAAATACTAATTAGTTTGGTGTTTTATCTTGTACTAAACATTAAGTTATGTACTGCAATTTCGAAATCAAGCTTTACCCTTTGAAGAAAAAGATGGAATAGGAGAATTAATGTGTGATGCCAACATCAGGTGCAGTCGGGGAGTGTTTTGGTTTCGTTGGTTTAGGTGGGGGCGCTAAGGCGAGTTCTTGCCCCGGGCGACAACTAGCCTAGTTGCGTCGCAAAGTACATTTGAATGTCCTAGTGTAGATGGTTGAGTTATTAGGAAGTTTATAATAGAAAAAAAAGAGGACTGCGATTAGTACTGATGAAATATTATATTATGGTGGAATTACTATGTACAAATGGTGCAGTTAATAAAAGTTAGTGTGGAAGTAAAGTTTCATAACCCTTTAGGGAAACGTGATTTTTGGGGTATTTTTTAGACTTTCAGTCAAGCAGCTACTGCATCGTCACTATTTATCCTAGAATCATGGTTCATACCTCATTCTCTTCAGAATGGAGCTGGCTTTCAAATGATGCCACTTGCATGCTCATACCATATACCAGGAGAGGGAAAGGTGATATCAAAGGGAAAATTTCGGGGGGAAATTTTTTTCATACTTTGGGCCCCTCTGGAACGGACCTGTGGGAACGTTGAAATCTCAAAAAAATCTGATAAATAGTACATCGTAGAATAAATGTGTGTGCCAAATTTCAAGTTTCTATCTTGAATACTAAGGGAGGGAGAAATTTTATCAAGAATCCGCCAATCATTCTCTTTAGAATAGAACTGCCTTTCAGGCGGTACCATTCACATGTCTCCATCATGTATCTAAGGCGGGAAAATCCCGAAAAAGGGATTTTTTTGGTCTAAATATACCTTTTTTCAACTTTTAGCCCCTCTGGACTCCCATGTTTTAACGCAGAAATATAAAAAAAATCTGGTAAATACTACTTGGTAGACTGAATGTTTGTGCACAATTTCAATCTTCTAGGTGCAGAAATAAGCCCGCAAAAAGAAAAAAATACCGACAATGTCCCATATTCCCGTATACAGAAGGATATTTTGTAAACATTCCCTAAGACATCCCTAATTACCCTAGGATCATGGTTTGCACATCATTCTCTTCAGAATAGAGCTGCCTTTCAGGCTTTACCATTCGCATGTCTCCATCATGTATCTAAGGCGGGAAAATTCCGAAGAAAGGGATTTTTTGGTAAAAATATCCCTTTTTTCAACTTTTTGCCCCTCTGGATCCCCCCCCTGTTTTAACGCAGAATTCTAAAAAAAAATCTGGTAAATACTACTCGGTGGACTGAATGTTTGTGCAAAATTTCAATCTTCTATGTGCAAAAGTAAGCCCGCCAAAAAATAATGAACATAGGCTTAATAAAAGAAAATATATATTTTAGACTTATGACGTCATCACCTCCTATGTCTCGACGCAGGAAGGTGTGAAACCATACGTAAGGTCTTCTACAATGCCTCTGGACTTGGAAAAAAAAACGGACGAAAAAGCTCAAATAGGAGAGTTATAACGCAATGTACCATGAAACACCCGTATGGTACAAAACCCCGTATGATCCTTGTACCATTGGATCCCCAAAGGGATAAAAGTTGTAAGCAGTTACTTGTACAGGAGTAGTAATTAGTGTAGCATAAGCGTAGAGACGGCTTTTGAGAACAGCTAATAGTAACATTTATAATAATCAAACAGAATTAGCGCAGTCGGTAGGATCACACACCGCGTTTGATTGATAAAATGGCTTCTGGCTTCTTTTAACAATTTCGAACCGTTTGATATTGATACGGGTAGAAATCAAAAAATGAAATGAAATCTTTGAGTTTTACGTCCCACGGTTATGCCGGTTAGGCTAAAGGAGACGATGATGATGAGTAATGAACGAAAATGGTGGAATGAAGAAAGTGGGAGGAAACGGGAGAACCCCGAGAAAACCCACGCACACGGTGTTTGTCCACCACAAAGTTCACTTGGCGGGGGCTGGGTAGAAATCAAGTTTATATCGATTTCCACTGATGAAATATTATATTATGGTGGAATTAATATGTATAAATGGCGAAGTTAATAAAAGTCAGTGTAGCAGTAAAATCTCGTAAAGGTTGTAAGCAGTTGCTTGTACAGGGGTAGTAATTGGTGTAGCATAATCGTGTAGATGACCTATTGAGAACAGCTAATAGTAACATTTATAATAATCAATCTTGCTAAAACAGTCCTTAAGTAATTGAAGAGGCTAACACCTAGGAGGCTCAAAAATTGGTCTGTTTTACAAACAATGTGGTGGAAAAATTAACAAGATTTTTCAGAGTTAAAAGAAATTCTGCTTCTCTCAATAAGATACGAACATCGGCACAATATTGGAAAGGAAAGAATGAATTCAAAGAATGTTTAGTACACCTCGTCAGTGATGCTAACTAAGTGAGCATATGTATCTTAAAAGGAATTAATGGTGAACGTGATTGATTTGAAAATGTCATGAAGAATATCAGTGTACTTTAGGTGAGTACGGTAAGATTATAAAAAGTCCTGTTTATTGTGTTATTAAATTATATTAATTATATCTCATCTTATATATATATCACACCATCGACGAAATTCATCCAAGTTTGACCAATTATGACATATTGATAGATATCTACGAGCTGTGTATGGATATGGTGTACTGACTTAAGCTCCGGAATTATTGGTTATTAAATTTGGGTTTGGAATTAGTGAAATTAAAAAAAATAATAATAAAATGGGATTGATTAAGCTCATCCGATCTCGATCAAACTTTGTATGGCAGTAGGTCGTGATGAGTTTAGTACACATGCAAGCTTATTGTCAAATATTATGGTGTAAAGATCTTTGGTTCCTTAGTATTTGGTTATCAAATTAATCAGCCAAGAAACAGAGGACATCTGACGTTAAAGGGCACTATTCGTTAGGTAAACATATTTTCCAGATGCAACGAAGTAAAAAAAAAAAAAAATCCTATGCAATGAAGTATGCAGCAAAGAAGTCCCAAGAGGACTGACTGTCATCTTACTTCGAATAATTATCTTGGAGTTAAAATCAGAGATCATGTGTACAAATACATGTTAACACGCTATATTTCGTTAGATATTCATATATTCTTCTGTCTTTTGTACTGTGCATTTTATAAACAAGATAGGCAATATTATTTACAAAATATTTCCAATGTAAAAACAATAATTTTAGGATTAATTTAAAAAAAATGGATCAAAATATTGCGATCTTTTTCGAGAATTAATTTTTCGATCAGGGGCCACAATATTTTTCAACAGACCCTAAATCGAGTTTTCGTATTTTATACGGAATAAGCACATCATACTGAGTTAAGTTATAATGAGGGTTTGGCTACACTATATGTAGTTCTCCAGATATAAGGCTTACAAGAAAATATTTGCCTGAAATATATTGAATCTTTTGATTTTTTTTTTTTAAATGAAAATTACAAAGAAACTGAAACGCTGAACATTAACAATTTTCCGCTTTTTGTAATCAAAAGAATTTCCGTTTCCGCTTTGAATGGATTCTTCTTCCTTCTTTTTTTAGTTTAGCATTCCATGATTATGCTTCAAGGCTAAGGAAGACACTGATAATGATACGGATGATAATGGTGGAATAAAAAGTAAGAGAAACCCAAAAAAAAGCATGCCACAAAGTTCACTAGGTGGGAACTGGGATCGAACATGGGTCTCCATACACAAGAGCTGAACGCTCTACTACTAACCTACCGCGGTCCCATGATTTCTTGTTGATACAGAACTTATTGTGTGGAATTATTCTCCAAAATTCACAATACCGTATTTTTTTTTACTATGTATGTGTTTTACTATGTATTATTCAATCTTGGAAACAGGCAATATAACGTAATGAGAATTTTGAAATTATATTGTTTCTATATTAGACCCCAACTGGAATGCGCATGTCTTATTTAGACCACCTTTACAAAGACTCATATGTGTCGGGGGGGGGGGGGGGAAGAGATTGCGTGCTACAGTGAAATTTAGAGCTATGTCGGTGGTAGTTCACTACCAGAAGAGCCATCCCTACCGAATTGGCCTAAATGGAGTAGCCAGAAGAAGAGCGTTCTGGAAGAAGGCAGCAGTTCTCGAGTAGCCAAGTTGACGGAACTCATAGTGATTGGTACGAAAACTTGGACATTAGTCCCAGTCGTGGTCAGAGTGAGTTTAACGGCTGGGATACTGCGGGGTGAAAGGCAACGGTAAACCACCACTCTATTTTTACCTAGTTTGCTGGCAGCAAAAAGAGAACATATGTACACCTTGTCTCAAAAAGGTTGAGCGCATTCTTTATTGGTGTTTTGAGGCAAAAATTTTCTAAGTCCAGCTTCGGGTATCTTCGGGAAAAAGTAAGCCAGGTTCGAACCTCCAAGCCAGCCTTTGCAATCGGGAAAAAGTTTGCAGATGTGTTTTTCTTCTTTTAAATATAATAAGACTTGTTACCAAGTGTTTAAAAAAGCAACATTGATTGAAATACTTAATGATACAATATTTCGAAACCTTTTATTAATGTGAGCACATGCTTGTTTGTCATTTAGCTTTCTATACGTAATGGAACATTTAAATACGTTAAAGAATCTTTCCATATGTAAAAGAATGCTTAAAGTTAAGAAATAGAACATAATTATCGCCTGAGTACTAAAATAAAAGTCAAAGTAGAACAGAAACAGCGTTTGTAATGGATATGAATGTCATAATTATCTTGAGATCCGTTATACATCGCTAGAAGCTTAGTTCTAGAAGTCCTTGTGTTAGCTCATTGGTAAGCTGTCGGATTTCAAATCATAAGGTTGTGAGTTCGAATCCCATCTGGGTCAATACTCTTTTTAAAATTATATTTTCCGCAATGCATGAAAAATTATATAAAATAATTACATTAAAATACATAAGATGTTTATATATAACATAATAATTGCAGAACATAGTAATTATTATGTTTAAAATATAACATCTGAGATAATTTTCACAGTAGGTCGGTATTATATATGAGGATGTAAATACAAGTTAAGAAACTCGTTCAATAGCAATAAATAAATCATGTAGTGTATTTATTTGCAGCTATTTGTCATATAGAGAGTAATTCTCAACATTCATAATATAGAATGTCATTTATGTTCTTGAAAAGTTATTCGATGCATAAACAGAGGGTATAAACAGAGAATCCAAAGTCGGAACGCTCGCAAAAAAAAATCATGAAACCCAAAGGTCACGTGAGCAGACTGGAATTGTCCTTATGAAGCATGCCACAGCAGAAAGTCTTTACATAGATTTTCAATTCAATTCCTGATATATGCTTTTGCAATGTGGAAGTGGTGATGCCTTGAGTCGCCCTCTCTCGCTCGCTCGCTCGCTCACTCTCTCTCTATTTATACAGAATATAAAAGTGGATTTATGTGTGTGTTTCAACATAATTCTGATATATCTAGAGCAATTTTAACTATATTTCTTACAGTCTGGAAAAGGAGTACTGTCGGGATACATATCAAAAATGCTAGAAACGGGTCGATATTATTATTGAATCCATAGTTTCGTGGTCGCTTAGGTGAATAGCTCTACTTTCAATTCAAGTCCAATTAAGCTCCCATTAGCACCCAGGGTGGTTACGTAGCGACATAAAGATATCGAAATCAACCGATATTAGAATCGAATCGTAAGTTTTCAGCGCCGCTAACAGTGCAGCATTTCCCATTAGTCCACATTAGTCCCATTGCCTAGAGGGCAACATATTTGCAGAGTGCAAATTTTAAAACTTGAATAATATTTTAATTTTTTCCGTATGAAAAAGTTAAAAATCATGAGCAAATATACTATTTCACGAACAATCCTCTTTTACTATTCTAATATGTTTAATAATAGCGTAAGAAATGTAATAGTAATTCAGAACATGTTTCACAGTTGTTATTTTTTCTTACATAGTTGTAGCTGTAGCATGTAGTGAGTGGAATTTAACTGTAATAAATTCACTAATTAACCATATTCGAATTAAGTTTTATTTTTAAGTTCGGAATGAAGGGGCGGAGAAATATGGAGTTATTGGGGGCACCGAGCTTTTCTACATTTTACTTTCAAGATCTCCATTTTTCTTTTGTCATTTGTTCCTAATAAAAAAAGTTCAGTCACTTTTGGATTGTCATAGGATAGTAGGAGTTGGATTTTGGGATGCAGCCCGTGAGATTCTAGAGGAGCTAACTGCTTGAAAAAAATATTTTTGAATCATCTGTAACATATGAAATAAGGATATGTATCATAAAAAATTGAAAGTAACTATGTCTGCGTAATCATCACGGTCAACTTGCGAAGTCAAATGAATTGACGTTTGGTATTTAATCAGGCTCCAATCCCAACTGGGAAGTTATCATACGCGTGTCACTTTCATTATAATACATATCTTTAGGGGGAGTAGAAGTCCGAATTTTTGCGAAAAATTTAGTATCTCACAAGCCGTCACCTGAGAGCTGAAATTCAGCATATAACTCTTTATTAAAAATAAAGAGAATATGCCCTGGCATTTTTTAAAATTGTCTTTTGTGAGCGGGGGGACGGGGGTGCATTTTCTATATATTGGAAATTGGTAGTGGGTTGATTTGTAAAAATAATCGAAAACGATTGATATTAGTTGAGAAAAAAATTGAGTAATGCAAACTAAAGTTCTTTTTGAATTTTATACCCACTGCTTTCTATTTATAATTGCTGAAGCTGGTGTTTAATATATGGAGCGTTCCGAGCATAAGGCAATCAAGCCATAAAGTTAGAGAAAAATGACCATAAAATTTGTATTCTAAACTTAATTACATGGGCATTTTCAATTAGTACGGCATGCTTAATTATATAGAAAATTAGTTTCTCTCTCTCTCTCTCTCTTTTTTTTTTTTTTTTTTTTTTTACGTTGGTCTACTTTTCCTTTATTCGAAACTTTTAAATTTCACCCTATTTTCTACTGAAATGTGTATGTAAGGCAACAAAGAAATAATTACATATTATAAATTTAAATTCATTTTAATTCGGAAGATGAGAAACACTTTGCCATTATATATCGTAAAGGTCAGACCCACCAGTATTGTAACAAAGAGGTGCTTGAGCCAATAACGGTAGAAATTCAAACTCCGATAAGTGATAATTTCACAGTCTTGTTTTATCACAAGTGTAATCTCTTTAGTCAATGGAGAGGAGGACGTGGGTCATCGGTCAGAGTTGATGTCGATGGGTTTTGGTGGGTCGGAGTTGGTCGCAATGGTTCAGAGTGGTTCATAGTTGGTGGTGGGTCAGAGTGGATCACGATGGTTGATGGGTCAGAGTGGGCCAATGGGTCATTTGGGTGGTGGGTCATAGTGGGTCATGATGGGTCGTGGATCAAATTTTCATTGACCCACACCATCTCTGGTTAAAATTGTACTAAAGATAAGAGACACCGAAGATGCATGTCGGCTATTATGCTCAAATTTTGCGCATGGATAGTACTCCACCAGAAAGCAATAAATCTGAAACGGTTCACGGTATGACCTCCTAGAACTCGAGATGTAGGGGTTTGTCTGATTGGCTAAATTAAGACGTCAATGATTTATCCTTCAACAGCCAAGCTTTTTATGATCGTTTCCGTGGGGAAGTCAGAAGAACACGTGCCTAGTAATCGTAATATTGATAGTTCGCGTCCACCCCGGGGTATTTGTTTTGTGTTTTTTTGTTTCACCTAAATATAAACAAATCACACACATAGGCATTTTAACATATTTTGGGAGAGTAATTTTGTGGTTCGTTGGCGTTTCATCGCGTCTCTGCAGCTGGTAGTAAAGTTTTCAAAATGGAACTTGGGCCATCACGGATCGTCGCTGCGGGGCCACCAATTTCTGGCGAGAGGTTAATAGTTGACCATCTGTAGTCCACCGACGCTTACAGCTTAGGGTAATGAACGATGTCCTTGCCTTGTAGACTTCATGACTACCGACGTCGGCAGTCAACTAGCTTTTAGTATTCCTTTACTAACCATCTATCGTTCATGTTTGTACACGGTGTTGTCATAATAATAATAATAATAATAATAATAATAATAATAATAATAATAATAATAATAATAATTATTATTATTATGGTAAGGACGGGGCAGATGGACGGTGGGGGCAGACGGACAGGAGTTAAGAAATATAGTAATAGGAAATATGCTAACCTGGCAACAGTGAGTTGAGTCGTGTGTGGTGTTTGGTTATAGTTCGTGCTTCACATCGCAGGAGTAGGATTCACTGAATATCGTATGTGTACAGCACTATTGCGAAGAAATTGGCAACAATTACGCGGAGGCAAGTGTTCCAGAACGTGATTTCTAAAAACTCGACTTCAGAAATTAAATATTTGACAAGGAAGGAAAGTTGCTAAACATTCGCGGGAGGAGCAGCAAACAATAGATGGATAGTCACACGCACCACTAGAGTAAATTAATGTTGCGTGCTATATATTGAGTAGGGTCAGAAATATTTGAAACCAATGTGTGTGCGGGGCAGACGGACACGCAATTAGCGGGGCAAACGGACAGTGACCTAAATGGTTAGAAAAACAATATTTCTGTGTATGTATATTACTTAAGAGGTTTCTTACTAGTACTACCATTTCTTCCAAAGATGGTACGTTATCGATCTCGTACAACACACAGATCCAAATAGGAAAATGAGTCCATAGCCGCTGCTGTTAGAGCCGTACGTGAAGACAAGATGCCTCTGTCAACTGCAGCGACAACTTTCAATGTCCCTCGTAATACACTACGACGAGCGTTATCTCATCGCACATAATCCGAAAGTTTGGAAATCATACAACATTCTCAGCACAGCAGAAAATGAATTAGAAAAGCATCTATCTACTTGCCTTGGACGAAATGGGATTTGGGCTAACTCTACGCGAATTACGAAAGTTGTCGTACAACTTTGCTGTTGAACACATACAAAAACATATTCAATAATGATGCAAAAATGGCTGGTAAAGATTGGGAGCATGGTTTCATACAACGTCACAAAACACTTGTAGCGCAATCATTGTCCAATGCTACAGCTAGAAGTTTAACTCGTGGAAACGATATCTCGATGGAGAAGACTGGGTAATGTGTACATGTTTTTTTTTTCTGGTTCCATGTGAAATTCGATCCAAATGGTCGTGATGCATACTTTGTACGCATTCATTGTAACAGTGTTAGTGGTTTATAAACTGTAACTGTAACTGTCCGTTTGCCCCACTATTTTTGTCCTTCTGCCCCACCCCATGGGGCATATGGACATCTTGCACCCTTGTATACTAATTGTTCAATATATCCTTGACTAATTGACAAACTGATTTCTTTGTTATACTTTAACTTTGTACAAAGCATACTGGTTTGTAAGAAATATCTTGAGTTCTCTTCGGTCATTCGTATTCATACAAGCAACAGAAAACTGCTTAGCATGTCCGTTTGCCCCGTCTTTACCATATTATTATTATTATTATTATTATTATTATTATTATTTGTAGTAACAGTAGTATAATTGATGATAGAATAATTATTGTCTATGTATTGTCTAGGTAGGACTACACACAGGATTTGGCTCGTTTTGGTTCGACTTGACTCTAATCCGAGTCGAGTTGGAAGATATTTTTCGCGCCGAGTCCAAGAGTAGACCTCAAAGATGTCTGTTTCGAGTCGAGTCGAGTTTCAAAGAAAAGTCGTTCGTGCCCATCCCTACTAATGAGAGCTTAATCGGAGTTAAGCGAAATTGAAAGTCTCACTATTTATCTAAGCGATCCCGAAAACTATGAATCTAATATCGATCATTTTCTAGCAATCTTTTATATGTATCCCCCTCCCATTCACCATAGGTAACCCGACAGCACTCTTTTTGAAACTATAAGAAATGTGGTTAAAATTACTCTAGGCCAGTGGTTCTCAATCTAATTCCTATCACGATCCCCTTTTATCACACGCTCTTGCCAGCGACCCTTTTATAATTTGTTTTATAATAAGCTTGTGTGGGATTTTTAACATACCTATTTCTATAATAGTAGAATCCATTTTTTTTGTTTATAGTGAACAGTGCGATGGAAAATCATTGCCCGGGGCGAGAGTATAGTACGATGTAACCGTATATATGAGTGACGTCGACAGACTAGCTACGAAGCGCCACCATGGTTGGCACGAAGCTCAATAACATTTTCAAAATAAACCCTACCTTTCCTTAATTTTGAGCACATTTTATTACGTTTTTCCTTCTATTTTACACATGTGCACATGCACTTTCCTAACTTGAGTAACACACTTCCTCCGAAATATGTGGCCCCTCTTTTCGGCGCCCGGCACTGACAGTGGATACAGTAACTGTAATATATATATTCCCAACGACGAAGGTGCTGGTTCAAGATGGATGTTAAACTCCTTCATTGAAGAGGCCATTAACGTATCCGATCTAAGCCCACAACTTCTTGACCAAATAATAGAATGATCATGCGACAAGTGTTTGCAACTGGTTTTCTGTAACGAAGACTTGGACAAGTTCTGCCTGATGAGGAGAGAAGAATATCCTGGTCTGGTGATTGCTGCTTTAAAAGTAATAATTCCATTTGCTATATCGTACTTGTGCGAAAGTGTTTTTTTTATGGTAAACATTAAAACAAAGGTAAGAAATCGCTTATCAGTTGAAAATGGCTTGATAATATTCGTCATGAAGATTGAACCGGGCATTGCTGCACTAGTGAAATTACACCATGCTTAGGTATCTCATTAGGTTTTAATTTTAATTGTATTTCAATGTGCAGGTTTTGTTTCATGTGTATTTTTCTAGTATTTCTATATACAGTTCTCATTAGTTTTATATCATACCTCTTTGATTTAAATTCATTTTTAAACAACTCTACTAACTAACTAACTCTATGGCCTATGGAACCCGGAGGTTCAATGCCGCGTTCACAAAAGCTCTACACCGACTTCTATCCTTAGCCAATTGGATCCAGTTTCTACTTTGTATTCTTATCTCAGCGAGATCCATCTTAATATTGTCCTCCCATCTGCCCCTAGGTCTTCCTAATGGTCGTTTTCCGTTTGGTCTTCCAGTCAAGACTTTCAAAGCGTTTCTACTTTCTTCCATTCTAGCTACCTGACCTGCCCACCTAAGCCTCCTAGACTTGACGACCCTAACAATGTTGGGTAACCGTATAAATTATGTAGTTCCTCGTTATGAAGTTTCCGCCATTCCCCATTCCCGTTTTTCTTGGGTCCGAATATTCGTCTAAGGATCTTGTTCTCAAATACTTTCAGTCTATGTTCTTCCCTCAGAGTAAGCGACCATGTTTCGCAACCATACAGAACAACAGGCATGATTATCGTTTTGTATATTTTAAGCTTCAAATTTCTCGACAGAATTCGCGACGACAAGAGACTTTGAACCGAATAGTAACACGAATTCTACACCATTTGAAAATGTTCAGTAGACTTATTTTTTATTGTTCTTTACAGTGTGTATAAAAAATAAAAGTATGCCTATCAGAACAAAATTAAAAATAATATTTAAAAATAATTTCTGGTATTAGATTCTAACTATATTTATCTCTTCCGCCTATCTTCGCGATCCCCTAGGGGCCGCGACTCCCAGGTTGAGAAACCCTGCTCTAGGCATACATGAGTTATGATGGAACATACATACATACACTTTTATATGTATAAATGCAGATAAGAGAGAGTTGAGAGAGAGCGATTAAGGAATTACCGCTCTCAATCTCTTCACTTTACTTTTGCGATTCGTGAATTTCTTACGTGAAAGTTTGGGGCTAGCTAGTTTTTTGTCTTGAACCACGATCCGATTTTCGATATGCTCTACCTAAATGCTGTAATGCGAATATTGAGAAGTTATCTGCGATGAAAGTAGCTGCAAATAAATATATTACATAACTTATTTATTGCTATTACACGATTTTTTAAATTTGTATTCAATATTCACACATAACACACCGACGTTCTGTGAATACCTCAAATGTTATATTTTAAAGATAAGAATTACTTATGTCGTGAAATGATATGAATATATATATTCAACTGATATATACAACTGATGATAAGAATATATATATTCAACTCATATATACAACTGATGATATGAAAATATATATACAACTGATGAATTGTAATGTAACTATTTTACATAATTTTCATGCATTGAGGAAAGTAGAATATCATAAAGATATTTCACCTGAACGGGTATCGAACTCACGATTTAAACGCTCGGTGGTGTACCACTGAGCTAACATGACCACTTTTCGGAAGCTGCTTCTGAAATATAACTGAGCTCATACGTAAATGCTCTTTTCCGTATGGAAATCACAATGACGAAACGAGAGTGTGAATACATAGTCTCGAAATATTGTATCATTAAGTATTTCAATCAATGTTACTTTTTTCTACACTTAATACCATTTCAACATGTCTTATTATATTTAACAGAAGGAAAAACATATCTGTACATCTTTTCCCGATTACTAAGGTTGGCTTTGGAGGTTCGAACCAGCAGCTTTAGTTTACTGTTTTCCGAAGACACCCGAAGTTGGACTTCGAAAGTGTTCGTCTCAAAACAGCTATAATCATATCGCTCAATCTGTTTGGTATATGGTATATGTTTTTATACGTGTAAAGTCAGTATAACAATTCATTCTTTAAACAGCTTTTCGTATATATTAATATTCCTTTATAAAAACTGTTTTTATTATTATTATTACGGCGCGCCATTTTCAGATTTCTTTCGCGAGTCGTTGACCAAGTCGTTCGCCACCAGCGTTGCCAGACTCACAGCTCGGAATTATTCCAAAACCTGATCGAACTTATGCTAGATTCAGTCAAATTATGCTAGATCCTCATAATTACTAATTCAGGAGTTTTTAAAAAAAACAAAGTTGAGATACGATAACGTAACTTAAAATACACAGAGAGCAAGAATGCATGGATAGAACTCAATACTTCACGCACCAAAATTTTAACTCAACTAAATTACTGCTGTCGTTGCCAAACTCAATGGCGTATATATCGTATAAATGAATGCAAAGTTTTTGTTTACACATTTTGAAAGAAAATTACTTCGCAGCATAAGCGGAGTTGGGAATCGTCTGCTGGGGGAGAGGGCAGATTTTTGGTCGGTCTCGGAGCTGTCATTTCAGGAATAAATATGATCATGAAGTCAGAAGTAAAGATGGTGAAGTTGTCAAAAAGTTGGGGGAAGGATGGCCCCCATAGTTGGGGGGAGAATGGCCCATGCCTCGGAGTTAAAGGATTAGAAAACCCTGGGTGGAGCCACAAAAAAAAAAGCCGTTCCGAACTTAGGAAAATAAGACTGCCTGTATGGTTTACCGAGTGTATGAATCAATGGAAGAGGATACATTTCTGCCGTTCTTTTTCTTCCCACGACCAACTTCTCCAGGTTTTACGGCTTTTTGATAACTTGCTGAAATTGTGCTAGATTTGGGCAGGATGCTAAAAGCAAGATGCTAGGTGCTAGAGACATGCAAATTATGCTAGATCTAGCATCATTATGCTAGATCTGGCAACGCTGTTCCCCACAATAGGCGTATCGTGCAAGTAACCAATCACACGTCAGGTACTAGCTTTTACCTATTGCTTTCTTCTCACAGCTCAGAACATTGGTAACTATGGATAGACGTACAGCAGTAATTACTTTATGGGAGTTGGAAGGTTATTCTGCAACTGCAGCTAGCAGGCGAGTAGATGTCCCGGCCTCTACAGGAAGGCAATGGATTCGGAAATATGGTGCTACAGGTCAGACTGGTAATTTACGATCTCCTGGTCGTCCGCATGTGTCAACCGAAGCCCAAGATGCGAGATTAGTAAACGAAGCCCGGTTAGACCCACTAAGGACGTCTAGACAGCTAAGGGAAGCTTCTCTCTTTCCTGGTAGTAAGCATACAGCTCTGCGAAGGCTTCGTCATGCTGGGTTACGTGGCCGTGTTGCTGCCGTGAAGGAAAAACTCTCAGACGACCACAAAATTTACCGTCTCGCGTTTGTACAGGCGAATGTGGGTCTCAATTGGGAAAACGTAGTTTTCTCAGATGAATCCATATTCACAACATCAAAGGAGGGACGCCGTTTTGTGTATCGTCCGAGAGGCACCCGATATGACCCTGGATATGTGGCTGCTTGCAATCGCAGTGGCCATGTATCTATTTTATGTTGGGGTTGGATTTCCAGTCGCGGAGCAGGACAGCTTCATAGAATTGAAGGACATCTGGACAATGCTCAGTACTTAGACATTATCAGTAATATCATGGTGCCATCTGTACGAGTATTTCAGCCTGATGGTGTAATTCAGTTCCAGCAATACCAGTCGCCAATACATAATTCCCGTGTGGTTCAGGAATGGTTCGCAGGGCACCCTGAGATTGATTTAATCGACTGGCCGCCTCGTGGAGCAGACCTCAATCTCATGGAAAATATGTGAGCAGAAGTGAAGCGTACTCTAAGGGAAAGTTGGCCTGAGGCAGATCCACCAAGAACTCAGGATGACCTGTGGCATCTTGTTTCCGAAGCATGGCTGGAGGTAGGGGAAGGAGATAGATTTGTCACCCATGTAATAGATTCCATGCCCAGAAGAATGGAGCGTGTAATAAATTCAGAAGGGTCTTGGACACAATATTAATGTCCCCGCCTTAACTCCCGAGAACAGCCCTTTTCAGGGCTACCTAAAAGCTTCTGAAAATATTTCTAGAAGTAAACCACTCCTTGTATCCGATTTCTGTGTAATCCTACTAACAAAAGAATTATAATTAGCTGTAGGCTTTGAACTCAAGACCTCTTCAGTGGCAAGTCCGTACTCTACCAGTGAGCTAACATGAACACGCAAACCTAACCTGAAGAAACACGACTTTCAATTTCTGGTATTCGATGACAATGATGCTCATATACTTTGCAAATGTTGTATTCAACTTGGGATATTCCGCAACACACACACACACATAAACAAAGCGAGAGAGAGAGAGAGAGAGATGAATACACAAAAGCATATTCAACGTATTCGAATGAGACTCTAAGTAACGACATTCCGTTCTAAAGAGAATTTGTGTTTCTTCCCGTGACGTTAAGGGGATCGGGAAAAGTTATGTGTCTTGAAGCAGGATACGACTTTGGATACTCTGTTTATACACTTTCTATATTCGTAGGAATATACTGTATTTCACGAATATAAATAACATACTGTAATGAGAATATTGAGAAGTTAAATCTGTATGAAAAATAGCTGCAAATAAATACACTACATAACTTATTTATTGCTATTAAACGATTTTTTAAACTTGTATTTAACATTCTCATATATAATAACGACCTACTGTGAAAATTATCTCAGATGTTATATTTTAAACATAATAATTACTATGTTCTGCAATTATTATGTTATATATAAACAACTTATGTATTTTAATGTAATTATTTTATATAATTTTTCATGCATTGCGGAAAATATAATTTTAAAAAGAGTATTGACCCAGATGGGATTCGAACTCACAACCTTATGATTTGAAATCCGACAGCTTACCAATGAGCTAACACAACGACTTCTAGAACTAAGCTTCTAGCGATTTATAACGGATCTCAAGATAATTATGACATTCATATCCATTACAAACGCTGTTTCTGTTCTACTTTGACTTTTATTTTAGTACTCAGGCGATAATTATGTTCTATTTCTTAACTTTAAGCATTCTTTTACATATGGAAAGATTCTTTAACGTATTTAAATGTTCCATTACGTATAGAGAGCTAAATGACAAACAAGCATGTGCTCACATTAATAAAAGGTTTCGAAATATTGTATCATTAAGTATTTCAATCAATGTTGCTTTTTTAAACACTTGGTAACAAGTCTTATTATATTTAAAAGAAGAAAAACACATCTGCAAACTTTTTCCCGATTGCAAAGGCTGGCTTGGAGGTTCGAACCTGGCTTACTTTTTCCCGAAGATACCCGAAGCTGGACTTAGAAAATTTTTGCCTCAAAACACCAATAAAGAATGCGCTCAACCTTTTTGAGACAAGGTGTACAATGGTCTTTTTCAGGTCAAAATATATTTCCGGAGGTAAAATATCCCCACATTCGGATCTCCGGGAGGGGGATGGCTTGCGAAGGACTACTATTGGACGAGAAAGTAATAATGGGGGGAAGACAGATAGAGAAAGAAAGACAAGCAAGAGCAAAAGGTTTAGGATAGGGGCATGGAACGTAAGTACTATGCTGCAGGGAGGAAAATGAGAAAATCTTAAAGAAGAATTGAAACAAAATAATCTAGATCTGGTAGGAGTTTGTGAAGTTAGATAGGAAGATAATGGGGTGTTGAACAGCGAAGGATATAGAATGATTCACTCAGGTAATGCAAAGGGTGGCCATAATGGCGTAGGAATAGTTCTTGGAAAGCTCTTAAAGAGAAGGTAGTAAAAATAAAATTTATTGATGATAGAGTTGTGATGTTAAGACTTAAAGGAAAAACGAAGGACTTAGTGGTGATTTAGACATGCGCACCTACGTCTTCTCATGCAACTGAAGAAGTAGACGAAAATTATGAGAAAATAGAAGAAATTATAGACAGGGAGAAGAGGGGTGCATGCGTAATTGTAATGGGAGATTCTAATACAATTGTGGAAGAAAAACAAGAAGGAAGTATCGTAGGCAAATATGGTTTAGGAGAAAGAAATGAAAGGGGAGAGGGACTAGTGAAATTCTATAGACAGAATTCACAAGTAATTGAGAACATTTGGTTCAATCAACACAAAAGAAGAAGATATACATGGAAATCCACAATAGACTGTGGAAGATATCAGATAGACTATACTATGATTGAGGACAGGTATCAGAATTGCTTGAAGAGCGAGAAGACCCTCCCCAGGACAGATATTTTCTCCGATCATAATCTTGTGCTGGTCGAAGTAGATATTCAACTGAAAAATGTAGACAGAAGAAAAACAGGCAACAAATTGTTGAATACTGAAAAGTTGAAAAACGAGGAAGTAAGAAATCTTTTGGTTGAAAAATTCGAAGAAAATATTCAAACGAGAAAAGAATGGGCGCAGGTAGTAACGGACGATGGAAATATATTAAACTTTGCATACAGAAGTCTGCAGAAGAAATAGTAGGTTACCGCGAACCCAAAACGGCTAAGAAACCGTGGGTTACGGAACAGATGTTACCGAAAATGGTGGAAAGGAAGAGGTGGAAAGAGGTTGATACAGAAGAGGGCAGAAAGATGTACAGAAAGTTAAACAATGGGTTATGAAGGGAAACAGACAGAACAAGGGAAGAGTTTTACAAAAGAAAATGTGAGGACATAGAAGAATTGAAGACTTTGGGGCAAAAACATGTAAAGTTCGAAAAATGAAAATGTAAAGGAGGTAACTTCACAACGGTTTCCACTCATCCGACTTTCTTCAAACTTAGCACATATATAGTAAACAGAAAATAAATCGACACGTATTTTTGTTTCTTTCGGAAAAGAGGTTAAAGGGGGCAAATGCCCCCTTTTCAAAAATGAGCCCCCTTGATTAAAAGGACCACATTAGGGAAACGAAACTCTGCAATGGCTCCCTTCGAAATGACAAAGGATCCCGCACAATTATTACGGAAATTAGATTTCGGTGGGATTGCTTGAAATCGTGATATATATGTTGTAGATATTGTGTACCTGAGAAAAAATCTCAATGGGCACAACCAAAAATCACTGACCGTTTGGCCACTACAGAGCCACTTTTTTGAAAACAGCCGAAGATAACGATATTCTGGATTTCAGTACAAATGACTGAAACCGTGATATGTTGTAGATATTGTGATCCTGAGAAAAAGTCTCAGTCTCAGTAGGCAGGGCCACCAATCACTGACCGTTTGGCCACTACAGGGCCACTTTTTTGAAAGCAGGCGAAGATAGTGATATTCTGGATTTTTGATGAAAATGACTGAAACTGTGATATGTTGTAGATATTGTGATCCTGAGAAAACGTCTCAATGGACACAACCACCAATTACTGACCATTTGGCAACTACAGGACCACATTTCTTAAAACAGCAGAAGGTAAGGATATTCTGTAATTTTGGTAGAATTGTATTAAGCCACGAAAAGTCCTATCCAACAACCCAGAAAAGAAATGGGGAGAGTAGCGTGTAACATAATTTAAGCATAGACAACATTCCAATGTTCATCTTGAGGAACAAAGGAAAACCCTTGAAAGCACTAGATAATTTTTTTGAGGATCATGACATCTACAACGTATCACAGATTCATTCATTTACACCGTTATCAAAAAAATATCGTTATACCCGGCTGTTTTCAGAAATCTGGATCTGTAGTGGCCATAAGGTCAACACTTGATGGTTGTGTCCATTAAGACTTTTCTCACGATGAGATGATCTACAATATATCACAAATTTACTCATTCTTACAGAAATCCAGAACATCGTTACGCATGGCTGTTTTTAAGAAAGTAACCCTGTTGTGACCAAATGATTAGTGACTTGTGGTTGTGTCTATTAAGACTTTTTCTCAGGATCACAATATCTACAGCATATCACGGTTTCATCCATTTTTTTTACCAAAATCCAGAATACCGTTACCTTCTCTGTTTTTAAAAAAAATGCGGCCTTGTAGTGGCCAAACGGTCAGTGATTGGTGGCTGTGCCTATTGAGACTTTTTCTCAGGATCATAATATCTACAACATATCACAGTTTCAGTCATTTTCGTCAAAATCCAGAATATCACTATCTTCGGCTGTTTACAAAAAAATGGCCATGTAGTGGCCAAACGGTCAGTGATTGGTGGTTATGTCCGTTAAGACTTTTTCTCAGAATCAAAATATCTACAACATATCACGGTTTCAGTCATTTGTAATGAAATCCAGAATATAGTTATCTTCAAAAAAGTGCTTTCAAAAAAGTGTCCCTGTAGTGGCCAAACGGTCAGTGATTTTTGGTTGTGCCCATTGAGACTTTTTCTCAGGTACACAATATCTACAACATATCACGATTTTAAGCAATTCCACCGAAATCTAATTTCCGTAATAATTGTGCGGGGTCCTTTGTCATTTCGAAGAGAGACATTGCTCCCTGAAGCTCTTTTCTCGCAAAAACGACAAAACCCATATTTCCTACTTTGAAGTCATCTTTGCATTGGCAGAATATCGTTTCTTTAATGTGGCCCTTTTAATCCAAAGGACCCATTTTTGAAAAGGGGGCTTTGCCCCCCTTAACCTCTTTTCCAAAAGAAAAAAATACGTGTCGATTTATTTTCGGTTTACTATATATGTGCCAAGTTTGAAGAAAATCGGATGAGTGGAAACCGTTGTGAAGTTACCTCCTTTACATTTTCATTTTCTTTTTTTGGACTTAACCTGTTTTTGCCCCAAAGTCTTGAATTAAAAAAGAGTTGGGAAATATAAGGAAATGTACAAGGAGGTGAAATCTATAGAATTTCGGAGGAAACAAGGGGGTATTACGATGGAAATAGAAAATAGGAAGGGGAAGGTAGTGAGCAAGAGAAATGAGGTCATAGGAAGGTGGAAAGAATACGTTGAAGACTTATATGAGAGTAGGAATAGATCGTGTAGGCTAAATGTTGAAGTAAAAAATGAAGTAGGCGAGGATGATAAAGGTTTTAGGATTCTTAGGGATGAGTTTGAAAAGGCTATATCCGAAATTAGGAATGGAAAGGCAACCGGGATAGATAATATACGAATCGAATTCATTAAAAATATGGCAGAAATGGGAAAGAAGGAATTGTTCCGACTCTGCAATGAAATATATGAAACAGAAGAGTGGCCGAAAAAAATTAAACGAAATGAAATCTTTGAGTTTTACGTCCCACGATTATGTCGGTTAGGCTAAAGGAGACGGTGATGATGAGTAATGAATGAAATGGTGGAATGAAGAAAGTGGGAGGAAACGGAAGAAAACCAACGCACGCGGTGTTTGTCCACCACAAAGTTCACTTGGCGGGGGCTGGGATCGAACCCGCGACCCCAAGCACCAGAGGTGAACGCTCTACCACTGAGCCATCGCGGCCCCCGAGTGGCCGAAAGACTTCCTGAATATGATCATGATACCGATGGCTAAAAAATCGAACCCAAAGAGATGTGAATATTAAATAGAACTGTTAGTGTCATATCTCATCCAGCTGAAATTCTGCTTCGAATACTGAATAGAAGGATGTATGGAAAAACAAACGCAAGGGTTGAGGAGGAACAGTTTGGGATCAGGAAAAGTAAGAGCACAAGAAATGCAATTGGATTATTAAGGGTGATCGGTGAAAGGTTTATAGAGAAAGGGGAAGAGGTGTATGTTGTATTTATTGATTTAGAAAAGGCTTTTGACCGCGTGAATTGGGAATTGTTGGAAGTTCTAAAGAAGATGAGGTTGTAATGGAAAGATCGAAGATTCGTAAGGAACTTATATATGAACCAACAAGTAAGTGTTAGGATAGGGGAAGAACTGACAGAAAATAGTGAAATTGGAAGGGGAGTTCGACAAGGATGCTGCCTCTCGCCAACACTATTTAATGTCTAATCCAGAAGAGATAGTGAAAAAGAGTTTACATGATGATGATGGTATTTCAGTAGGAGGTAGAATGATTAGATATATGATTTGCAGACGATATGGCGCTTGTTGCAGAATCTGAAATGAAAATCAATAGGATGTTAGAAAAGTTGAGGAAGGGATTTGAAGAATATGGGATGAAAATACATGTTAGAAAGACAAAAAACATGGTGATTGGAACGAAGCGGTATGTGTCAAATATAAAAGTGGGAGGGGATAAAATAGAACAAGTGAATAGTTTTTGATATCTGGGTAGTATTCTTAGTAATGGCATGAAGTGCGAATGTGAAATAAAAGCAAAGATACGAATGGAGAAAGAAGCCTTTAGGAGGAAGAAAAGTCTGATTTGTGAGACCTTGAATAAAGAGTTGAGAAAAAGACTCATAAAATGCTTCATGTGGAGTGTTGTACTGTATGGGGAGGAAATATGGACATTACGTAAAAATGATGAAAAACTACTGGAAGCCTTCAAATATGGGTATGGAGAAGAATGGAAAGAATTAGTTGGGTTGAGCGGAAGACGAATGAGAGATTGTTAGAAATGGTGGAGGAGAAAAAGAACACTATTAGGTATTATTGAGAGTAGGAAGAGAAACTGGTTGACACATTGCCTGAGAAGAAACTGGATCATGAGGGAGGTGCTAGAGCGTATGGTGGCAGGAGAGAGAGGGAGAGGGTGAATAAGTCCACAACTAATTGACGATATAAAAACAGAAAGATCATACGTGAAGACGAAGAGGTTAGTGGAAGACCGTGGAGCATGGAAGCTTCTCAGCTGCGGCAAGGGGCCTGTCAATAAAGGCAGAATACCTATGATGATGATGATCATAATGCAAAATATACCCAGATAATTAAAAGGGTACAGAGCAAGTTTTTGAAATTACTAATGCATAGAAAAAGCCGGATTGTACCCCACATACTTATCATACTTAGAACTAGCAAAAGACTTCAATATGCTAAAATTAGAGCAACGTAGGGATATTAATGATTTAGTTTTCCTGTATAAAAATTATAAATAATAACATTCATTGTATAGAGCGAAGTTCTAGTGCGAAAGAATCTTTAGAAATACAATCTGTTATCTGATAAGCTGATTAAATTAGTGGGGCAGTACCAATACTTTCCTTTTGTGTAAAAATAATGTCATTTGCCATATACAGGGTGTTACAAAAATTTGTCACAGTATTTTGGAAATAGATTCCTCACATCAAAATTTAAAAAAAAGTTCCTATGGGCCTGTTTCGTAGTTATAGGGTGCCAAAAACATGGAAAAATACACTTTAAAAGTCCATAGTTCCACTATTATAGGACCGATCCTAGTCGGGTCAAGACTTTACTGAGGAACTATAAAGGTAACGAAGAAAGTTCTGTCGCATTTTGTGGAGGTATATGTTCAATTGACATTCACACCGTCAGTTCAATGCGAATGAAGTTAAGGCGAAGGTCACTTGTTGGTGCGGGTATATCCATCATACTACCTGGTTGTGGCAGTTCAGTTACATCGTGAACTTGCGTAAGGACAGAGTGAACATGGGACCTCCACATAGCGTCATAAGGGTGTGTATGCTGTACGAGTTCAAACTTGGGTCAAACGCCACTGCAGCGAGGCGGAAGATGTGCCAGGCCTTCGGTGAGGGTGTCGTGACTACGCGGATAGTGCGGCGGTGGTTTAACAAGTTATGGAACGGTGACAAAACAATCGAAGACGCACCACATGCCGGAAGACCAACACATGTACTAAATGAAGATCTTCAGGCAGCAATTGAGGCAAACTGTGGCCAGACATATGAGAAACTGGGACTACAATTCAATGTGAGTGGAGATACTATTCGGCAGCACCTCCATCAACTTGGAAAGCACTACAATTTGGGTCGATGGGTCCCACGTGAATTGACTCCGGGCCAAAAGGCAATGAGAGCAGATTTTTTTTCTGTCACGTCTGAGGAAGGAGGCATTTCTGGGCAGGGTGTTTGACATGTGATGAGAAGTGGGTCCTGTACGAAGCTCCACGATGCCATCATCATTGGTTAGCATTAGTGCTGTCGAAATCGGTTTTTGAAAAAACCGAAAACCGGTTTTTGAAAAAAGTGAAATTTCATAAAACCGAAATGTCGGTTTTGAAAACCGCTCTTGCGGTTTCGGTTTTGAAAACCGCTTTTGCGGTTTCGGTTTTGAAAACCGCTTTTGCGGTTTCGGTTTTGAAAACCGCATTTGCGGTTTCGGTTTCAAAAACCGCTTTTGCGGTTTCGGTTTTGAAAACCGCTTTTGCTGTTTCGGTTTCGAAAACCGCTTTTGCGGTTTCGGTTTTGAAAACCGCATTTGCGGTTTTCGGTTTTCAGAAAATTGGTTTTCTGAAAAACCGAAAACCGCAAATGTCACAAAAATACGACAGCACGTAACGACGAGAAAACAGCAAAGAATCTGTCCCCACTCCGGCTCACAGTTGCCAGATGGAGGGAAATTTCCCTCGGCGTAGGGAAAAAATGATCAAAATTTGCAGAAGGAAAAAAAGATATTTTTTTCTTAAAATGTCTTAAAGTGTGGGAAAATTCTTGGTGAATATACTTTTACAATTGGCAGAATAAAAAATAAGTTGCAATTTCTCAAAGAGGCACGGCTATCGTTATTGGGAAGTAAAAAGATAGAATAAAATATGATCGGTGTTTCCTTCACGTATAAACTACTGCAGGTGTCTGGGACTTGCGATAAGAAGCCAGTCAACACACGCAAAACCACAACATTCACATTTATCGGAGAGGCAACAAATCAACAATAAAATTGTGTATTGAGATAGAGATTTTCTTTTTTTCTTTTTTATTAAGAAAGTGAGGTGGTGCCTTTTTGTTAACAAAAGAAAGAGTGGCAGTACTATTTTTAAAAACAAGGAGAAAGAGTAATAATAATATAAAAGATGACTGTCTAAGTGGATGATATTTCAAATTGAATTTCATGAGTTGCATGTGTATAGGGATATACCTCATTTCTATTGAGCTTTGTGTTGGGTTATTAACCCATTTTAGCGGGTACCACCCGATTTTCAGGTTCTATATTCGTCCCCCGCTTAAACATATCTTAATCACGAAAAACCACCCGCTTTTTGGGATTGGAGAAAAATCTAAGAGGACTTAGTTGGTATGGTACATTCAACGTAAACCGTTACACCTCTGACAATCTCAATCGCGATTGAGTTAAATTTGAACTCGCGCTCGGGCTCAGGCTCAGGCTCTGGGCTATCTGAGCAGTGCGCGTGTGCAGAATCATTTGCTAATAAGAGATCTGCTCTAATGCACAATGGTTTTCTTTGTGTAGTTCATGTGTTTTTAATGTAATGTATTGGAAGTTCTATACGAATGAATATTCGTTTGTAGATGTTGTGACAAACATACTTGAATTAATCATGCCTTCATAAGCTACAAGAATGCCGAACGACAATTTCAAGTGTAACTTTCAAGACTCTTATAGAAGCGAATTTACGTTTCTTAGCCAGGGCAGAACTCAGTTTGAAGCAAAATGTACACTCTGGAAAACTGTTTCGTTTGAAAAGTAGGATGCAGGGAAGCAAATTGGACCTCCCCTGATCTTTATATAGTTTGTAAATTAGACCACAAGGAACACGAATCTGAAGGAAATTGGACATTCCGAGTTTCGGAACTCGAGATATTAAAACTTAAAGTTTAATATAGACGCTATCTATCTATATGAAAAAACACAATATTCTCTATACGAAACATATTATGTCCTGTGAGATATATAAAGGTAACCAAGAAAGTTGTGTCGCTTTTTGTGGAGGTCTGTGTTAAATTGACCTTCATACCGTGAGTTGAATGCGAATGGATATAAGGCGAAGGTCAGTTGTTGGTGTGGGTATATCCAATATTCTACCTGGTTGTGGCAGTTCAGTTACAACGTGAATTTGTGTAAGGACTGAGTGAATATGGAACCTCCACAGAGCGTCATAAGGGCGTGTATGCTATACGAGTTCAAACTTGGATCGAACACCACTGCAGCAGAGCGGAAGATACCTCAGGCCTTTCGTGAAGGTGTCGTGATTACGCAGACAGTGCAAGGGTGGTTTAACAAGTTTAAGAACGGTGACGAAACACTCACGAAAGACGCACCACACGTGCCGAAAGACCAACACATGTACAAAATGAGGATCTTCAGGTAGCAGTTGAGCCGAACTGTGGACAGACATGTGAGGAACTGGGGCTAACATTCAATGTTAGTGGAGAAACCATTCGCCAGCACCTCTATCAATTTGGGAAGCACTGATTTGTCTCCGGGCCAGAAGGCTACGCGTGCAGACACCTGTGATTCTTTGCTGTCTCGTCTGAGGAAGGAGCCATTTCTGGACAGGATGTTGACATGTGTTGAGAAGTGGGTCCTGTACGAAGCTCCACGGCGTCATCATTGGTTAAAATACCATGAACTGGTTCCAAAACAGCTGAAATCAGCAATGCAGCAGAAAGACCTCCTGTGTGTTTGGTGGACTGCTCACGACATCGTGCATCGGGAACTGCTACCGGGTGGTCAGAGCAGAACATCAATGCAACTGTCTACTGTCAGCAGTTGAGCCGTGTTCAAGAAAAACTCAAAACCCTGGAGCCAACACTTCTCAATCGCTATGGGGTTCCCCCGTTACGGAACAACGCTATACCCCACATAGCTAGAATGAGCCGGGACACCATCCTACGCTTTGGATGGGAAACACTATTACATGCGCCATACTGTCCGGACATTGTACCTTCCTGTTATCACCTGTTCCTTTCCTTGGACACTCACTTTAGAGGACTCCAGTTCAACTCCGTAGTAGAGGTGCTAAATGCACTTGATACTTTCTTCGCTTCACGGCAAACCAAGTTCTACCGCGAAGGAATCCATGCCCATCCCGAACGTTGGCAGAAGGTCATTGATACTGATGGGTACTGTTTTTGATCTTCCAGATACGTCTTAGGTGATATATCGATGCTGTAAGTCATAGGTCAAAAAGCGACAAAACTTTCTTCGTTACTTTTTTACATATTACATAAAACTACTGTATAAGTTCTAGTATCTCGAGTTCGGGAAGTCAGAATGTCAAAATTCGTTCAGATTATTGCTAATTTTGGTCCAGTTTACAAAATATATAAAGATCAAATGGGGTCATTTTTGCTTCCTGGTCAGTTTATGATCGAATATCTCGAGTTCCGAAATTCGGAATGTCAAAATTCCTTCAGATTCGTGTTCCTCGTGGTTTAATTTACAAAATATATAAAAATCAATTGGGGTCTAGTTTGCTTCCGTGTTCACTTTATGTTCGAATATCTCGAGTTCCGAAATTCGGAATGTCAAAATTCCTTCAGATACGTGTACCTTGTGGTCTCCTTTACAAAATATATAAAAATCAGGTAGAGTCCAGTTTGCTTCCATGGTCAATTTATGTTCGAATATCTCAAGTTCCGACATTTGAAATGTCAAAATTCCTTCATATTCGTGTTTCTTGTGGTCTAATTTACAAAATATATAAAAATCAGGTAGAGTCCAGTTTGCTTCCATGGTCAATTTATGTTCGAATATCTCGAGTTCCGACATTCGAAATGTCAAAATTCCTTCATATTCGTGTTCCTTGTGGTCTAATTTACAACATATATGAAAATCAGGTGGGATCCAGTTTGCTTCCCTGCAGCCGAAAAGTACATTGGAAGTGTCATCAAAGAAATAACTAAAAAAAAAGTATTAAGGATCGCAGGTCAGTATTTGTAACACGGAAGTTCACATCAATACTTACGGTTTAGAACCCTCACTTTTCTGATTTTAAAATATGGCAACCCTAATTTAACTGTGACTTGTACAACCATCGAACTATCCCTTTCGCACTGTGCTGCACATATTACCATAATAGCCTTGGAGCAAAAAAAAAAAAAAAAAAAAAATTAAAACACACATATAAATCAATTCATTTGTCTCGATCGATAGATGCTTTCACAATTGTTAAAAGGTGTAATTAAAAACAGCAAACATTGTTTCTGCTTTGAAAAGGGCAATCCCTTATAAAACCGCAAACTCGGTTTCGGGTGGCTTTCGCTTTCGAAAAGAGCTTTTGCGGTTTCAGTTTCGAAAACCGCATTTGCGGTTTCGGTTTCGAAAACCGCATTTGCGGTTTCGGTTTTGAAAACCGCATTTGCGGTTTCGGTTTTGAAAACCGCTTTTGCGGTTTCGGTTTTGAAAACCGCTTTTGCGGTTTCGGTTTTGAAAACCGCTTTTGCGGTTTCGGTTTTGAAAACCGCATGTGCGGTTTCGGTTTTGAAAACCGCATTTGCGGTTTCGGTTTTGAAAACCGCATTTGCGGTTTCGGTTTTGAAAACCGCATTTGCGGTTTCGGTTTTGAAAACCGCATTTGCGGTTTTCGGTTTTCAGAAAACCGGTTTTCTGAAAAACCGAAAACCGCAAATGTCACAAAAATTCAACAGCACTAGTTAGCATCCCATGAACCGGTTCGAAACCAGCCGAAACCAGCACTGCACCGGAGGAAGGTCCTGTATTTGGACTACCCGCATCATCGTGCATCACAACTGCTACTAGCTGGTCAGAGCATCAATGAAATTGTGCACTGTCAGCAGTTGAGCCGTGTTCAAGATAAATTCAAAACTCTGGAGCCAGCACTTCAGAATCACAAAGGGGTCCTCCTGTTACAGGACAACAGGACAACACTAAGCCCTACGTGGCTAGTATTACCCGGGATACCATTCTACGCCTTGGATGGGAAACACTATTGCATCCGTCATACTTCCCGGATATTGCACCCTCCGATTATCATCTGTTGCATTCCTTGGATAATCACCTTAGAGGACGCCAGTTCAAATCCCTAGTAGAGGTGCAAAATGCACTTGATACCTTCTTCGCTTCACAGCCCACAAAGTTCTACCGCGATGAAATCCATGACCCTCCAGAGCGTTGGCAGAAGGTCGTCGATGCTAATGGGGACTATTTTTGATCTTCCAGATACGTCTTAGGTGACATATCGATGTTCGATGGTGGTGGGTGAAAAAGCGACAGAACTTTCTTGGTTTCCTTTATAGTATGTAACTTACTTAATTATACATTTTTCAGAACCTCCGATACTTGCACAATGCACAATCACTTTTAGAGAGGCTATTTGGGAGTACTTGATCACTCTTCACCTACCTCTCTGAAAATTGATTTACAAGGACTGAAGCATTCGTAACCATGAATATTTGGATAGTTCACATACCACTTCCTGAGTGATGTCTTGTCCCGACTACCATAGGTCCCATAGTAGTGGAGCAGTTCTATTTTGAAGAGAATGATGGGCGAAACATGATCCTAGGGTAATTAGGGATGTCTCAGGATTTTTTTTCCCCTGAGATCATGGTCCTTTGCGGTAATTTGGGGCATTGTGGGGATTCTTGATAAAATTTATCCCACCCTTAGTATTCAAGATAGAAACTTGAAATTTGGCACACACATTCAGTCTACCAAGTAATATTTATCAGATTTTTGAGATCTCTACGTTCACACAGGGCCGCTCCAGAGGGGCCCAAAATGTAAAAAAAAAAATCCCCACAAAATTTTCCATTTGACATCAATTTTCCCTCTTTTGGTATATGATATGGGCATGCAAGTAGTACCATTTGAAAGCCAGCTTCATTCTGAAGAGAATGACGTATGAACCATGATTCTAGGATAAATAGTGACGATGCAGTAGCTGCTTGACTGAAAGTCTAAAAAATACCCCCAAAATCCCGGATCCCTTAAGGGTTAAAGTTTACTTGTTTCACGTTTCCGGCACCCTATAACTCCGAAACTATCCACTTTTGAGCACAGGTCAATATAATTTTTTTTTCTTATTTTAATGTGAGGAATATGTTCAAAAAATACGAGTTCCTCCTCGTATTGTGACACATTTTTGAAACACTCTGTATATAAACACTGTAAATGGACAGAATGCCTGTTCTGTTGTTACAATAAGTAAATAAATTAATTAATTAATCAATAAATGTTAGTTCTCAAAACTTGAAGTAGATCTTTAACAGACGATTAAAGATATAATTTTTCTAATGAGTGTTGTAAAGTAGATACATTTCTTTAGTTGCACGAAATTATCAATGAATGTTTGACAAAAACAGGGGAAACCAATCTTTTTGACTTGAAAATTACTTTCTTTCCCTGAAATTGTAGAAAAGGTAACACAAATACATCAAGAACAGCATTACACAGTAATGGTTGTTGGTATGAGACTTTGTGGACTACAGCTTTCATTTGTTTACAGTATACAAAATATAACAAAAGCAAATAAGCGAGCGAACAGGAAGGCGATATGTCTTTCTCTATATTCACAAAATCAAAGCCACTCAGAAGCTTTTTTTTTTTTCAAAGACCATATGTCATTCAGAAGTAGCCACTAAGTGTAATTCCGGTAAGGACAATAATATTCAGGCGTATGACAAACAAAGGGAATACGCTGGATGGTTTAGCATTGTTGTGAGAAAGGATGCTTTATGAATTACAATTCTTTTTGAGATCCTCTGTTAAGTCTCGATTCTTCGTTTCCACGTGGAATAATAATCAACAATGTTACTAATTATTGGAAACTTTCCTATTACTTTCCAGATTATGTGTACTTGAATACAAAATTACCCTGAAAACATGCATTTGGAGGCAGTTTGATAGTAAACAAATATATTACTTCCGCAGCTGCTTGTTTATCTTGTACAGGGTGATCCAAAAATCCCGTTATACTTCCTATATATGTATGTATGTATTTTGCGGTCAAGTAAAGTTATGGATCAGAAAAATCATGAAGTCAGGATTTTATGGAGATTCAATCTATCGTGTTTCTACGCTTTAACTTAAAGGGGCATTATCATCGTATCGTTCGTGCTATAATTTAGTGAGGCATATATGAAGAAAAGAGGTGCCTATTTTGATTTTATACCAACATACCATATGTCAGGTCGATTCTCTTCATGCCTATCCATGTGTTAGATGCTTCAAGTTTTAAATACAAATATGTGTGCGTCAGTACACTATAAACCACTTGCATTGTGTTAATGATACGGTTTTCCATCTTTTGGCACGAACCTAAGCGAAAAGTGTATTTTTCAACCAGTAACAACCGAATTATGCTGTACGAACTCTGACTTTATTGAGCTGAATGAACATTAGTTAGTAACTGTTAATGTTTACTAAAATGGATAAAAATCGCAGTTCACACTAGATAATTTGGTGCTAGCCACAAGAGAAGTAAAAACACGTTTCTCAGGTGTCTCTTGTTAAATGGAACAATAGCTCATATCCTCTATTAGGACAATTTCTTATTTTATGCCGTACATTGACTTCCCTTTTAGAAAAAGAAAGAGAGAAGAAAAGAAAAGAAAGAAAAAACTTAAATTTGTGCCTATATAAAAACTAAAAAAAAATGTATTTTAATATTATATGTGTCGAGGTCCAGCGACTCTTTTCCTTTAAATTGCATTTTCTCCCTTCAAATTGACTGTAATTCTGGGATGAGTCATAGATGTTTGCTGAGCTTTCATCTACTAATGGGAAAGCAAATATCTTATCTCTAAAGCTAGATTCCAACTGTACAAGAATCTTGTAGCTGTCATTAAAAAATCTTGCAATCCGATCTTTATATTTACTGTTTAGACACTACAACTTTCTGAAAGGAAGATATCTCCATCAACGCAGCGCTCCACTCTAGTGGACAAATAGTGAACCTTATCATTAAAAACGTGTATTTTGGCGCATTTCCCCTCCCCGTCCAAAAGAATCTGTTATTTCAGAAGCAGCGAAACTAGTTTTATCTTTATGTCAGCGGGAGGGCGATAGCAGGTAGCAAGACGACGCAGAAAGTTGCACATGGTTTGTCTCCTTGCAAGATGAAAAAAATGTTGTATGTCCCTTTCAAGACTATGTTTACATGGAGAAATATAGTAGGGTTGCAATATATATATATATATATATATATATATATATATATATATATATATATATATATATATATATATATATATATATGACAGCAAGATTCTTGTAAAGTGGTACCCTAGCTTTAGTGGCTTGTGCAATACTCGTTAGATAGCATTAACGTGCTTGTTACAAATTAGTGCGTAACAACTGTTAGGCTGGCCGCTAATTGACAACAGGGCAGGCTACTACCCTAGCCGAGGAGCAGTAAACGCAGGAAACTGTAAACAATGGAATGAAGTCTCGTGCTGCACATTCAAACGAGAGCATCTATAGCGTAGAGAAAGTCTCTTCTCGGAGTGTTAGGATAGCCGCTAATTGACAGCAAGGCAGACAATCCAAGCCAATAAGCAGTACACACAAGAAACTGTAAACAATGGAATCAAACCTCGTGCCTCACATTACAGCGAGAACATGTAGTGTAAAGAAGTCCTCTACCCCGAGTGTTAGGCCGGCCGCTAATTGACAGCAAAGCAGCCTACCCAGGCCAAGGAGCAAGTCTGCCGTGTCGTGACAAAACGCTGTAAATTTGGCGAAGAAGTTTTGCGAAAATAAGCCTTAAAGTTTTCATCCGAAAATGTGATCTGTATCGTGTAGAACCAGTGTAACTAGGCAATAATGGTCAACCAATCAATTTTCACCAAATTTAATCACAACATGCATTTACGTAACATTACATTTAACCACGTGTTTCCAAAGTCAAGATACACTATTTCTACACGATACAGATCACATTTTCGGATGAAAACTTTAAGGCTCATTTTCGCAAAACTTCTTCGCCAAAGTTACAGCGTTTTGTCACGACACGGCAGAAGTACACACAGAACACTTTAAACAATAGAATCAAACCTCGTGTTGCACATTTAAGTAAGAGCATGGTGGGGCAGAGGCCTCTCGCACGGAGTTTTCTGTGTCTTTGTTCGAGCAGACTAGAGAGGGGCACATGGGAATGTAGCTAATAGGGTGGCTGAAGCTACAAAATGCAACTTGTTTGAAATAAAACAAATGACAAGTAGGATGATGTTGATGTAAAAGTCTAGGGTACAAAATAAGCATATGAAGGCTATTCTGATATAACAATTAAATGATAGCCATTTATCAATCTCTCTCTGTTTGTGTACCATAAACAAACTAATACATAGATTCAAAAATTCTAACATGTTTTGAAATTTACCCTCATGATTATATTATTAAAGTATGTGCCTTTTGTGCTATAGACTTGGGTGTGATTCACAGTTGGAGTTTATGCAGTTTGGATTCAACGTCTTGTATGGAGATGTTCTCGGTGCTAACAGAGATGTTGAATTCCAAACGAATGAAGGAGCCTAACCCATTTTAAAACTAACAAATAAATTCATGATAAAATAATGTCAATGCAACGTGGAAAATGACATCATGGGGAGTGCCGGAACGTCATTTTCATTCACAGTATATTATAAAAAAATATTGCACTTATTAGAGGAAAAGTTCAAGTACGACAAACTAATTGTAAAAGTTCAAAAAGTATATTTGTATGAAATAAGATGCTTTGCGAAAAAACTTTTCTTCTTTCTTTCTTTCTTGATATGATTTGCGTCTCTTGTTTGTGCTCTTTAGGCAAAGAGATGAATAATTAATGGAAGTGAGTGATTATAAAAAATATTGGTAGATTCATAACTTGGCAGGAAACGAAATAAGATCGAGAAAGCGCACATGGTTTGAGATCGAACCGTGAATCTCTCGCACTAGAGGTGGGCGGTAAACTAGTTTTTTTTCATTTTTTAAAGAAACTTGTTCAACCCTTTCTTGTTTTATGCTTATGAATTTCTAGCAAACTCGATAGTGACACAAACACAAAAACATCGAGTAAAGTTGGGGGCAATGTATAGTGGCAGATCAACACCGAGACCAGGAGGAATAGGCTCCTTTAGTCTTTTGAGTGACAGAAATAATTGAAACTAATTACTTACATATTTTTGTTCCCTTCGCATTGAAAGTTTACAGGAAGTGTTGCTTTTTATTCTTTATCAGATTTCTTTTAAACATTAGATATAGTTTCAGTTCAAATTTTTCTGTTATGCAATGTGTCACCTGGTGAAATGAGTATATCCGATCTGTATTCTGGGTCAGGGGTATATCCGATCCACAGGTCTAACTGCTTGCGGGTATTCTGGATCACAGAACAGGAAGTTTGTAACAAATTTCATAGCTGTAGCTAAAATGTGGATATTGAGAAAGAATGGTGAAAAAGGAACTTGATAATTTAAAATGAGACTCTATAGAGAAATTGATGAAATGAGCTGAAAAAACGGAAAGCCAATAAGAAAATATTAGTAAAAGTTTTAATAGAGCAATAATAATAACGGAAAGAATTCAAAAAAGTGAAAACTAAATTTTTTGGAGTTGTTTTTCTAGGAATACGATTGAGGATATGACAAAAAGTAAAAAAAAAAAAAAAAAATGTTGTAGTGGATATCAGATGTTAATTCTTGTGACAAAGTTCATGTGAAAGTTCATGGTAGTCCTTTATTTTGTTGAAAGAGACCTACCAAATGGTTGGTTCGTTCCAATGAAGTTTAGTTCCCCTTTCCCAATCGAGGCCATATAAGACGTGGGCCTACCGTTTTACACGAAATTCGAACCACCGTACCACGTTCTAATTTCAAAGATCTCCCGCTGGGAATTGAACCTGGATCCTCGTGAATCAAAAGCACGCACGCTATTCCCTAGAGCACCCAAAGACCAGCCAATAAGGTATAATAATAATAATAATAATAATAATAATAATAATAATAATAATAATAATAATAATAATAATAATAATAATAATAATTATTATTATTATTATTATTATTATTATTATTATTATTATTATTATTATCCTTGCTTGTTTTTGTTGTTTAAAAAGGAAGCCTTTCTTGGTAGTCTTTGATGTATGAGGTCTTGGGTTCAATTCTCGGTCGGAGAGCATGATACGCATTACGGTGGTTCGAATTATACCTAAGCTGTAAGTCAAGAGGCATGGTGTCAGAGTGATAGAACGCTTATCTCTGGTGCATGGGGCCTCTGGTTCGATTCCTGGCCGCGTAAGTTTGTAGTGGACGACATCGTGTCTGTGGGTTTTTCTCGGAATACTCCTCTTTCCTCCCACATTCACATTCCACCATTTCTTCCATCATCATTCTCTTGCTTTAATCATTAGTTTCCCTTAGCCTAAAGGACAGAATCATTAAGCTGGAAGATCTAATTTTATTTCATTTTAAGTTGTAAGTTCGTATCTCTTTTAACCTCGGTTCTGAAAGGAGACGCTAAAGTTTAAGAAATAAACTAACATCTCTATGAAAGGTAGGATTCCGGTCTATTTGCACGCTCCTAATTTCAGTTTTGCGTTCCCCTTGTATTTTTCTTAGGAAATTTGTGCATATTAACAGTATATTCAAATTCTCTGAACTAAACAAGACCCTATATGCTAAAAGTTGTCCCCTTGTTTGTGGCTTTAATTTGAACTTTTTTTGAAACCATCTTTTCCGTAATCAATTTTCCAATTCCTCCCTGGGAAAATTAAATTCTGAATTTAAAAAAAATGACTTGTGAACCTGATTTTTTTAATATAAAAAAGGTAAAATATTGGCAATAACTTTTCCAACTAAAACTTTCCTTTTCGTAGTCTTCACCATTAAGTAAGCATATTTTCCAAATTTGTTGTGGCTGAACAAAACCACTTTGGCTGCCACTGGTGAGTGAGTGGGTCGTATGTTAAAACTTTCGCCTCATGTGTTCTTAGATAAAAATCTACTGTATATATGTAATTAAGAAAGAGAAGTTCGTGTTTGAAGTGCGGACCATAAATTTTCGCATTCAAGTAGTAATTATTGGTGGAAATTTTATGATTAAAGAAATGTAAAAGCCAGAGAAAAAAAATCAAGTGTTTTGTTTTCTCGATACGTATTTACAGTGGAGATAAAAATAAGTATTATATACATTCATGTCCAAAATTATTGTCTCATGTTTATAGGTATGTTGTTATAGGAATATAATTTGATTACGAATTCGCCCGGTATTTCTTATAATGTTAGTATGTGTATAGTCGGCAAAGACATGTATGTGGTAAATTTCATGTCAAAGAGCAGTAAATAAGAACAATAAAACGAAAATAAAACGTTCTTGTCCATTTAGCAACATTTTGTTATACTCATTCTAATTTTCGTATTTATGATTCTTTTCTTATGAAATTTACCACAAATATACATTTCCCGTTATACACATAATACCAGTATTAACAGTATCCTACAAAATCATTATCAAATTATATTCTTAAAAGATGACAGTTATAGATATGCGGCAATAATTTTGGACAGAAGTGTACATATCTAGTAAAAATGGAGAGAAACAAATACCCGAGCATTTTACATTACTGAGATACACACTTCGTCTCACTGTAATATTTTCCCCACTAATTATTTCAGAAATGTAATGGTTAAGAAGAAATTATCCCGAGTTTGACTGCCGGTGGAACAACTTGCTTCGGACAAGACCCGAGTTATGGTTCAGATTCCATTTTCAGATATAAATTTCGTCCCATTCAGCCTTTGTGTCGAAAAGGATGTTGAATTCTGGTTGATCAATCCATGTTTTCCTATTGTAAAGTATCAGTGTAATTATAGTGACATGACTGTGAGATAACTGTGTAAACTTTTAAATTACTTCGCCAAATTAAATTAATTTATTAAATTGCGACTATGTTCTACAGAATCATGATATCTTTCAAATCCATCGAAACGAAACTTTTATTAAGATTGTACATTTCCAGACAGCTTCTGTAATCACATATTTGCTAATAAACACGACTAGTTTCCTTCTTGCCTTTCCGCACAGCTTAATACTTCTCCATTCATTGAACTTCAGACTCATCATTTTGCAACCAAACAAAACCACGGAGGACACATCAACAGGGGGTATTTGCCACGAAGTTTAGGAAGGTGCAGGATCGTCGACGAGGCAAGCAGATCCCACCATTGGAGGACGACCGACTCCATGTCCCGAGAATACCATTCTGCCGGTTCATCGCCGCAGACACATTTTGAGTTTGACATCAAAGTAGTGGCATGAAGGTGTAAAAGAACATCGTAGAAACGTATCGCAGAGAGAATTTGACGCCCTTTGCAGTTCAACAGGGTTGAGTTCCAGTTGTTGGCTGACTCCAGTACATCCAGGTTCCTCCAGGGAAAACCTTTCATCATTCAGATGGCCAGGGCGACACCAGTCATAACAGAATGTCAGACTCTCCCTTGTGCTCTTCCTTTATTTCTTAATTATATCCTTTCTCTCTCACACCTATTCCCAAACTAGTCATTTTTCAAAATTAAAACATTTGAATTCCATTTAAATTCAACCTTAAATTCCTTAAATTAAATTCCTTAATTTTACTGTTAAGTACCGTGTTGTGCATCAGTTTCATCCCCATTTTGTTGCGTTCATTTAATAAGTATTCCCAGCTACAACTGATGGCACAGCACCGGCACACTATAAAAGAGTACTACTGTGTAATAAAATTTATATAGTTTCGAAACAATAACGTTTCTTTAATGTGTTAGAATTTGTAAATCAGAGATGGCGTGGGCCAATGAAAACTTTACCCATGAGCCACTGACCCACCACTCACCGTGACCCACTCTAACCCACCAGCCACAGTGACTCACTGTGACCCACCACACACCAAAACCCATCGTCATCAACTTTGACCCATGATCCACGCACTCCTCTCCACTGACTAAAGAGTTTACACTTGTACTAAAACAAAACTGTGAAATTATCACTAATCCGAGTTTGAATTTCTACGGATATTTACGATATAAAATCATAGTGTTTGTCATGGACCATATTACGATGATTTCAATTTAATTATGAGATATAATTATTTCCTTGTTGAATTACAGATAATTTTCGGTGGAAAATAGGATGAACTTTGAAAGTCTCTAATCAAAGTAGGACAACGTGAAAAAAAGTGTAAAATTCAACTTGTCTGGAAAGCCAAGTAATAAGTCCTGTTGATACTGTTACAATTACGAATATCAATATCGAAAAGTGCCTGAAGTTTCTTTTTCAGTTACTCATCTCAGGTAAGTAAATAGAAACAAATGAAAAAAGAAGAAAAATGGAGGCCTTGAAAGTAAATCCTAGACAAATTCAGCAGTGTTCAGAAGATGATGTTTACAATGCACTGAGCAGTGGGTCGGTGGATTGAAGTGGGTCAGAGTGGATCGCAGTGGGTGGGTGGATCGCAGTGGGTCACGTCCTGTTAAGCCATGACCCACTGACCCACTCACAGATTTTAACCCACTTGACCCACGATCCACTCCATCTCTGTTGTAAGTTACAGATCCTGAAATGAATAGAAAACAGAAATAATACTAATGCTGCCTTGTAGGCTAATTTGTGCGTGATTTACAGAACAGATACAAACCTAAGGAGTACTTTGGAATCTTCTCCCTAAAGCCTAACCGGCATAACCGTGGGACGTAAAACTCAAAAATTTCATTTCATTTTTACTTTGGAATCTAGTCGCGGTGGCCGTTAAGTTCTGAAGAAGAACCATAGAGTTTTGATCTCTACTTTGAACTCTCCACATGTCAATTTCTTAACATCAGAACAGAGATAATTTATTTTTATATACTCCTGATGACCCCTCATTTTAAAGCGGGTTTTTCCAACCGGTGTGTCGCGGCCCAGAATTGTATCGCTGAGCTCCATGTGGTATGTCTGAAAATATTAGAATGTCAGTATAAATTTATGTCACCTCTAAGTCTCAACTTCGTAAAAAACGTTTTATTGTTTCGAGTCAAGAAACCTTTATTCTATATATTAAAATGCTGGAAAAGTTTATATGTTTCTGGCCAATCTTTTCGACAGTTAGTTCTCGGGAACCATAAGCTCGAGAAAGATACCGCTTTCACTGATCGATTGCAAATTTTGTGTAGATTGTTCAGTTCTATTTGAATATTTTTTTAAAAAAATCACCGTTATTTCTTTATTACATTTTTAGGGGTACTCTGAAATGTTGAAACTTTGGAAAAGTAAAGCAGAAAGTCTTGTGAGTTATACATTCTAAGACCACACAGTTTTATAAGGGATTGCATACCTCTCAGGCGTTTGTTTCATGGCCAAGTGATAATGAAAAACGAAGCATTACCATATCTCCAGGTTAAGATGAATCTTTATTGTTTGGAGTGTTTTGCCCAATGAACACCATTTATCACTGGCATTATAATTAATTGTGTGTGTAATATATTTGCTTATTGCATACTGCATACTGATCATACATGAATTAGAAACTCCAACCGGAAGTACGTTCAAATCTTGCAAACGGAGCGAGATATTGAAAAACAATCTAAACAAATCTCCCCTTTATATTACCCCTTGCCGATTTTTATCAAGACCTCTTTCTGCCGTGTCTGTAAATGGACATGTACAGATATCGTGAGAAATGACAAGGAGATTCATGCTCATATGTGAATGATGTGCTGTGTAGAGAGCGCAGGTTCAGCTAATAATAAATTAAAATGTATTTTGAGACAGACTGTATCAATCAACGGCAGCAAGAATGCTCAATTCATATACAAGGCTATATAGAAATTTATAATCATAACTAACTAACCAACTCTATGGCCAATGGAACCCAGAGGTTCAATGCCGCGTTCACAAAAGCTCTCCACTGACTTCTATCCTTAGCCAATTGGATCCAGTTTCTACTATGTATTCCTATCTCTGTGAGATCCATTTTAATATTGTCCTCTAATCTGCGTCTAGGTCTTACTAATGGTCTTTTCAGGATTGGTCTTCCAGTTAAGACTTTGAAAGCGTTTCTATTTTCTTCCATTCTGACTACATGATCTGCCCACCTGAGCCTCCTACACTCGATTACCCTAACAAGGTTCGATAAACCATATAAATTATATAGTTCCTCGTTATGAAGTTTCCGCCATTCCCCATTCCCGTTCTTCTTGGGTCCGAATATTCGTCTCAGGATCTTGTTCTCAAATACTTTCAGTCTACGTTCTTCCTTCAGAGTAAGCGACCATGTTTCACAACCATACAGAACAACAGCCATGATTATCGTTTTATATATTTTAAGCTTCAAATTTCTCGATATAATTCGCGACGACAGGAGATTTTGAACTGAATAATAACACGAATTCCCTGCTTTCAGTCGATATTTAATTTCTTGGTGAATACGGTTTTTGCCTGTTAATATCGACCCTAGACATTTGAAAGTATCCACTTTATCAAAAGTATTATTTGATATTTTAACGCATCCATAATTTGCCGTATTACGATCCCGACGCACTTCCATGTATTTAGTTTTCTCTGCATTTACTTTTAAACCCATGTCCCCGAAAGTGTTTAATAAGATCTCTGCATTTCTTTCTATTCTCCTATCATCCCCTATTAAATTTACATCATCAGCATATGCCATAACCTGGTGAATACCGTTCAACTCTAGGCCCTGGTTGCTATCTTTGATTTTCCTTATAGCGTATTCCAGAACAAAGTTGAATAATAATGGCGACAACGCATCTCCTTGTTTCATTCCATTCTCGATGTAAAAGTTCGTGGACAAAAATTTTGCTACACGGACTTTACTTTGGGATTCATTTAAAGAACTCTTAATTAATCTAATTAGCTTTTACGTATTCCAAATTCTGTAAGAATGTTATACAATGTTTCTCCTCTTACCGAGTCGTAAGCCTTTCTAAAATCAATAAATAGTTGATGTACCGGGGTATTGTATTCCCATTTTTTTTTTCGAGTATTTGTCGAGTGGTAAATATTTGTCGATAGTTGATCGATTTCGTCTAAATCCGCACTGATAATCTCCAATAATTTCATCTGCGTATTGGGTAAATCTTGCTAATAGAATATTTGAAAGGTTTTTATAGGATGTTGACAGAAGAGAAATGCCTCGATAATTATTACAGTCAGTTTTGTTGCCTTTCTTGTGAATTGGGACAATGAGTGATTCTTTCCATTCTTGTGGCAATTCTTCCTTGTCCCAGATAAGGAGAATGAGTTTGTGTATCTTGTTCCACAGTTTTTCGCCTCCAGCTAAAATTAGCTTAGCCGGATCTTCATCTGCACCCGGAGATTTGAGTTTCTTTAATTTCTTTAAAGCGATTTCTACTTCTATTCGGTTAGGTTCTGGAATATACGGTTCTGCTGTATGTCTTTCCCTTTCTCCACACACATTAGTTTTTGGCTGCGTGTTAATATATTTCCATCTATTTAAGATCCTATCTGCATCAGCGAAAACTGTTCCATCATCTTTCTTTAATATATAAGCGCGAGGTTGATAGCCTTTCTTATATGCCTTGATTCCCTTATACGTGTCCCGAATAATTTTATGTTCACTATTGTCTTCAATTTCTTTAATTTTAGCTTTCAAAAAGTCGAGTTTCTTTGTTCTAAAAATTTTGGAGTTTCTCGTCTAATGTCTATGAAATTTTGTGTAATTTCTTTCGGATTTTGTAGTCAACGTAATTTTGCCTGTTTTCTCTTCTCTGCTAGTTTAATGCATTCCTGGTCGAACCATGTTTTGTTCCTACCTGTTTCCGCTTGTCCCAATATTTCTTTTGTTGAAATTTGGATGTTATCTTTAATTTCAATCTAAGTATCCTCAACATTAGTGCACTCGGAATCTTCTAAAACCGAGAATCTATTCGAAAGTTCAATTTGGTATTCCCTTCTTACCTGGCTCTCTTCTAATTTCTTTAAATTAAATCTCTCCGCTTTCAGACATTAAATATTTCCTTTATTCAACGATAATCTCTCTCTCTTATTGTCGTTAGAACCAGGTAGTGATCGGTGTCACAATCAGCCCCTCTAAACGACCGAACATCAATTATGCTAGATTATCTTCTTCTATTTACTAAAACGTGACTAATTTGATTTTGTGCTTTTCCGTCTGGTGAGGTTTAAATGTATTTATGAACGTCACGATGTGAGAATTCTGTACTCTTCACAATAAGGTTTCTGGATGTTGCAAAGTTTACGAGTTACACTGTTGTCATTACTTTCCTTATGCAGACTTTCGTTCCCTATAATCGGTTTGAAAATATCCTCTCGTCCTACCTCCGCATTGAAATCCCCTAATAGAATTTTCATATTGTATCGCGGGAGTTGGTCAAATATCCGTTCCACTTCTTCGTAAAAAAAAAAAAATGTCTTTTATATCGTCATCCTTATCTTCAGTTGGGGCATGTGCATTTAAAACAATAATATCACACCATCTACCCTTAAGAGTAGTAAAAGAAACTCTATTATTAACAAATTCAACCTGCTTTGTTGCTGATATTATTCGTTTGTGAACGAAAAACTCTGTTCCTAATTGGTGATTTTTATTTCCTTCCCCGTAAAAGAACGTAAAGTTTCCGGAATTCGCAGTTCCATTTCCTTCCGAGGCTTTTGTGAATGTTTCTGAACAAGTGATTTTTTTTTACAGGATGAGGTTGTTAGACCTACTCAAACCCCCAAGCTGGAGGACCATTCCTTTCGTCTGTCCGCGACTGCTTATTCAGTATATTCGCAGCTAACCTCTATATCTAGGGGCCTTCTCTTCGATCCGCAACCTGAGGACGCGCCATGCCGTGGTGACAGGAACCCACATTACACGGAACTTATAATCATATACTATTATAATTTATTTTACCATTATAATTTATATTGTCTTATTATCTATCTACCTATATTTTAAGGTAATAAATTGATCAAGATGTCGTGAGCGTTTTTCAAAATGTATCCGCAGTCAAGGAAGATTGGGAACCTTTGTCTTAAAGTACATGCTACAATATAACAAACTATGTAAATAAATCACAAGCAGACGTAAATATTTTTTTCCTATAAGTACCATAATGATGCATTTCTTCGAGAAACTCAACACAGAAGAGATGGACATGCAATAGTGTGTTTGGTTGATTGGTGTATTTTAGCGTCCTTGTTTGACTTTAGCAACCTATTTTGAGACATGGATCTGCAGTTCAAGATGAAATTCAAACCACCGTAATGTGTTCAAGATTCTGACACCGGGAATTAAACTCGGAAACCCGTGCACCAAAGACACACGCACTAGCCATTAGAGCAGCGTAGATGGTGATTATGCGTTTAGAACAAATTATACGGATACACACTGCTACTTCGTATGGGGATTGTATGTTCCATTGTGCTTGGGTGATACGTGGATAGGTTAACATTAAGTATTTCTACCAATATTTGTTTTTCGTTTGTTTAAGCTGGATTCCAAATTTATGAACTTCATGCAATAGTTATGTTTTGCATAGGGGTCTATATTTATTATAACGAAAGAGACTGCAATTTTTGTGTAAATTTCTAAAAAAGAGGAAATAAAATATTTAGTTTAATGTCCCATGATTATGCACCGAGGCTGAGGGAGACGGTGATCGTGAGAAATGTATGAAATAGTGAAATGAAGAAAGTAGGAAACGGAAGGATCCCGAGGAAATCCTGCACACGGGGTTTGTCCACCACAAAGCTCACTTGGTGCGAGCTGGAATCTAAAAAGGAACCCCACACACTAGAGCTCTACCACTGAACCACCGCGGCCTAAGTTTCTGAAAGAGGGAAGTTTCAGGAAGAAATAGTTCAAAGACAAGTGTGGGAGAGGAACTTATTTACATAAAAATAGAGTAAACCATGCAATGGTCCATTATCTTTTTTTTCTTTTTTACCTAGCAAACGTATTGTTTGGAACCGAAAATATGTGTTTTAGATCCTTGGCTCTATGTTGAGAGCAGAACTGACGAAACCATTTGACTCAAGCATTGTAAAGGATAGAATACCCTTAACCCAGTAGCTGACTGACCAAGCCACGGTTCCCAGGCGTCACATAGATACGCATGTTGGACGAGTACTTAATGTAGATTCGTTCGATGTAACCCTAAGGTGTTATTACCACACGAGCCGTCCGTCCTGCCTGAGCCATCCGGGTCGCCAGATTCCTGATCGAGAACTAAGAGCCACCAAGGGAATCTCAGGAATAGTCTCGGGGCCAGACCATGCCTGTTGGAAAAGATGTGTATACTGCATTTCTCTTTTGGAAAGATGTGTATACTGCATTTATAGCTTAAGCATGTGATCCGGATCGTGGGACTTTTCTTTCAGTTGTCTTTCAAACTTTAACCCTTTTCTTGGAAAGGAGACTTGTGTTGCTCAGAAAAAATACTGGATGCGACTTCCGTGCCATTATAAAATAATAGATAATTGCACATTTTAGTTACATGTTTTATTTAGACAAGGCTGTGATGTAATGTATCCCATAGGATACACTGCCAAAATAGGTAGTCAAAGAACAAAAAATGTTCAAAAAAATTATGTATCCCAAAGGATACATTGTCAAGAAGAGGGTTAACCCTTTGGAGACGGCTGTATGAGTGGGGAATGAATTTAAAAGTGTTTTAAACGTCACAATATACATAGGTAGAAGTCAATTTTGTATCTTATTTCAAGACTTTGCTTTATACAAGTGTAGACAGTTTGTCTTTTTGCTTGCAGGGAGGGGACAATGACGTCATTACTGTTAGCCTATATAGAACCACTTCCGTAGCTACTCCTATCGTGATTATAGTATAATTATGATTTATACATGATTTTAGTCAGGAGAGAACAGGGTTTCGAAGGTCATTACTCGCATAGGACTGTGCCGTCGCACAGAAGATTGGTTCCCGAACCTACCTAATCAAGTAAATTTTCAGGCCAAAAGTAGTAGTACTAAGGGAAAGGTTTCTGTGGATTTTATCTAATTTTTCGTAATTTGTTTTTCACATGTGTTTTTCAATTACAGCTAGTTTGTTGATCGTAATGTCTTTTCTTAGTTTTAGGTAATTGTCTCTCATGTCGTTTCAAAATCCTTAAGAAACATATTTTTAGATTTCCTATGGGGTTTGAAACCAAATAACAGCAAAATTTAACAAATAAATCTCAATTTACTCATTATCTGAATTTTGAATTAAGAACGGACAAGAGGCGTTTAAAAAATGAACGCTTCACTTGTTAAAAGCAAGTCGAATAGAAGAACGAGTAGGATCCATGAAAAATGTTAGTTCTAGTGGCAATGATAATCATAATGAAGATAAATCTCCTCGAGTTTTGCGCAATCGGAAGAAGAGAGCGATTTCCACAAGGAAACGGTGGGTTATTTGTGATCAGGCATCAAACAAAACTAACAGAAAATTGTATAGAATTTGTGAACGAGACAGAAATACTCAAATTCTCTCAGCATCTTGATATTTTCAAGACCATGTCTTTTCAAAGACAAGCACAATAGCAGACGAAGACAATGTTTTCGCCAGTGACGTCATGTACCAACGCCAGTACATGAGTTCATATCTGTTGAAATACAGTAGGGCTACTAACAGTCATGAAAAGAAGGAAGTGAGTCCTGTTATTTCCGGCGGCATTTCGAACACTTCTTCAGAAGATTTCACTTCAGAAAAAAAAAATATATGAGCTTGTAGCAGCAGCCTGTTGAAATTCACTGCAAACTTTTGGGGGCTTAGTGAAGCGTATGTTCCAAAAAATACTTCATCTATCAAGAAGCCGTGAGAATGGATGTCGTTATGGTGTTTACGTGGATGAGAGCCTAAATTGTCAGAGAAAAGAAGAAGAATAGCCTGTTATCCTATTGAAACTACTATTTCTAGCATGAAAACACTTCTTCCAAAGGGTATGATGCATTTTGGGCATCTCCACTCAACATAGACAATGTTCAGCAGTTCTTTGCACTATATCTTATGGAACGTTGTTCCAAGCAAAATATTCGTATCTATATGGGAGGACTTCGAATCAATGGATAGAAGAGTGTATGCCTTTCGAATGGTGAGTCTACTGAAATAAAGGAGCTAATATCACATCTTGAAGAAGCAGATGAAAGACTTCTTTTACATGTGAATTATGCCATAAAGATAGCAGAAGTGATGCGCGTTGTACTTGCTTCATTCAATGCTGATTTATTTGTATGTTCAGTGTACTTTTATGCTCTAGAGTTTAAGAAAAAAGGACTTACTGAGATGTGGATTCTATGTGGCACAGGAGTAACAACCAGATACTCTCCCGTCCACAAACTTACTGACTGCATACCTGAATCGTTTGTTAACGTTTTAACAACTGTTCTTGCTTGTCTCAATAAGACATCATAAGTAAATTTTCAACAAAACGAGCGAAAGAATCAACCCACCTTTTGGAAAAGTTTGGGAAGAATAAATTATCCAACACTATGGTCCACCAAGCTGAGTCATATCTTGCAAGTATCTTTAAAGCAAACTATACAACACTAAATGACTTCAGAGTGACGGAGTATCAAGGATGATTTCTCAAAGCTCTCACCAACATCTTCTTCAACACACACATAAGTAGAGCTTATCTTCAGAGTCCCCGTTGGTATCACATACTTGAGAATTGTGCACCACTTCATCCCTCAGATTACGGTTTCTTAGAAGAAGATGGTGATTGGTTGTTTTCCATAGCAGAAGAAATACTTCCACCGGATTTTCCTGTAGCTCGCAAATGCAAAAAAAGGAAAAAAAGAAAAAAAGAAAAAAGAAAGAAAGAAAAAGTGCCAAAATCACTGTTTTCAAATGTCGCATATCATTGATTTCGTGCACTAAATTCTGTGAATGTGGTCTTAATGGTTGTAATAATCGTTACAACTAACATGTATGTTGTAGTACCAAGTAACAGAGTTCCCTCTAATACCATAATATTGTAGATTACTAAGTGAAACTAATAGTTGAACTTTATTTTTGTATGCAGCTATATATACGGTTTCATTACGAATTGTTAGCATCGAGAGAAAAGTCTGTCATTAAAATTTTATCAAAATCATATGGTTAACATTGCTAACTATATTCATCATGAAAACAGAGAATATCTTAGAAAATTGGACATTCTTCGAAGTGATGAACGTCAATTTTGTCTTAGATATTCTCTAACATCTTGTAATATTATGGAAATATCAAGACATTTTGCTCCAGGTTGAAATCGTCCATTAAGACTTTTAGACTAGAAAGTCTCTATATACAATTTTCTAATAGGAGCAGCAGTTATGAAAACGAAAATGGAGCTCTACGAATGTATTTAACAATTTGCGCAATTACGTCATCGCCCCCGAACTGTGACCAAACAATCTACGCTTGTATACGCTAAAGTCTTTAGAATAAAATAACATACAAATTTGACTTCTATCTATGTTTATTGTATTGTTTTTTTTTTTTTTTTTTTTTTTTTTTTTTTTAAGAAAATTCATTCTCCACTCATACAGCCGTCTCCAAAGGGTTAAAGTGTGAAGCACAATTGAAAAAAAAGTCCCACAATGCGGATCACGTGACCAAGCTATAAATAATTCATCATCACCATAAATAATCATCCCGTTGAAGTAATTTGAACAACCAAGCTGACAATTCGTAGTTTGGTATACTGACTATCCCACATAACTTTGATGCACCAGGCTCAATTTTCGATTTTCACTGACACATCCAGCACACTATTCTAATTCGAATTCTATATGAAACTTTAGATCTCGTCTTATATAACCACGTTGCTGCCAAGGAACGTAAATTAAAAATCTTCTAATCCATTATATTGTGAAACTAATAATTATATTGTGAAACTAATAAACTAGCAAGATTGACCCCATACGCAGATGAAATTATTGGAGATTATCAGTGCGGATTTAGACGAAATCGATCAACTATCGACCAAATATTTACCATTCGCAAAATACTCGAAAAGAAGTGGGAATACAATACCCCGGTACATCAACTATTTCTTGATTTTAGAAAGGCTTACGACTCGGTTAGGAGAGAAACATTATACAACGTTCTTACAGAACTTGGAATATCGAGAAAGCTAATTCGATTAATTAAGATATGTTTAAGTGAATCCCAAAGTAAAGTCCGGGTAGGAAAATTTTTGTCCACGAGCTTCCACGTCGAAAATGGCCTGAAACAAGGAGATGCGTTGTCGCCATTATTATTTAACTTTGTGCTGGAATACGCCACAAGGAAAATCAAAGATAGCAACCAGGGCCTAGAGTTGAACGGTATTCACCAGGTTATGGCATATGCTGATGATGTAAATTTAATAGGGGATGATAGGAGAACACTAGAAATAAATGCAGAGATATTATTAAACGCTTGCAGGGACATGGGTTTAGAAGTAAATGCAGAGAAAACTAAATACATGGAAGTGCGTCGGGACCGTAATACGGCAAATTGTGGAGGCGTTAAAATATTAAAGAATGCTTTTGATAAAGTAGATACTTTCAAATATTTAGGATCAATATTAACAGACGAAAATCATATTCACGAAGAATTAAATGTCGACTAAAAGCAGGGAATTCGTGTTACTATTCGGTTCAAAATCTCTTCTCGTCGCGAATCCTGTCGAGGAATTTGAAGCTTAAAATATATAAAACGATAATCATGCCTGTTGTTCTGTATGGTTGTGAAACATGGTCGCTTACTCTGAGGGAAGAACATAGACTGAAAGTATTTGAGAACAGTATCCTGAGAAGAATATTCGGACCCAAGAGGAACGAGAATGGGGAATGGCGGAAGCTTCATAACGAGGAACTACATAGATTATACGGTTTACCCAACATTGTTAGGGTCGTCAAGTCTAGGAGGCTTAGGTGGGCAGGTCATGTAGCTAGAATGGAAGAAGGTAGAAACGCTTTCAAAGTCTTGACTGGTAGACCCATAGGAAAACGACCATTAGGAAGACCTAGGCGCAGATGGGAGGACAATATTAAGATGGATCTCGCAGAGATAGGAATACAAAGTAGAAACTGGATGCAATTAGCTAAGGATAGAGGTCAGTGGAGAGCTTTTATGAACGCGGCACTGAACCTCCGGATTCCGTAGGCCATAGAGTTAGTTAGTTTTAGTCAGTATACCAAAGAAGCACAGCGCTTTGGCAATAGAACTTTTAGGAATATACCCAGGTATACACACACAACGAATTTAATCCACGATTTAAGCAATCATTCATTTTGACTTGTTTAACCTATAAGGGATAATCTGGACTTATGTCTGGATTGTCATTCACTTCATGGAAAATTGTTAGTCTTTTTTATGGTATCTATGAAGAATAAAATATTTGAAATATTTAACTTTCTGACTAGAAAAGGGATTGTCCTTTTAATTAGATAATTGTTAGAAGTAGGTGACATGCATTCAAACGCATTCAGCAATGTAGAAATTAGGGGTTTTTATTGTTGTTTGAAGTTTATTGTCTCTATTCAACAGCATGGATCATTTTGAATGTTGGACTTACAGTTATGCCTTTGAAGCCTAATATATGCTTCTTTTAGGCATATATTATATGCGCCTAATATATGCGCCTCTCAAATTTCCCTATGATATAGGCCTATGTGTGAAGTATCTCTGTTTGGATGCATTATGGGAAGAAAATGTACTATCGTGAACGAAAGTGCATTAGCACCTGTATTCTGCATATTCTTAATACATTCACTATTAAGCTTAATAGATACATTGTGATAAAATTGGGAAACTGAAGGCGGTATTGATCATTTTATTGTATCTAACAGTAACTGCCACTTTTTTTAGATTACTGAAACAGGTGAACAAAATATATTAATCCTTACGTGACAATTTTGGATTTTTTACAAAATGAAATTTACTCTTTAAACTTATATTTCAACTACAGGAAATTGCTTGAAGAAGTCTTAAGGAAGACGAAGTTGGGAGTTTAAGGAAAGTTGTCATATGCAGCAGCTAGGAACATGAAACTAAACATTGCGACAAAGATTGTACTAACAAAATGCCTAATGCTGCTTGTAGACGATCCAAGAAAGCTTGAACAAGACCATTCAATACCTCAGATATTAGCTTTTGTTTATTATTTATATGCACACTTGGAACATCAAATAATTATGGAAAAGAGTATGAAAATATATTTATTCAACAACTGCCACTTGTCTCACAACTCCATCATACTTGTTTTGTATTTTCCTGCACACAACTCGACCGCTAATTGGCTATTGAATGCTTTTGAATTGGATTGTTTAGAACAGGACCGAAACAAAATTTCTTGAACGAAACTATTGAATTCAAGACAAAAATGACGTCAGTGCTGACGTCTTTTCATCAAATAGTCTTGAATGGTCTTGAACAAGAGTCTTGTTCAAGCTTTCTTGGATCGTCTACAAGCAGTATAAGAGATACTTTCCAAAAATTGACGGACAATTTAAATTTATCGCTATATTTATGCCGCACAATTATGACAAATTATACACTTATGTCTCTATTGTTGAAGACAATATTTCACAAACAAAATGTAATTGTTATCAAATTTCTTATGTTAAATAAATGAAAAAATCTACCATATTAAAGAAAAATATCGCTGAATATATAATACAACGGAAATTTGTCGTATTTGTAAAGGGACTGTTGAATAATTTCATTGTCCATATTTTATTCTGGATTCCAGATTACAAAATACCGGTCATAAAGAGGCTGGTAAGAAGTTTGTACTGGTTACCGGTCTTAATCAGAACAGCAATATTTCCGGCCAGGCCGGTGAATTACCGACCAGTTGACAACCCTAGGTATATTGGAAGATGAATTGAACTGCAAAACCCTCAAACTGCCAATACTGCGATTAGCATATTTTTCTTGGGGACAATTAATAGTTCATGGGGTAGTGTTTTGCTAATACCCTCTGGCCCACTTTTTGCACTTTACATATTCACCACAATTAATTAAAAATAAATGTTATCGAAGAACTTCAATATTATTTTCTGTTCTTCATAACTTTGGTGTAGTAAAATTACGTAAAAAAGAAGAAGAACCTAAAAATTAAAATTCGAAATTTAATTATTCTGGGAGATGTTTCAGTGTGTTCAGATCAGAAAATGATTTCGGGATACTGTTGCAGGCAGACTTGAACGATGTGAAAATCAAATTAAATGAAATAATTAAGTTTAGCGTTTCACGATTATGCCTTTTAGTCTAAGGGAGACGATGACTTAGACAAATGGATGATGATGATGATGATGATGGAAAAATTGGTGGAATTACAATGTTGGAGGAAACGGAAGTAACTGGAGAATACTCACTGACACGATATTGTGCACCACAAACTTTTTTATCCGGAGATCGAGCCAGGGACCTCACGCACCAGAACTAAGCGCATTACCAGTGAGCGACCGTGCCCCTCTTGAAGGAAGTTGATCATATTTCATGACAACTAGTGTTTTTTTTTTTTGATGTTGTTGTTGTTGTAAAACAGAAAGAACTGTGGCTGGCATATTTTTCCAGTGTAAATTGTGCAAGAAGTACTCGAAAGACCGAAACAATTACTAATTACCATTACCACCTGAACAGTGTGTGTGTGTGTGTGTTATTTAGAAAAGTAACTTGATCCCAAGTACCACATAGGTTATTTACAGTATTTGACGTATGGGTTTGTGGACGCGAACATGATACAATATCGAGTGGTGGTATTTTACGTCCTGTAACTGTAACTCTCGTCTCGTTAGATTGTTTTTCCGCGTGGAGGACACAAATGAAGAACGAAATGTAGGCTTTCTAGTTCAGAAGCCAAGGGTGAAATGTGTGAGTAACGGTAACATGAATGCGAGTCGAGGGACACCGACGGAACAGTCTGAAGTTGGCCGGGATGCCAATGGAACTCTCGTTCGTTGTGTGACTTAGCAATGGAAATCACCCTCCACAGTGCAGTGGAAGTTCATTCATTGGTAGTCAATAGTAGTTCGGATGATCGCACACGATGAGAGAAGCCCTCACGATTCTACTCTTGTTTTTAGTGGTGCAAACAGAGGTAAGTCAGTGATTATTACCATTTGATCACGAGAATAATAATAAAAAAATGTGATAAAACTTTGTGGTGTCAGTTTTTTTTTCTTTCTGAAAGAAACAAAAAAAAAATGAAGTTGCGCGTGCCGTGTGGATTGAACAAACCACAAGTAATTCTCCTGGTTACACCAGCTGCGATATTGTGGTTCCTAAGGAAATTTGAATATGAAGAAAAAATGAAATCACTCCTTTTTTGGCAATTACTTTCCAATTACCATACATGGAAATAGAGTGGACAGCACCAGTTCTAAAAGTGACAACCAACATGCGTATGGTACACCAGTGTTGTCAACGACCAGAACAAAAACAGTGATATTAGATCGTGATATTATTTCGTAATTTGTGTCAATTTTTGTTAGTTTTCTGTAATAATTCTGGAGGTCTACGTGTTTGCCAAGACTAGTTAATGATCTTGTGGATCGTGATTATAATAATTCCCATTTCCTGCAGCAATTGGCATTGCCTCTAATTATTATGTCCTGTGCGTCGCTGTTTTAGTGATTATGGTAAAGTGAAAACTTATCATTTCGTTATAAAGCACAAATGAATAATCAATTAATTTCTTAGATTTCAACTAGTTCTTAACGATAACTGCAATGTGACTACGGGTGTAAGGCGAGACAGGGGTACTATGCACTTTCATCGTATTTAGTGTGCCAAGTCTGTTCCGGAATGTATTCGAATTTTCCTATAACACGTTCTTTTTTGTCTGTCGTTGAAGTTGTAACATATGCGTTATGATACCAAAATAATATACCCATTTACAAATGTTCTAGTGCTCATAGTAAGGAAATACTGTTGCACAGCAGTCCCAGAGCAGATTCAACTGACCTAGCGTAGTGAGGCGATTGGGAAGCTATTTGAATTAAGAGGTGACAACTCAGGGCTAGAAAGCGGAAATAATGGCGTTGGAAGCCGATGTTTTGACCATATATCACGAACCTAGAAGCCATCTGGATGGCCATAATCCTTTGTGGATTATGATGACCGATAGTGGTTATTCGTACAATGATTATCAAGTATTTTTATCAATGAACTTAAGAAGTTCGATAATGAATTCTCTACGTCTGTGTGTCTCTGTCTGTCTCTTATTTGAGATTTTTTTTCAATTTTGGGCCATCCATTCGATAGGGCATCGAAAACTATTTGAGAAAGTGATGGAATTTTTCGCATCACTCTTACCGTTTCCGAGATATTGGCCAAAAAATGACCGATTTCGGGATATTTAAGGAGCCATATCTCGGGAACCGTAAGTTATAAAGAGACCATATTGGTGCTGATCAATACCTAAGAAGATGGTGAACATTTTGGTATCAAATAGTAACCGGTGGCCACTGACCAACTAGCCACTAGCTAACTGACCACAGTTCGTCAGATATTGGCCAAAAAAAACTTAGGATTTCGGGAGATTTAAAGAGCCGTATCTCCGGAACCGTAAGCCATAGTCATATTATATTTTGCAAATTTTTGCGAGAAAGAGAAGAATGTGCGGATAAAATGATTTATCTTTACATATAATAACAATCACCGTTATCCTTTACGCTCCATCTGTCCATTCTTTTTAATTTTGTCCTGGCAACGCTCTTGGAGCATTCTCGACTAGTTTTATTTTTGCTTTTACAATCTACGATGGTAATATAATAATATTGTTCCTGGTTGGTGAATTACCATTTAGCTTCCCTTTCAGCAGCGATGCTGTATGAGCCGTGGGCCTACAGCTTAATGTGCTGGCCAAACCACGCGAACTTTCACTGGGAATCGAACCCGGGTAATTGTATTGTTTTTAATACATTTTCTAGTGAATTGTACATATAATTTATTCATGGAAATGTATAAGCTTTAGAGCATGACTCTTGATATCATACGAGCTGTATATAAAATATGATATGAAACCTTTTGCTTGTAGTTCTAATTAATAACATAGGTTTTTCTTAGTTTAACGTCCCACGTTATGCACCGAGGCTAAGGAAAATGGTGATGATGATATTGGGGTGAAGGTGTTGGTGATAATGATGGAATGACGAAAGTGGGAGGAAACGGGAAACTCCGAGAAAATCCACGCACACGGTGTTTATCTACCATGGCGGGAACTGAGATCGAGCCAGGGGATCATGCGCCAGAGGCGAGCGCTTTACCACTGAGCTACCACAGCTGCAATGACGTGGGCTGTGAGCATCTGCTTTTCAAGAATATTTACTACCATTGCACCATTTTATTTTTTATTTTATTGAATAACTTAAACGAGTTCGATTCCTGGCGGGAGCTCATGTGGTTCCGTTTCTACATTAATCAGTAGGTCCACGTCTCATATTGCCTCGCTGCTGAAAGGGACGATAAACTCAGAATCAATTCAATAACTTCAAGGCGATAACTAATATCAACAAAGAAAAAAAAAAGAAAAAGAAAGTGAGACAGATAGTTATGTACAGTATGCAATGAAATAAACTAAAGTGCTTTTAATATCTCTTCTTATAGTTCGGAAATCTGGAGGCGCAGATATAACATCGTAATTATCCAGCATTTAATAGCATCTTGTGACTATTGAATGATTCAATTTTCGAAATTGTGATTTTGTTACCTGTGTTATTCAAAAATAAATAAATAAATTCAACAATAAATAATTAAATGAGTAAAGTGTTGTATGGAGGATAAAAGTATCTTTAATAATTCTTACTTTTGATAGTGGCGAACCGTGAATGTCGGTTAGCGGACCGTGTTTTGCAGGCATCAACATTTGTTTGTGAAAATTTGTGCACATAACCGTACGCTGTGTCTAAAATTAAGGCTCTGTTTTTTTTTTTTGGCTCTAGGCGTGTCAGTGGTTCAAAGATGTAAATATTTTTTTAAAAAAAGCTGCAGTACTTGATGTTAAGATTTTTGACTCAGCTGTGAAAGTATATATAATGAATGAAGATCATGAATGAAATGATGAACTGAAGAAAGTGGCAGGAAACGCCAGAACCCCGAGAAAAAATACACACATGGTATTTGTTCACCACAAAATTTATTTGGCGCCAGCTGGAATCAAACTAGGAACCCCACACAGCAGAGGCGCGGAAAATAACTGATAAGATCTTATACGATTATTGTTATTTCTAAGATCGTTGGTGAAAATAGTTTGCTTATGACACAAATGTTTAAGCTGTCTCGTTTACAAAATAAAAGTCAAAGTAGTATCATCTGGGAAAATGTATCTATCTCTATTAGAATAGCAATTTTGGTTCCGCGTATCATAGTTACTGATGCTCTCGTCTTTGGCGCGAACGGTTCCGTGTTCGATTCCCGGTGGGGACACTCAGACGAAAAGTGGCAAAGCTTTTTCAAGCCAGCCATTCACAGTGAGGTTTTCGTCATTCACACCAGGCAAATGCTGGGATGGTACCTAACATATAGGTTCCAGGACGCTTTCTTCCTTCTTTTTCCTCGGATAGTGTGATGGCCGAGGGACGACATCCCTCATACGGGACGGGCTAACATGGCCACAGATGCCGAAACCCAGAAATCTAAATCCTAATTCCTGTTGTAAGTCATTCTCCTCTCTCTCTCTCTCTGTCACTTTACGATATTTCTTCTTTCTCTGCATGGATGTTTCTACATGTTATTTGTAGTTTGTGTAACCAATGTATAGCTGAACTGTATATGTTGTTAGGACTGTGAGGTTTTATTTTTATATAAATTTATTTCGTTTACAAAGACGACACCATTTACGCAGCTTGGATTTGAGTATCTTTGTAAAAAGAAATTTTAGTTTAACGTCTCACGTGTATGCCGTTTAGGCTAAAGAATACGGATGGATAATGAAAGTAAATTATTCTGAAATTAAACTTTTTGTCCTCTGCCACCGGATATCCACTGAGAATCGAACCCAAGACCACGTGCGCCAAAGAAGCATAAGCTAGCCACTAGACCAGCGAAGAGGACTGGCTATATTCTTGAAAGCTATAATAATTGCCCTGCAAAATTCTGTGATTTCTTGAGCTCCTCCGTGGCTAAGCGTTTAGCATACGCGCCTTTGGCGTGGGAGACCCGGGCTCATGTGGTTCGGATTCCACGTTAATCAGTAGGTCCACGTCTCATATAGCCTTGCTGCTGAAAGGGACGTTAAACTCAAAATCAACTCAACTCTGTGATTTCTTCATGACATGCTCGTATGAGAGTGAAAATTGAAGTGACCAATATTGTAATTTCTTTTAAGTTGTAGCTTCTATATTTGTTTGATTTGCAGTTATTTTTTTTCTGATAACTACTTCTCTTTGGGTTTAATGGGGGCCGCAGTGGCTCGTGGTAGCGTTCACCTCCGGTGCGTGGGATCCCTGGTTCGATCCCAGTCAAATGGGCTTTGTGGTGGACAAACACCGTGTGTGGGTTATCTCGGGGTTCTTCCGTTTTCTCCAACTTTCTTCATTCCATCATTTCATTCATTTCTCATCAACACCGTCTCCTTTAGCCACCATGGCATAATTGTGGGACGTAAAACTTAAAGCTTTCGTTTTCATTTTCTTTGGGTGTGATGCTTAGATTGAAGCATTTTCTTTTTCTTCCTGGCTTGCAGTTTGTTGAGTAAATTTTAAAATCTATTTTTACTCTGGGAATATTTCCTTTCTCCACCTTAAAAGACATTTTCATACTTTCCCAGGGTGGTACGGTAGCTCAGCTATACAGCACTCACCTCAACCTGTGAGGGTCTCCTAGGCAGACTAAGTTTGGGATGGACAACATCGTGTCTGTGAATTTTCTCGGGGTTCTCACGTCTCCTCCTACATTCTCATTCGATCAATTATTTCATCATCATTGATTTTCAATAATCATCCGTATGCTTTAGCCTCAAACCTTAGGACGTAAAAGTTGATTTTTTTCAGTTTGTACTTTCCAAGAAAAATGCAGTGAATATTTTAACTGTCCTTAAAATTTCTGCTGTGAGCGTCAATGTTTTGGGAAAGTTACATCAACTGTGAGACATCCAAAGGACTTCCCATTGATGTATTGTACACTCAGCGACAAAAGTTCTTTCTGTTTCATGAAACTAGTTTCGTAAATAACTTCAGAATGGAAGAACAATTTGAGTACAGTTTTCAGTAGATTAAAAATATTGCAGATTAAAAAAGATTGTAATTTTCTGTACGTTCCAGCCTACCACCGTTAATTTCAAAATAAATTTTGCCAAACGGAAAGAACTTTTGGCGCTGACTGTACCACTATATATTAATGCGTTATTAGGAAATTCGAAATATAATTTCTCAACAGCCGAAGGTTAGAATTTGATTTTGAGTTTGGCTTCTTCTCATTATTCCGGTTGAAAATTTAATTTATAATACTTTCCATTACATTTTTTTTAAAAAAAAGCAAACATTACTAATTAAAGTATAATATTATTTCATTTAAGAAATGAGAGAGAGAGAGAGAGAGAGAGAGAGAGATTTATTTATTGCTTAAGAGCTTCTTTTGTTAAAAAAAAGTCTTTTAACTCTACCGAGACTTTTGTTCAGGAGAACATTAGCCACAAAATATCAAAATTTGAAGAAACTTGGTCTTACCGTGATGATTCGCTAAGGTCCATCCTCAAGAAGGGATAACAACTTGATACAGGTGCACACCTAAGGGGGAAGGGACCATCGGGGCCGGACCCCCTAAAACTTTCTAACTCAATATATATTTGAACATTTTTTTCTCAATAAAACTGGACTAGTTTAACAGGGGAAATAATTGATGTATCATGAAAATTTGATCTTACACTTCTAATGTACTCTTTCTCTTATAAAAACAATTTAGTTCTATGATTTCTTTCTGAAAATATATAGGTGGAAATATTTTACAATTACTTATCGTCTTTCCGGGTGCAAAATAATAGCGGCTTGTAATATCGGAACCCTACCAACAAAAATTGTGGCTGCGAGTCTCACTTGGTAATACTTGATTGGTTGTCTGCGGAGGCCATTTGTATGGCCATAGATGTCAAGAATAAATTATAAATTCACGTCAGCACATGTTTCAAGAGAAGTGCTTAAAATTAGTAGTTTTTGTCAAGACAAATATCTCAAACTGTCAGGGAATCACTACGTAAAACTTCAGAAAGAACTCTCCAGATAATGTAAAGAAATAAGATAAAATGTAACTTTGTGTGTTACGGCCTCCTGCTAAAACGGTTGATGAAAACGTATACATAGACATACCTCATCCTAGGGAAAGTTTATGTAATTCATCTTCAAATTGTTCACTAAGATACTACAGGACTAGGTAGCAGTCGTACGCATAAGTCGTGTACATTGTTGCAAATCGCTCTGAAGAAACATCCTGAGCAATATTTTCGGCGTATTACAAAGCAGGTTTACCAAGGACAGAACAAAACAATAATAACCATAAAAAATAAGAAAACAAAGTTTCGATATAATAACTCTTTTATATAAAAAATTGAACCGATTTTTAAAAATCACTAAAAGCTAGAAAATTATAAAAATGCTAAAAAATAGAAGCTAATAATAAAGCGCTTAAAAGTAGATAATAATTTTATTACTATTATATATAAAACTTTATTGGAAGTGATGCCAAGCCGAACAAATTAATGTTATTTCCACTGTAATTTTACGAGGCATTATTTATGTTTGGTTTCGCACAACTTTAAAAAATATGTACAGTTAATAATAATAAGTTATTTTCTGCTTTCAAGCTCTTTATTATTATTTCTTGAGTTTAACGTTTTTATTATCTTCTGACTTGTAGTGCTGTTTTGAAGTTCACTTTAAAAAAAGGTATACATTTTCTGCTTTTTTTAGTACTTTTTGAACTCGCTTTTGTTTCTTTTTTTTTTCACTTTCGGTGACCAAGATGCTTCTTCCAATAGGTGATCAATCACAGCGAAAGTGGATGACAATCTGGCGAAAGTTAGACAATACCGGCATGTGAGCAATCATGACAGCGGCAAAGACTATAAATATTTATCACAAAACATTGTTATACCATTTGGAGAAAGCAGGCTATACAATAGGGTTGGCCGAAAAAACTTTTTTTTTAAATTTCGATTATCTGGGTTGCGGAAAAGTTGCCTCGTGTTAGTGGTAGTCAACACACAAAATTTGTGTTTTTTTTTTTTTTTTCGTCAAAACCTTCCTTTGCCTCATCGGACTTGAATATTTTTATAGCTGTGGCTATGCAACCCGCATGACACTGCGAAGAAAATTGTGCTGCACAGCCATTTTTGTTTTAATTTTCGATTGGCCGTGTTGCGGAAAAGTTGCCTCGTGTTACTGGTAGTCTACACAGAAATTTTGGAATTTTTTTTTTTTGGTCAACCCCTTCCTTTGCCTAATGGGACTTGAATATTTTATAGTTGCAGCTATGCAACCCGCACGACGCTATGAAGAAAATTGTGCTGCACAGCTATATCCTTTGCTTCTTTTTCACACTGAAGCATTCTGAGGCTGAATATAAAACGCAAGATAAAAGTGAGATGCAATATTGTTCCTATGTGGTTAAAAATTATAATCAATTAGACGAATAAATTGTATTAATGTTTTCAAAACACATGAATATAGGTCATGGAATATTGTTGATAAACCTTCCCTTGTAGCTCTTAGCTCCTCTTGGCACATACATTCCGAAACTCCCCAGAACCCATCACGAGGAGGTGGCTGCAAATTGAGTTCCACCCGCCCGTCCACTTGCTTGCGTTTTTTTTTTTTTTTTTTTGGCTCATTTACATTTAATAGTCCTGCTAGGAGTTCAATTTTTGCATTTTTATTCTTCGAGACACTAATTTTCCCAAAATAAAGCCTTCTCTTTGATCCGCTCCACACACTAATACTGACGCTTCTGTAACTAGTTTTATCATCCTCTCCACCGCTTGCGTATGGCATGAAAAACATCTAATTTCCTCAGATGCTGTAGCCATCGTTATAATATTTTCTTCTATCTGGCTCGAAGAAAATTCTTTTGTTAATGGTGGCTTGGTGATATCCTTGGGAAACAATGGATCACCTCATGATATTTACTTGCGTTTGTTTACTTTCGGAACAAATTCACGTAGACTTGATCTCTTTCTTTGTCGATACTTTTTTTTTTTTTTAATTATTCTCCATCCTAAAACATGGAGGTTCTGGTTCCTGTCTGTGATCATTGCCAACAAAAAGTTTTCCGGATGGGCAAAGTAAGTGCTGCAACTAATCACAATGTACAGGATTATTCTTAATTCCTCTGGAAGGATGCAGATCGAGCGAGTAGCCACAAGTGTTGCGTCCCGTTGGTGAGAGATAGAAGAATTTCGCTTTATTTCAAACCAAATTTGCGTAAATACTTTGGTGACATAGTGTACAAGTCAATGAAATGCTTCTTTGGGACCTTCGGTGCAAATATATAATCGGAGAATGCGAAAAGCTGTCATCAACCATCGGGACATGACAATTGGTCCAGGCTTTTCCTTCAGAAGGTCTGGCGGACAGAAACCTTCTGAAACGGTTCGACAAATGTCCAAAAAGCAGAGTCGTTCTTACGCTTGATTAGTGCCATTGCTTGGTATTGCTGATCGTTACTCAAATCTTTTAACACCATTTTGTCACCTCAGGCCAGTGCCGAAACACACAGGCCACTGGACTGTGTATAAAATTATAATGTTTCCGACTTATTATAAAACAATGCTTTACGTATTATTATTATAGTCGTGCTACGTTGTAGGTAATATATTTTCTATTATAGCACAGCCGATTTCAAAATTACTTGATACTAGATTACTAGTTTAAATTTTTATTTATAATATAAACAGGTCTAAAATAAATTGTTCAGGATATACGTGAAAAAAACTGCAATGTAAGGTTGACAACATATTTTTCACGCTGTATGTGAAGAACATGAATTAGAACATAAAAATACTTTTTTTTTTTGTCTAATTGAATTTAATTTTTAACCACATAGGAACAATATTGCAATATCTCACTTTTATCTTGCGTTTTATATTAAGCCTCAGAATGCTTCAGAAATAGAACCAAAGGTTGTAGCTGTGCAACACAATTTTCTTCGTGGTGTCGTGCGGGTTGCATAGCTGCAACTATAAAATATTCAAATCCGATGAGGCAAAGGAAGGGGTTGACCCAAAAAATCCAAATTTTCAGTGTAGACTGCCACTAACACGAGACAACTTTTCCGCAACACGGCCAACAAAAATTGAAACAAAAATGGCTGTGCAGCACAATTGTCTTCGTAGTGTCGTGCAGGTTGCATAGCCGCAGCTATAAAAATATTCAAGTCCGATGAGGCAAAGGAAGAGGTTGACCAAAAAAATCCAAATTTTGTGTGTTGACTACCACTAACACGAGTTAACCTTTCCGCAACCCGGCCAATCGAAATTGCAAAAAAAAAAAAAAAAAAAAAAAAGTTTTTTCGGCTCACCCTACTATGCTATTCTTAACCCTCTTGTTTATGCAACCCACCTTACTTTATTGATTATCTGGTTGCCGCATGTTTGAAGCTAAGCTTTTCATCTGGTGTTGCAAGAAATATTTTATTTAAGTAAATAATTATTGAATAAATTATTAAAATCTTTCAATTATTTTAGTCTATATGTATGAACCTTTCTTCGGAATAGCTTATATAATTGCGAACATACATACAAACATACATACATTGAGGTTAAACTGAGAACCTCATTCTCTTTAATGCGGCTAAAATACACAGAAAGAAATTTACATGCATGATTACTTTACCCCACAATTTTTAAAAATGTTTTTGTGTGTTTTATAAGTGGTTCATTTTTATTTTACTATTTGTTTTATGGTTATTATTTTCGTCTTGCAGCTGCAAGATTCTTTTACAGACAATCAATTCTTGCAATCTATCGTTGTTTCACAACGTGAAATGTAATTCACAAAGACATCCTGAATGTCATACTATACATGGCAACACCAGAGTATTTTCGGTTGTATAACAGAATAGGATACATATAGTTAGTGGAGTAGGGAAAATTGTGTAAAAATGTTATATGGTCATCAGAGTTACGTATTTATGGAAAATTTCACAGCTCTAGATGGTACATGAAATTAAAGGTGCAAGATTTTAATTTTGAAAAGGAAATGTAAGCTAATGAAAACAATGTAAAATGACCATATACAGATGTAATGTGGTGACCTATGTTTTAGAAGCAGGAAAGAATTTGTAGCTAAAAGTTTTCTATATATTCCAAACACTGTCGTTCCACTTTCTACGAATTAGCAGAATGAACCACACTTGCGAAATACTAACAAATGGAGAGTGTAGACTGAAAATCGCAGGCACAACCGACATATTGCATCTTTCATCTATCACCTAAAAATTGTAGCCAGGACTTTTCAATTATCGTTTTAACGCACATTTTTAGTAAGCGATAATATTGCAGTCGAATTCAAAAGATCAATGTTGAAACTTCAAAGATAAATTAAATTAATACTTATAAATTAACTCACGCGTTTTTTCTTGTTTTGTTACGACCATTATTACCAATAATGCAATTATTGGAAACATGTTGCTGACATGTGAAAAAAATATTTTCACAATCATAAAGAGTGGCCAGCGCGCGCGATCACAGAATCCCCGGTAAGAGATCATCAAACGCATTATCGTTATTAGGATTCAACCTTAAACTGTAGGAACACGTCTTATACAGCGTTGGTGTTAAACTTCAGCACAAAAATGAACGAACAAGATGTATTAACAGTTTTTATATGACAATGGATGCCGTTGTTAATCTAATTTATCTGTGCCCGTAGTGTCACCTCTTGTAAAATTTGTTGGGATGCACTGCATGAAAATATATGATTCTAAGATATACAGTGAAATGTATTAAGTGCTTCAATGAATTACAAAACGTCTACTGTTTTGGCTTTGTTCTGCATTGCTCTTTTGTCAGGGGAGTTATCTGTGTGGCTAAAAGTGCACGGGGATATTCTACTCAGACCACCGTCTCAAAATGTGAAAACTAATTCAGTACATTGGTTTTCACAACTTTCTCAGATGCAGGCGTTGTTAAACGATTTTGCTTTAGTAAGAACCTTGCATTCATGTTGTTCATATCAGTTGCTTAGTGAATTTTTATCCAGTGATCTCCTAATATTGTAGTGAGCTCCTTCGTGGCTAAGCGGTTAGCCTACGCGCCTTTGGCATGGGAGACCCGGGTTCGATTCCCGGCGGGAGCTCATGTGGTTCGGATTCTATGTTAATCAGTAGGTCCACGTCTCATATAGCCTCGCTGCTGAACGGGACGTTAAACTCAAAATCAACTCAACTCAACTAATATTGTAGCGTTTAACTTATTGAAGTGCCAATACCAATCATTGACTGAGCTCACTCAGAATTGGGGTCGTTATATATTAAAAAATAAAACTCTCATTTCTCGTGTTATACACTGCAGTTATATTAACAATGAAACAATGACAGTATATTTGGCACTGGTTCCTTGTAATTTTAGATTCGTTGTAATAATATAATTCTATCTTGTCTCATTCCAACGTTACCAAGAATACTGCTATTCATCTTTTGAACATCTGTCTTTATATCATCTCATTTTATTCTCAGTCTAGCCTGAGGTCTCCTCGCAATCTACCCAACAAAAGTGACCCGTTCTGGGCGGTGTTTTATACATAGACTACTCCGAAATATCTTAAGCGTCTAAAATCCAATAGTTTAAATAAGTAAAAACATGATACATAATTGCATTTTAAGAAATATATAAATGCCTTTATCCATACTAGCTGTAATAATGTATTTAAACCCTAACCAGTGAGAAATTCACCAAATCTTATGTTTATTGTCAACCACTGAAAATAAAATCACACAATTTAGAGCATGTAAATTCATCCCAAGGGGGTTCAACTAATGTTCATCTCAGGATATGGACATCAAACTGGGTGTCCAAAAGGAGTATGTCAAATACTTTACGCTTAGAGAATTATATCATATGCAGCGTGAGCTATTTTGATGGGACACATTTAAAATGCATTTGTATAGCCTGATGAACACAATATTACCAGTTATGTGAAACACATTGTCCAAGGACGAGAGATTTGCATTGTGTTCAGTGTTTGAAGATTACCTCCGTTAGTCGCCTTGTCGCGAACATTCTTTGACCCTAACAATCATGGTAAACACAGTTTGGAACAGGGTTTTTGCAGGGATGGCTGATATCTTCTTTAGAATATTGTCCTCCATTGATGGTAGTGGGCTTTGTGGTGTATAACTTCTTTCGATAACTCCACAGGAAATAGTCCGGTGGAGTTAGACCAGAGAATCTGGGTGGCCAAAGGATATTACTCAATGTAGAAATGAGGCGTCCCGGGTAGTGTCGTCGAAGCGTTGTCATTTACACTACTGCAGTATGACTGGTGCACAATCCTGCTGCATCCAAATGTCTCTTGGGCCAAGGTGTCTCATTTCTCGAATGAAAAATATTCGTAACATTGTGTTGTATCGCTGAACGGTGATTGTTACGTTCTCATAAAGATATGAACCTATCATTCAAGCATGATTACCCACCTTGGCACTGTTCAATGGCGTTTCATGTAACAGTTGCGGATTTTATCTAACCCAAAATCGACAGTTTTGTTTATTGATATAATCACTGAAGTGGAAACGAGCTTCGTCGGACGTGGTAAGATGTTGCGCAAAGTCATCGCCTTTCTGATTAGCCAATCGCAGTATGTGTACTACCTGTATCTTGTATGGATACAGTTGTAAGTACTATAACGATTCACCGCACACTGGCAGGCAATTGCCGAATTGACTTCTTTGGACTTTCATCCATGGCATTGGACACACGTTCAATGTTTGTTGCAGTACTCGAGGATCGAGGTCTCCCTGGGGACCGTTTTCTGTTCCAGGTTTGTGATCTGAGGAAAGTTGTGAACAGCATGCAATATAATCTTTCGGCATGATTCTACCTGTTTCTTAAAATGTTGTTTGAAACGCCGTTGTGCTGTGATAATGGAGCTGCCACTACTGAAGAGCACCTCCACGACGTACGAAATGTCAACGGCGGTACAGAACGCTATATTTTCCTGCAACAATGTAAGAAACATGTATCAGTAACTCCCATCCTTACACTTTTTGTTAAGGTATATGAAAGACATGCATGAATGCTATTGCTCGCAGTATTCAAAATATGAACATGTCCCATCAATATGGCCCACATTGTAGATATAAAAGGCTGACTAAATAATAATAATAATAATAATAATAATAATAATAATAATAATAATAATAATAATAATAATAAAGACTGATTTACTGAAGTGAAAGTCCAAGAGTTTGTATAGAGGAAATGAGGTGGTTATGGACCATCGTTTTGTTTTCTATAAAAACTTTGTAAGCTTTGAAGTGAAAAAGCTACTTTTTGTAAATGCTTGTAATAAATTTATAATATTCCTCCATTAACGAACCCGGCCAATATAATTGCCCTAGCTGTCTGCTGCAATAAACAGGATTCAACAATCCACTTTCAATCAAGAGTGTTCGTGGGGAGTAATGGACAGATGTACCAACTGTAGAATCTTATATTCTAACTGTGTGGTCCTAATAAAAATTGCTAAAACCAATGAAAGACCAAAAAAAAATATCTCGTTTCTTTTTTTCCAAGATTTCCATTTACTAATCTACACGTAACTACACTCCATATAGATTCATGTCCTAAACTTAAGGGAATGTGTGGATAACAGTGACAATCATGAACAATCGATAGAAAATTGCGTCTGTTTTCTCAGAAACGTAGAACAGATATTAGTGGACAAAGAAACGTTTGTCATGATACATGAACACTGAACACTTTTACTGAATACACTTATGTAATGTGGTTCACCATTTGTTGGCCATCATAAGTCTGGGATTTTGTTAGCAGAAATGTTATACGGAGTGTGGATATCGTGAACAGCTATGCAGGTTGCACAGTGTACACTTATACTACCATCAAGCATTTCCTATGGTAAAGCATCCCACTCTTGCACACTAAAGTTCAGCAACTGACCGAAGTGCAAGTGTTAAGGCTGCAATCCACTGCTCGAGTCTTCGCACGCACACTCAATGGGACTGAGGTCCGGTGACCACTGGCCATTTGTTTTCATGCTGCAGGTAATCCTCCACCAATTGCGCTCTATGTGGATGTGCATTATCATCCATAAAACGAAATTCACGACAGAATGCACCAAGGAAGAGTTGGCGGATGACGTTCCTGTAGGTATCAAATCTTTCCGCTCTCTGCTTGAAACGGGTACGGGTACCTAATAGAAATCATCTTCATACCGTGACACCAAGGCTTCCATACCCTTTCAATAACATTTTGGAGATGGCAACGTCTTTCTGAAGCCCCCAAACAATCAGACGGTAAAAATCTCTCTCCAAACTGAATTGTAACTTGTCACTGAAGAGTACAAGTAACTTGTCACTGTTCTGGAATCTACTCACTATAGGCATGCCTGGCGCTGTTGTTGTGTAAGGAAAATGCACCTGGCAAGTCACTGTACATAAAATGTACATTCGTATAACAACCGGTACAATTTGACGTAATACGTGGGTTCTAGAAACAGATGCAAAGTAGCGAGCTAGTGTGCCAGCTCAGCTCGTTGGAATTTGACAAACATTCAAGATCAGATAACGATTCTCACGTGACGTTGTTTCACGTCGACTACCTCCATCATATTGCGTTTCAATTTTTCATCTGCCAGGAAATAATTCCACAATCGCGATACAATACTGTGAGAAACTTTTAAGTTCCTAACCACAACCTGTTGACTTTACCAAATTTCTTAACTACCGCCCCATCAGGATCCTGCCGCCTACAGTCGGACAATTTGTCCATGCCGACCAGATGCCGCGGTCGGATTGCTGGCGCCGGACACTGGCATCCTTCCGCGCGATTTTCGACCGCGACGAATACTTGCCTTGCCGATTAGGCGGCAAACAGCCGGAAATGAGCATTAAATGCGTTGGCGCCGCCGTCGAAAAGAGGCCGGCATAAGGAGTCGGCAGAGGGTCGGAAAGAGGCCTTTCCGACTGTTTTGCCGACTCTGACGGTCGGCAACAGTTGGCAAAGAGTCGGCGAAGGGCATTTTATTTTACGATTTTCGACCGCTTGCCGCCTCGGCAAAAGGTTGGTGACTTTGAACAAGTAGATCGTCGTGCTGCCGCGGGTGGGTGCCGGCTGCTTTCGGCGGCCTGGCACCTTCGACGGCGGCAATCCCTCTTTCCGACAGCGACTTCCTGATGGGGCGATCATCGACCGCACATTTCATGTATTCCCTGTGCCATCGTGTGTTCCTAGGATACGTTCACTGTAACCGATGTGTACTACACACTACGAAATCCGCAATTCACTGATTACGTGTATCTCCCGCTACGGACGTTCTTCCTGTTATCGCTGTCACAGAGGGCATCTGTGCCACTGAACGAGCTAATACCTACGTCATTTCAGGCAACCCTTATAGCCCATTGTCTAACATTCACAGGATCAATATGACATAAGGATTATTTTCCGAAATTAACATTACCTTAAGTTTTAAACACGACTGTATATATATATATTTCCCTTAAAGTTCTTGCTGCTATCGGTATGTTTTTCGGTGTCAATAATTTCTTTTCTCTTTATAGTGTGCCTGCTTTACCTATGCTAGCGTATTTTAACTTCTTTCCTCCGATAACGTTGCGCTAATCCCAATATTTAAACATCTTCGCTTCCATTTTCTTACCGTCGAGGGAAATTCTTATTTCTTTTCTGTTATTCATACACTTCTTGTATTTCTTTTTTATTTTTATTTCCACATTACAATATATAGTAGTACCTGAATTAAATCAGTTAGATCCTCTTTGAAGTCTTCTTTATTACCTACTAGCTGAATATACCCATTCATCGCATGAGTGAGATAAAATATCTATGTAAACAAACTGAATAATGAACAAATATAGGTCATTTTCTACTACTTATACATATCCAGGTAAATGCCTCCTGAGTTTGAATTTAAAAAAAAGTCTCTGGCCCTCAGCCGATGGCGGCTGTATTTTGAAGTCAACGCCTATGGAAGTATCACCATTCATCTCAGCGACAGCGAAAACTATGGATTTGACACTAATATTGGTCATTTTGGATTATTTTTACATGTCTTGATGACCCCTCTATTATGGGGACAAAATTTTAAAGTAAATGTGATCTTGAGTTCTACCATCAAGTTTCATCTTGAGTTTCGGGATCTAAGTTCAGCGACCCCGAAAACTATGAATTTGACACTAATATCGGTCATTTTGGATTATTTTTCCATGTCTCGGCAACCCCCACCCGCAGATGAGCCCCAGCCCGCATACAATAGTAGCTGAATTTGCAAGTCATCGCCAATGGGAGTGTCGCTACTGCAAAAACTATGGATTTGGCACTAATATCGGTTATTTTGGATTATTATTACATGTCACGGCATCTCCGGTGACCCCAGGCCCGCAGCCGAATGGGGTGAATGCGATTGGAGTTTCACCATTGATCTCAGGGACCGCAAAAACTGTGAATTCGACACTAATATCGATCATTTTCTATTACTTTTACGGTAAACGTCCCCCTGAGACCCCACTAGTTCAAATTTAAAAAAAAAAGCTTCATCTTGGTCCGGGGGCTGGTCCAAGGTACCCGTGACCAAGATCTGGTAACTCTCAGCCCTGACTCCAGGCCGGTCCCGGTAAACGCTCCCCTGAAACCACCTGTTTCGAAATTTAAAAAAAAATGCTTCGTCTTGTTTTGGGGCCTGGACCAAGGTACCCGTGACCAAAATTTGGTAACTCTCAGCCCTGACCCCAGGCCGGTCCCGGCAAACGCCCCCCTGAAACCACCTGTTTCGAAATTTAAAAAAAAATGCTACGTCTTGTTCTGGGGCCTGGACCAAAGTACCCGTGACCAAATTTTGGTAACTCTCGGTTCACTCATCTGGTCCGCAGGCCACACACAGACAGACACACAAACAAACTCTTTATTTTATTTATATTAGATCCTCGACGCAATTGACGATATTTGTAGTCAGTGGCACACGAAAAAAGTTCATAAAGGAGGTGAAGGTTCCAACTTCAGTCTTTCGTTTCATAAAAATCGTTTATCTATTTGCTCTGCCCGTGCATTCGTCTATGCGATAAGCAAACAAAAAAAAATCTTAAGAACTATTTGATGGATCAGTATCAGTTTTGACCAGGATGTAGAGACATAAAAGTTAGGGATCGAGTCCTTTGGTGCAGATAATATTTAAACCGAAAGTGGGAGAAATCAACCCTTTCTGTCTAATTCGTAGCGATCAGTCTTCTGCGTTCGATTAACTGTCCCAAAGGATACATTTCACCTCCAACCTTAACTCTTTACTAAAACGAAAAGGGATTGAGATCCACCAAAACTTTCGGTTTCATTATTGATCTACGTAAAGCAGAAACGATAAAAGATACCGAGAAGCGGTTGTTTGGGATCAATTTAGTGTTCTAAGAATACATACAATCTTCTTTCTTAACATTCTGTTCAAACCGGAAGTGGAAGAAATCAATACCTCTGGTTTTAACGTTTAGACCCTATTATATAGAGTAAAAACAGTTATAGATACCGAGAAACGGGTTTCTGCAAAAAATTAGGTATTCCTAGGACATTTTCCATCTGCACTCTATCCTTCGTTACAAGGTTATCGAATGCGTCTGGAAGTTCTCGTGTGGTTCGGATCCCACGTTCATCTATAGGTGAACGTCTCTTATAGCTTCGGTGCTGAAAAATAACCCATGGCCAAACTAATAAACAACGTTAAAATTGGTGCCCGAGCTCGACCAGGGGCAGTCTCAGTTCTCCTTGTATATTGTATTTTATACCTCTGTAATTACTGATCGGATATAAACCAAATCTGCTGGGCAAAGAACTCACTTAAAATTGAATAAGAACTTGCATATTTGGTGTCCAGAGGTAGACTTGGCTTGGTTCGACTCGCCGGTCTTGTCCAGAAACAGTCTTGGCTCGACACCAGAGACTGTGTTCCAAAGCTTTGCACCAGTGGTGGATCAAGGAGGCAAAAATTGGAAGGAGTGCAGCCAGAACCCAGAATATGATAGGTATATCATGAGTTTACTATAAACTTTCAAAAATATATAAATAATAGCTTTAATTTTTTGTCACTAAAAAGCTTGGGAGGGACTAGGCCCTCCGGCCCCAGGCTACACCCGCCACTGCTTTGCACTTCTGAGTTCGGTTCAGATCTACATGTTAATTCCATGTTCTATACAGAAATGAAACTTTCCCTTTCCTTATAAATCGTAATTCACTTTCCATTAGCACTGATTCTGAATCGATATGCGTTTTTTGAATAGCTTAGACATGCTTTTACTTGATTCGTCGTGGTAGTGGATTAGAATTTAGCGTCCCCTTTCAGCAGCGAGGATATATGAGACGTTGATCAACAGATTAACATGGAATCCGAAGTACATAATTTCCGACCGGAAATCGAACCCGACTGTCCCGCATCAAAGACGCATACATCTTTCACAATATAGACACGAAAAAACTCGAATTTTACTTCATTCGTGTAGATTGTCGGCCTAAGCTCTACTGTATTCGCTATCAGATATTATCTTATTGCTTCTTCCATGTGTTCAGCGCACTCTCTTCGGCTACTAACAAAGTGTATTTGTTAGAATAAGATTTTAGCTTCTGTATAACATTTTTTCTTTTTGTTTCTTTCATGTTTCGTTTTCCTAACCCAAAATTTGTAATTAAATTGTCTTTGTATTCTTGTCCCACGACTTCATTCCAGTCTTTCAACACTGAGGTAGCTCCAAGTTTAATAATTTATGGGAAATAGAAGTTTCATAGCAGTCTTGTTATTACTTTAGCATCCAAAAGTTGATTCCATTTATACATATTTCGTCTAATTTCTTGTATTTGTGTTCTTATAGCTCTAAAATGTACTATATTTTTCATTTGCAGCATTTCTAAGCGAGAACTTAATTTTAGGCTCTCTTATATCTACATTTCATTTCTCCTCAAGTTTCATTGCCAAGCTCACCTCGGTTTTGGAAATTTTATTGAATAACTGAAATACATTGTCGAATATCAAAACTGTAGGAGGTAATACAAGTTGTATTTTCAAAATGCTGTTAAATAAACTAAAAAGAACTGTTTTTAAACTTGTTTATAGACCAATACACTGAGTGTGCAGTGTATGACATCACAATCATTGGGCGCCCAAATTGGTTTATTCACAGTACCATTGCCTAGGGACCCAGAAGCCAGGCATTAACCAATAGATGTAATAGGAAGTAGTCGTTAAGCTCTATCTAGAGGTGCTATTGTTTTGTCCCTAAAGCGTCAGGAAGTTGGATAATAAAGGCAGCAAACGTAAGGGGGTCATTGGTGACTTAGAGAAACAGATGTTTTTGGAATAAAATCACTATAGGAATAAGATCAGTATGTAACCACATTTAGCATATGTGAGAAACATCCAGAAAAGATAGCACTAAGCTGAGATATCGGCATAGGTGATGGTCGAAGATTGTTTTGAAATTAGATATCTCAAAAGAAAAAAAAGAACTAAATGAGAGAAAAAATATGTCTAGTATAAAACCTTTCAAGAGCTTGCATATGACTTAAAATTGTTTTTCAAGGAAACTTCAAGGAACAGGATGAAACTAGTGAGAGGTCATTCTTCACTAGTGGTTCCATTTTGACTAATTGGAAAGCTCGTCCAATTAGAAAGCTATCAGACGAAGACTTGGTTAGTCGATTTTTTTAAAAGAAACTTGAACATATACTAAGCTATGCAAATAAATGTATAAACACTGCTTTCTAATTGACCTCTCCCTAGTTTCATCCTGTTCCTGAAACTTCCTTGAAACAAATTGCATGTCATATGCAAGCCGTTGAAAGGTTCTATGCTAGACACACTTTTCCTTTCGTCTACCTTTGTTTTCTTTCGATATATCCACTTAAAAAAAAAACCTTCTACTCATCACCTATGCCGATATCTCAGATTAGTGCTATCCTTTGTGGATGCTTCTCACATATGCTAAATGTGGTTGCATACTGATCTAATTCCTATATAGTTTTCGTTCCTAAAATATATCAGTTTCTCTAAATCACCAATAAGTCCCTTATCTTTGCCGCTCTTTTTGACCAACTTTCTGAGGTTTTAGGGCCAACAGTACCTCTAGATAGGGCTTGACGAGTACTTCCAATTACTCCTATTGGTCAACGTCTACTTTCTGGTGTCCTTAGCAATGGAACTCTGAATAAACTCCTTTATACATTACACGGAAAGCCTTAAAACAGCTATTACATAGTTCATGTAACATTACTATGTAAGTACTATCTGAGTCAATCTCTACATTGTTTCATATTCAACATGATGTTTAAATTATTCACTAAATTGACAAAAGTAAGGTTTACAAGGAACTTTAAACTATACCTCTATCTCTTGATATGTTTCCTCCATATTTTAATAATATAAAATGGCCATATACAATTGTACTATGGATATATTTATATGTTTGTTCTTTAATCTTTACCAGGATCATCTGTTCCATTTATGTGCCTCTAGAGTTCTTGAACTTCCATGCCATTTTCTTAGGACATACTCTGTTCATCTCTTCCCTGCATCATGAAAATTGTTGTACCTTTCGTTTCTTTTCCACTTTCTTACTAAGCACAAATTTTTATTATAAAGTTTTCTTTCTCATAAGAAAGTTAATTGCTCCTTCCCGTATAGTTTTCTTTCTAGAGTTGGCAAAGTTTTGTTCTTAACCTCCTTGTCCGGTATCCGGTACGACCTCAAAACCGGACGTTAAATGTCAGATAATTTTGTCTCTTACTAGTCCTATTCTCTGTTCTATTCAGACTATTTTGGAGTGACGAAAGGAATCGTTTGCCGATGAACATGGTTAAAAGCATAGCTTATAATTCGCTTTGATATCGACCTGTCGTGCGCGGAATTTGCTGAAGAGTTGAAAGCAGGAAAATTTGCTGAACTTACCAAAACTGGTAAGGGTCAACAAAAGTACATTTTCAAGAGCTCAGCTAGCACTGCTTCATCCTCAGTTACATCTTCCAATTAAATAATGTAGCCTATCCAGATACTGTAAAAGTATGTAGGCATTACCAGCGCCGGTGAAGCTGGTAAGTCTTATTTTTTCAACTATATATTGTGCATGCCATAATTATATTGCCAATTATATTTGGTATTCTGTTTTAAATATGATGAATTATTGATGATAGACTACAAAAATTACATGTGCCGGCTCAACCAATACTGGAATAAGTAAGTTTAATGAATGCTTCAAAATTAATTAATTTATTAAATTCGAGCTCCGAATCGCTTGATTTTATGTGCAATAACCACTTTCAGGTTGTTCTGACTTTTGATGAGCGATGATATTACAGTTTTAAGAGTATACGTACTTCAGAAGGGTGTCAGGTATTTTGATATTCAAAAGTTGGCAGCCCTGTTTCTTTCCCATTTTCTTGATCACGCCAAAGCACCCTATGAATACCATATTTACATTACCAATATTATTTGCCTGAACTAATAATATAGCTCCTATACAAATAGAACCAATGCAACTATCTAATGTGCAGTTGCCACCACCCATTCGAGTAATTCCTTTAAGACTATTTTTTTTTCAGACGGCATTTTTGTCAGTGTGTACTGAGTAAGTGAGCTATAATGGCCAAGAACGCTATAGTACTACTGTTACCATTTCACGGCTATGTGAGTTTCTGGGTCTGCATCAAAACTCTGATTCGTGTGTTCATATGCTTCTCCTGACCGGCGTCATTACGCTCTTCAGCGACTCCGTTATCTTGCTGAGACTTGTTAAACACATCACAAAGTTGTATTCTTGACGCCATGTTATCAATTTTATTTATTTAATAATCCCATATTCATATACCAGAAAGGAATAAAATCCCTGTTTTATATATATATATATATATATATATATATATATATATATATATATATATATATATAACGTATCACCATTAATGAATCTATGATTTGTATAGTTGTAAGTACCTCACAGTTGCTTAACATTTTTTTATTATGTCCAAATTTGATTTAAAATGTTATTGAAATAATAGTTACTTCAGAACCTCTGCTGTAATATACAGTACATTTTGGTTATCAATAATGTAGGCCATTTACAGCTCAAAGAAGTTTTACGTACGTGGAGTTGTGTATTGTTGCCTATTCAGACAGTAAGAGAAGTTTTGCTCCTCAAAGAAATGACATTAGTTGTTGCAGCCGATCCCTGGGACTGCTGTACATCTTAGGTTAAAATCGTGCTTAGGGGTTAATTAAGAGCTCTCATTGTTTACAGTTTTATAATTATTATTATTTTAGGTTTCCCACCAACGAACATATGATTACACAAATATCAATGCTAAGTCTGACAAGGAGCCTTACGGAAGTTTAACTCTTTCGATTTGAATGAAACTTTGCATGGTTATAGAACATCAAAAAATAATCAACACATGTTTTTTTTTTTTTTTTTATCGACAATGATGCAGGTTTAAGGGTAGAAACGACCCTTTGAATATTACTGGTGGTCTCCAAGCATTGACAGAAAACAATCATTTAATGTAGAAGAAAACACTGTCAGGAAAGATTAGGACAGCTGATTTAGAAACTGATGTCAAAATTACAAAATTCAAAATGACGTATCCAATATAATTACCAAAAGTTTTCTGTTTTAAATTGCTCTGCAGTTAGTCAAGAACAATTTGGCAAGGGTTACTGCGAGAAGACTGCAGACCGATTTGAAACTCCTTTCTGTGCTTCTTTTAACGGGATGCTTGAGTAAAGTGAATCATCTCGCCTCTCACTATCCGGGATTCTTATTTGAATCCTCTCACGATTCGGGGTGTTTATTTAAATTGAGTCCTGTCTCCTCTCACCGTTTGGGGAACTTATTGAAACTGAGTCCCCTCGCCTCTCACTATGTCAGAACTTCATATATCCTCAATTGTTATAATTATGAATTTACTTAGAAAACGTTTTACAGTAATGATATTCCGTAAAAAGATGTGTGATGCATAAACATACAAATATCGGGAAAGGAACATTGATTGACCTACTCTGTGATACCGCTGTTTAACAGTGGTGTCAACCCAGCATAATTCTATGTTTTCTTTCAAATAGCACTACGTCAGATTGTTACATATTTCAAATTAACATGTAAAACAAAAACATATAATTATCACATTTGTTATTCAGTATTGCAAACTAAGAATTCTACAGCACCAGAAACATTGAAAAACAACCAGAGTTTGGAGGTTTCTACAACTGTAGTAATGCAAGCAAGAAGGATGGGGGGAATGCATATTCAATGTATGTTAGAGTCAAATACTATAGTCATCATACATTATGATGTGTTTCAAACTAGTAGAAACAAAGTTACTAGTAGGTGTAAAAGTGAGGGGGAACGCGGAGGGACGCCGTTACCCCACCCGGAAAAGATTATGTAGGGCGTCCCTCCAGTTCCTAAAACATTACAATGGGCAAAGATAGGCAGGGGAAATGGCATGACGTCATGGCACTACCTACCATCCCCCTACCTTTTCAGATCCACTTTTACCCCCTGGTTACTAGGTACTGAAAATCTAAGTTTCTTTAAAAGATTTTCTTTCGAGAAAGTGCTTAGAATACTATCGCATCCAATTACATAGGTGATTTTGAATAAACAGGAAGATTACAATGCCGTTTACAACAATTTGTTATCTCAAACCGTTCTGGAGATATGGAAAAAGTAAAAAAAAAATGTTATATTGCTTAAAATGGCGTATTTGTAGGAACATTCTAAAACGGTTGTCATTTTCCTTTGCTTCTGTAACATAAGAACAAAGTTTTTGACAGAGGTAATTACAAAGAGTTCTCGGAATTACACAATTATGAACGGTGTTGCAAACTTTCCTATTGTTCAGCATATTTCCAGAATGGTTTGAGATATTAAATTGCTGTAAACAGCGTTATGATTGTCAAGCCTATTAAAAGCCATCTATGCAATTAGATGAGGTAATTATCTAAACAGTTTTTCAAAGCAAAAACTTTTGAAGAGAGACAAATTTTCCATTCAAATTTTGTACCTCTGTTCCTATTCATTCAAAATCCATCACATCATGATCATACAATTAGACACTAAAGTAGTTAGATACGTATTGGATAGCTCGTTTCAGTTGCTGTATTACTGCTGCAGAGGTCATTAAAATTTGGCTGTTTGTGATACTGTAGCATCCTCAGTTTGCAACAGTAACTAACAAATGTGATGTTGGAGGGTTTTGTTTGATATGTAGATCTGAAATATGTAATAACATGATGTAGTGCCATTTTAAACCAGGATAACTGTGATTGTTAGTACATGCAAAATTAAATCCTCTTATCTGCACCTTCTTCTCTTTCTCGCAAAAATTCGCAAAATATCATCTCTCTATGACTTACGGTTCCTGAGATATGGCTCCTTAAATCTTCTGAAATTCGAACTTTTTGGCCACTATCTTTGGAACGGTAGCCAGTTTGGCCAGTGGCCACCGGTTACTACTGTATTTGATACCAAAATGTTCACCATCCTCTTAGGTATTGATCAACACGAATGATCTCTTTGTGACTTACGGTTCCCGAGATATGGTGCCTTATGTCTCCGGAAATCGGTCATGTTTGGCCAATATCTCGGGAACGGTGAGAGTGACGCGAAAAATTCCACCACCTTCTGAGATAGTTTTAGATGTTCTACCGAATGGAGGGATCATTTTTTTTTTAAATCGCAAATAACAGACATCCCTTCTCCGCACACACAGACAGATTCAGTAACGAATTTTTTAAGTTCGTTGGAAAATCAACTTTATGTTGGGTTGGCAACACTGTCTACCTTGTGGTATCTGAGAGTATGTCAAGATATGTTCCCCTGTTGATATTTGCATAGTACGAAATTTGAGCGTTTTTGTTCATTAATTTGAAAGTTACAAGGCTGTATTTAAGATAAGTGGTTCACCCTACACAAAAATCACGTGTGTGCTGAAAGCAAATGAAATTGAGTGCTTCAACCACCCCCACGCCACTACCTTCAATACCCCTCACGCACTCACTTTGATAGCACACATAGCAGAAATAGAAGCTAACACACCCTCTCACAATCAGTTCTCAGATATTTATGATACCCTAGGGAGGTGATGGTGTTAGTATTGAAATAGCACCTTCACAGGGTAAACAAATTGAGTCGTTCCAACATCATCATATTCTGCTGTGAACTCTTCGTTTCAATTCATATTTATTCTCAAAAGAAATCCTGATTAATAAAGAGATCCAACTACTGCTAAGAGCAAACGGCAACAATTTATGTTAGAACCAGTATATTAAGGAAGTTTACTTCTCTTGGGTTGTAGCTAACCACTAAAACGATCTGCGAATAGCGGCACAATACTCCACATCTCTTGATTAAGACTTTGGAATACCCATAACATTTGATTTTAAAATACACATGGCGTCTGGTATAAAAGCAGTGAGAAATGATGTCCTAAATTTAAAGCTCATTATTAAATCGGAAGTCTTCCTTTGCCGTGACATGATATGGTCGTCTAACCTCGACCTGCAAAATAATTGTCCTTTTAATGAATCTAGATGACTTTGACTAAAGCCAATACGCCTTTTTGTTCTAAAAATGTCTGAAATATAACGATAAAATGTGTATAAGGTGGACAACGAAAAGAAAAAAATAAGCAGAGCTGTAGTGTATATGTTCATTGCGGAATCAGGATTTTTGAAGTCAATTGTACGTAAGTATTTTCATGGGATAACTTCCGTTGAAGCTCGAGGTTGATGTCATCAACAACCAATTATCTGGCATTTGTCTATGTAGGAAGATAGTAATCAAAACTGAGAATGATACGTCATTCCTTTGAACTTATTCATCTACTATGTTATTTGGATCAGAAAGACATCTAAAGAGTTATGTATTTTGGAGCGTGAGATATTACTGTCATTTTGATTCTTACCTGTAATTTTTTAAGAGAAAATTACAACTTTCTTTCCGTTTTTTTTTCCCAAAATCGAGAGAATATATTTTCTTGATAATGTAACTTTTGTGAAGAAAATAGAACATAAATAGAAACTGAAACAGAAAATATCATCTATTTGTTTGGCTATAATCTCATTCAATAATACAGTATAGTTGTGTTTAAAAATAAATATTTATAACAGTAAATCTCTTAAATAATGGTTGATCTAGAATTGGTCTTTGGGAAAATTCCTTGCTTCATATGAGGATTAAATCATATCCTATTTGAAAATATATGCACACGCTTATCTGCATATATAATATATGCTGAAGATATTATATAAGCTTATTACATATCTGTAAATAGATTTATTTTTCTTCTCTAAGTTATGTCACAAATAAGCAAGTTGCACAAATTTGTTTCAAAGAAATTAGCAAAAAGGATGTGAACCATTCGCTATAGTGCGCATTTTTCGTAGGCGTTTAGCGCGCTAGCGAGCGAGATTCAACATTTCAAATCAAGTTTCACATACCTAGGAAATGTTCAAGTTGACCATGACCAGGTATGAACAATATAGAAATATCACCATCACCATTATTAGTTGTGTCGAGAAACATGTTCGTATTTAATTCCGCAAAATCTAAATAACTTTCTTATATGTTAATAAGTAACATCTGAAAGTTTAATTGCTAATGTTCTTGGTGAAGGCAAATTAAAGTGCTTGTAAACAAAGCATTGTACTTTTATTTAGCAGTGAAAATGAAATTATGAACCATTTTGCCAAATTCACCTTACACTTTAAATGTGCTTTTGTATTAGATTTAAGCAAAGAAAAGTATTACGCACCTAGATGTTTAGACAAATGAATGAATATTTAGAGTTGAATACTAGGCTGTTTCTTCTTGAAAAGTATTTCTGTTTCTTCTCGAAAAATATTCGTGTTTCTTCTAGAAAAGTATTCATGTTTCTTCTCGAAAAGCATTCCTTTTTCTTCTCGAAATTATTCCTGTTTCATCTTGAAAAGTATTTCTGTTTCTTCTCGAAAAGTATTCCTGTTTCTTCTCGAAAGGTATTCATGTTTCTTCTCAAAAGGTATTCATGTTTCTTCTGGAAAAGTATTCCTGTTTCTTTAAACAAAGTGTTTTATGTTTCTTCTAGAAAAGTATTCCTCTATTCTTCTATTCCTTTTTTTCTCAAAAGTATTTCTGTTTCTTCTCGAAAAGTATTTCTGTTTTTTCTCGAAAAGTATTTTTGTTTCTTCTCGAAAAGTATTTCTGTTTTCTTGAAAAGTATTCCTGTTTCTGTCGGAAGATCTTTCAGTCATTACGAAAAATTATGTTTGATATCAGAGAGTAACCCTTTATAAGTTCCCTTCTCCGTCGATCTGTTGGCCTCAAATTTTCATCTGCTTCCATTGAGCACAAGCTCTAAACGTTAATTCCACCATTTTGTTTTTATAACAATACAATCGTACGCTCACAAAATGTTCACTAATAATATTCTTATGTTAGTTAAATAGTTCTTATCTCCAGCACCAGTTCTTATCTCCAAACATGAAAAAGAAAACAATATTTTACTTTTTAGTGCACCTCTGATTAAAATTGTATAATTTTCTATTATCTATTATCTATTAAAGTTCTATTATAATATCATTTTTTAAATAACTGAAGTACATTGCTTTCAGACATGCTATTACCTTTTGCAATAAGGTCAATGTTTCTTACAAAACTTAATAAAAACAAAAGAAATCATTGATATATACATTTTGACCTTGGATTATTTGGTTGTTTATAGAATCTGAAAGCATGAAGACATTTGTTAAGTTCAAGAACTTGGGCACAAGATAGAGGAAGTATCAGTAACTAAACACAATGCTTCGTCTCTTGTTCAAACATTTATTTTCAATGAAAATTCCAACTCTTCACAGCAGCATAATTTTGCATTATCAATACAGCATGTACTCTTTCACGGAACTTTGAATTTTACAAATCTTGGATGGCAAATAAATAGGAATAAAAAAAGATAAAAACTTAACCTTAACCTGCATCAAGTAAGACATCAGATGTAATATTGAATTCACTTCCATAGGAATTCATGCATATACCTGCAAAAGAAAAAAAAAAACAATGAAATCATGTATTTCGCTTTACAGTACAGTAAAATGAAGTTTTAACTACAGTAGAGCGTCGATTATCCGAACGTCGGTCAACCGAACGACCGCTTAACCGAACTGTGTACTCGCATTTTTTTAAACGTTAATTTTGTGTGCTGTGTGTATTGTTCATGCAAAATGCGTATGTAATATGTACATATTTTTGTTTAATAAACTGTACCACATACAATATATATTCCTACTAAAGTTGCCTTTGTACGTTACTTTGTAATACTTAAAGAGATGCCTGTTTTTTATGAATAAATTTACTGTACAGTACTTCTTTTTGGCAAATAAACATGTACAGTTCGATTATCCGAACAAACCAGTTTTCCGAACACCCATGTCCCCCAATTACTTCGGATAATCGACGTTCTACTGTATTTCATACTAGCATCAATTACCCGCTTCGCTGGGTGAAATTAATAAAATAATCGTAATATGTTTTCTTACTCAGCTACTTTTTACTAATGCTAAAGCGCTCTCTGATATCGGCCATTTTCGATCATTTTTCTATTTCTCCCCGTCCTCCTCATGTTGCATGGCTGAATTTGGATTTAAACGGCATCGGAAATATTATTGTTCATCTCACGTCAGCAGCGATACCGAAAACTATGGATTCGATACTGATATTGCTCGTTTTGGATTATATATATATACCTCCTCCTCCAAAGAGCCAGAAACCCAGAATTCGACGCTATTATTGGTCCTTTTTAAAAATCATTTTTATGCATTTACCCCCTCTCCCAAGTTGCGGGATTGAATTAGATGTAATAGGGATAGGAAGTGTCACCGTTCATCTCAACGACCGCGAGGACTTTGAATTCGACACTGATCAGATTGAAATTATAATTAATAAAATGTCAAGATTAGGGCTCAAAAGTTTGTACTGTATTCGACAAGAAATGAAATATTTGGATCAAAAGATCCAATGTATTTCCATCAAAAAATTTCTTGTACGCTTTATATCTGGAGAACTACATATAATGTAGCCAAACCCAAGCTATCACTTAACTCAGAATAATGTGTTTATTCCGTAAAAAATGCGAAAACTTGATTTAGGGGTCATTCAAGAATTTTGTGGCCCCTGATCCAAAAATGAATCAAAAGATCCAATATATTTCAATCAAAAATTTTCTCGTACGCCTTGTATCTAGAGAACTACATATAATGTAGCCAAACGCAAACTATCACTTAACTCAATATGATGTGCTTATTATACGAAAACACGATATAGGGACGGTTCAAAAATTTTGTATCGCCTGATCCAAAAACTGGTTCTTGGCCAAGATCTCAATCTTTTGATCCATTTTTTTGATCATTCCTAAATTCTTGTTAAAAAATATTTTACCATTAATTTGTTGATACCCAGTTTATATGAAATGGAAACTAATTTTCCTGGTATAGTTCAGAAGGAGCTGTGTTTTAAATAAAATATTTCTAAAATTATAATAATCTTCTAAATTTATAGGCTTCTGTACATAAACGGGATCATTACATCAAGAAGAAAATTTTCCGCATGTGTACTTGGACTTGGTTAAAGAGGCAAGAAGGAGAACCATTGTGCTGAACCATCAGAGTGTATCTGTTACAGATGCAATCTTCACATCACAAATTCCTCAGAACAAACCGTGAATTTCCGGTCTTTAAATATAAGAAGATGGTAAATGCTATGTACTTATCTGGTTTATGATCCAAAATATTGGGTTTTGAATGTGATCCGAGGAAAATGTTTTACTAAAACAAGGAAGGTCACGGGTTTCTTATATGAAAGACTCAGGCAACAATTTTTTTTGTCACAATTTCCTAAGTGTCCTATAATAATGTCATTGTTTGCAAACACTTTCTTTAATTACATATCTCACAAAAGGCTAATTTATTCTGCCAGATGACGTGTAAAAATGAAAATAAAATCGGTCGATTTTACATCGTACGGTTATGCCATGTATGCTAAAGCAAACGGTGATGATGAGAATGAATTAAATGGTGGAATGAAAAAAAAAGTGTGAGGAAACGGGAGAACTCGGATAAAACTCGCGAACATGGTGTTTGTGCACCATAAAGCCCATTTGTCGCGAACTGGGATCAAATCGGGGACCGCATGCACCAAAGGTCAACCAGATGGCTTTCTGTTCAGTGATATGTGGTCGGCATATATTCTCACTTTACTATTATTTCTGACTTTCTAGGTTGCAGTTTTGTTCTTTGAAATTCAAGTAGCCCTCAATTTGCTTCACGATGCTGAGTCAACATCAGAAATTCTGTTTTCACCGGGAGACAAATCCGGGTTCACGTGTTCCAAAGGCATAACTGTTAACCACTCAATAATAATATTGCGTAGTGTTGGTTTTATTGCAGTTGATTTCCTTATTATTTTCTTGTATGTTACAGTATTCAAGGTGGGCGGAAAGTAATTCTCCAATTTTAATATTTTCCCTCCTAAAATATTATAGGTATAAACTCATGTTTTTGCACATATGTACTTTATTATATACAATTATTTTTCCAAAAGTTACAACTCAATGTGTGCCCCAGTATTTTCTAGACATGGTCTCAAACGAACAGGTACTTTTGCTACGACCTTCCTCAATACCTCATCAGGAACACCACTTACGACTTCACGGATCTTATTCTCAAGTTCGCCAAGAGTTTGTGATTTTCTGCGATACACTTTTTCTTTAGCACACTCTCATAAAAAGAAATTGCATGGGGTGAGGTCTGGACATCGCGCTGGCTATTCTTTGCGACCTATCTAGCGTCCTGCGAAGAATTCATCAAGCCATTGTCTTACAAGCAAGGCGTAATGAGGGGCAGCTCAATCTTGCATAAATAACAGTTCATATGACTTGTCCCATTCAGAAATAGTAGGCCATACAAAATTTTCTAACATTTACAGGTATCTTCGAGCGTTCGTAGTGCCTCTCAACAAATAGGTTCCAATAATACGGGAAGAAGTTAGTTCACACAATGCTGTTACTTTCGACTTGCCCTGCATTTTTTCAAAGGTCTCTTTGGGATCAAGTCCTGTCCAATAATGGCTAATATGATGATCAACGCCCCCCCCCCCCTTCCTGAAACACAGGTTCATCACTCCACAGATCTTTTTCAAAGAGGTGTAGATGATCTTCATACCATGCGAGCATCATTTCACAAAACTCAACACGTTTATCGCAATCATCTATATATTCTAAGAGCCTTTTTGTGACTTTCTAAAGAGTTTGTCTAATAAAATTTCTTTCTATATTTACTGTGTTTCTCCGAGTGTCCGTCTGGGAAGCACGAACTCTGAAAAGCTACTTGATAGATCACCATTAATTTTGACCAGGATGTACAGGGTTATCAGAAGTTTCGAATCGAATTGGTTGACGGAGGTGATCCATCCACGGAAGTGGTAAAAAATAATTATTTCCAGTTTTAACATTGCGGCTCATATAGAAAAAAAAAAACAGTAACATAAGGCGGTTGAAAAATGATATTCTATATAAAAAAAAACAATATTACTGATTTCATGTTCGAAACAGTGCCATAATATAAAATAAAGAATGTAACTTTTAAAATGCGCGCTATTTCTGTTACCGTAAGTTGGCAACACTGAACGTTACACGATTTTCATCTGTTGGCTTTGTGGTTAATAGTCAAGGAGCCAAGGATGTTATAAATAGAGGATCTGCCCATATGTATCTTCATCCTATTAAATTGATGAAGCCAAAAAACAACCGAGCATCGGCACGTCTGATTCGTTACTCTCGTTTCTGTCATCGTCTGATTGGCTACTTCCGTTTCCGCCATGATTGTTGGCTCAAAACATTGCGATCCTATTGGGCGGAGTGGGCAGAGTAGGGGTGGCGAAACTGTGACGTATGGCTTCAAGATTTTGTTGTAAGGGCAGATCCTCTATTTTATAAGATCCTTGCATGGAGCTGTGAATAGCACATGATCGTCGTCTGTTTTCTGTACGGGTAGGAATGGAGCGCTTCACGACCGGAACGGCGTGTTATCGTGCTGAAAACTTATTACAAATATGGTGAACATTGTGAATTCCTATCCATAGAGGAAACAGATGATTGGTGGTAGTCAACAGCATCAGTCGAAAATAAAGAGTCAGAATGGGTTTTCTTTAAACAAAGTGATGGACTTCTCAGCTGTGGTGCAAAAAGTCTGATTCTTTCCGAGTCCAAATGGTTTGTGCTAGACAATATCCTGCTCATAAGTATTCTCGGGTTCTCCCGTTTCCTCCCATATGCTCGTTCCTTCGATTCTCTAATATTCACTCATTTTCGTTAATCGGCCATTTTCTTTAGTTTCTACAACATAACCGTGGAACCACTACATTAAAAGAAATCAATATCGTTATAACTTGCACAAATTGAAACATGTTTTAACAATTCTAACTTTATGCGCCTTGTTTTCAAATTGCAGGTAAACACACTAGGCACTTGCACTTATCTCGTGAAATTACCTTAATGCCTTTTTTCTGTGGTCAAGACATGTCTTTCTTACCTGTATGTAAGATGTAACGATTGACACACTTCTATAGATCTAACAGGGAAGGGTCACGCAGTGGCTCCGCTAAGATCTGAATGAGATAATTGTGTTTGCATTTGATATGATATAACTAGATGAAACCCAAAGTTATACGTGCCACCGGGCGGAATATCGTGAGTTACAACATATTTTGTAATGTAAGAACTACAAAAAATTACCCTGCAGAATAGTTTGAACCGAGTCATTTGTTCGGAAACGGTTGGGTAAATGGAAAACTCGACCAACACGTATCCCATCATTTTCAAGGACACACTTTTTCGGATAATAAAGTTTGCCCCAGGGTACCCGCAGGGTTCCAGAAGGGGTCCAACTCAAAATTTTCAAATGACAAGGGGGGTTAAGTAGCACATCGTTTGAAAGCTGTTTTGAAATGAAACAAAACGAAGTAAGTTTCGACTCTCTACAACAATCTTATGCAAAATGTCGGTGGGTCAAAATCTAAACAAAAACTTAATTGAAAAGTCCATGGCCACCCCTATAAATCGGAAACGGTGAGATAAATGTGAGAACAGGAAAGGAAGTATGTCATTATTATCAAAGCACAACGATTTAAGTTAAAACATCTTGTCCCAGGGCCTCCACAGGGTCGTAGGTGGGGTCCAACTAAAAAGTTTCAAATGGCAAGAGGGATTAAGTAGCACATCATTTGAAAGCTTTTATTCAATGAAAGAAAATGGAGCACGTCCCGACTTTCTACGATAGCCCTGTACAAAATTGCTGCGGTTCAAAATGTAAACAAAAGCTGAATTGAAAATCTAATGTCACCTTGAATCCAAGATGGCCGCTTAAAACCTATATCGAAAGGATAGGCTTACCAAAGTGCTGAACCTAAGAAAACCAAATTTGGCATTAATGTTGATTAAAGTTGACAATAATATGGGGAATGTTAAAAAACGCGACATCTTGAGTTCAAAATGCCGCACTATGTATCGAACGCAGGTCCAGCTCAAACCACTCTTGTAGGAGAAGCAAAGTATGGTATTTACGTTTGCAAAATATCAAAGAGTATCATCTGTAATCCAATGTGGCAGCCAGCGTGAAAAATAAGTTTGTATATAAATGTGCTACTTTCGCAATATTGTGAGCAAACCAATAAAGTTTGATGCAGCTCGATGTAGTGAAATGACATACACGTGGTTTCGTACTGCTCGTCAATCTTGTAAATAATTGTTTTTTTGTATATTTGGTATTGCTTGAAATATTGCGATCAAACCAACGATGGCATACAAATGTAACCATCATGAATACGTTACAATAGAGCCCCGAAGCTGACTGATGCAGCAAGTCCTTTCTGTATGAACTACGTATGTCAACATTTAAAAAATACCCGGAGATATTCAATTTTTGTTTATGAATAGAAGATCAGAGTTGTGTGTTCTCCACATACGTTATATTCACGTAAATGATATCGAGAGAAAAGGGACGAACGTGCATTAGAAGCAAATCATGTATGTGTTGTTACCGAATGAAATAATAATTGAAGTGAATAGAAATTCAATTGTTCTTTAGTCTTCCTATTGTTTCTAAGTACATAATAGAGAAAAATAGAGATTTAAATTTGTACTGTTATGAATGACATAGGTTTTAAGCGGCCATCTTGGGATTCAAGGTGGCATTAGATTTTTAATTAAACTTTTGTTTACATTTTGACCCTCCGAAATTTTGCACAGGGTTGTCGTAGAAAGTCGAGACGGTACAAGACTTTTTAACTTAAATTGTTGTGCTTTGAAAATACTGCCATATGTCCTTTTCTATTTTCACATTTGTCTCGCCGTTTGCAATTTATAGGGGTGACCATGGACTTTTCAATTAAGTTTTTGTTTAGATTTTGACCCACCGCCATTTTGCATAAGATTGTTGTAGAGAGTCGAAACTTACTTCATTTTGTTTCATTTCATAACAGCTTTCAAACGATGTGCTACTTAACCCCCCTTGTCATTTGAAAATTTTGAGTTGGACCCCTTCTGGAACCCTGCGGGTACCCTGGGGCAAACTTTATTATCCGAAAAAGTGCGTCCTTGAAAATGATAGGATACGTGTTGGCCGAGTTCCGAACAAATGACTCGGTTCAAACTATTCTGCCAGCTTTTCTAGCTTTTACATTACGAAATATGTTGTAACTCACGATATTCCGCCCGGTAGCACGTATAACTTTGGGATTCGTCTAGTTATAACATATCAAATGCAAACACAATTATCTCGTTCGGATCTAAGCGGAGTCACTGCGTGACCCTCCCTTGTAAATACAACTATAATAATTCTTCACCTTCTGTTTATTTCACATTTCCTGTTCCCCTACGTATGAAATAGAATAAAAATCATCTTGAATTACGAAATCAGTCAGTAAAGAAGAATTATTATCGTGAGAAAATACATTAGTATTGAATTTGTTGAGGCGGAAAGAAGAACCGTTTAAAATTGTAAACTTTTCAACTTTGAATTCTTAATAACCTTGAGAATAATTTATATTCAAGAAGTGAGTGTCAAACTCTTTCGACACTTGTGTGATTTTGAGAAATGCATGAACAGCCCTCATTGGGGTAATTTTCAAAATTTCTCAATTCTTCATGCAACCGTTCGCTTGATTGAGAGTTAGATATCTATAATTAATAACCAAACGCTTAACTTACGGAGCAGCTGAATTAAAGAAAAAAAATCGTGTATACAAACTACAAAATATAAACTACAAAGTACTTGTTGAAAACTATTGAAAATTCAAGAAACTGCAACTAGAATGGTAATTGTATGAGCTATTTAATAATACAAAAAAAAAAAAACTAACCCAGCACTACGTATTATAATTCAGATTTGCGTTGCCTTTCAGGGTCTGTTTTTTTATTTCATTTCTGGTTAATAATTTATGTTTTCTAATGTCTGTATGTAATTAAATCCTGTCCAACAATGAAGGAGTCTTGCATCGTCAGATCAGTATGATGTTTTACTATGTCCATTTTCTTATGTGAATCCAAGAATAGATATTGTTTACATGTGTAAAATCATATTGTTGCTGAATGTTTCTTCAAGTAGAAGGACTTTCTCAGTTTGTTTGCTTGTCAACTGGGTTAATTAACTCCACTCTTCTACTTTAAGAAAGCTTATCTGCTCAGATCAAAAATGATAATGCATGTCATTTACTGCTTCTTGATGCTTTTGTGTCTCTTCATCCTTGTCATTTAGTACATTTTACCGTTCACGTGCGTTTGCAAGCACATTTAAGCACATAAGTGTGTATGAAACGCATTTTATTCTTCCCACACAGAAAAAAGCAGATAAAAACTAAGTTTTAACACAGGCAAGTTATTTCAATATTGCTACCACTATATTGTATTATTTCAACACCAATGGTTTGATGTTGCGGTTAACACAGACCTGATGTGACCGATTTAACACAATACGATGTTGAGAGCTGTTAAAATAACACCGTTGCGATGTTACAGAACTCGATAACTGGACAAAAAAATGCGGAAATAGGAACAGCGCCACGGTATCTTTCTAAATATACACACCATGTGATTTTCCCAACACTCAACTAGCATGGTGAACGCTAGCCATTGGAATAGGGATATTAATAATCGTATTATTGGACAGTAGTCAGCGCAATCTTTCTCCTACTAAGGACACTGATTTAGCAAAGGAATTACAAATAGTGTAACATTTGTACGATTTGCTGTAAGTTGAAAGGTTCAAAAAGTGGGTATTTGGCATACCTGAGTCCAAGAATTACGATTGCTACAACTGTTCGACGAGTGTTAACCGACTTTTCAAGCAAGAATTTAAATAATATTAAGAACCCACATCTCTCATCATCATTAGACGTTTAACTCATTAAGAACATTTATCTATATGTATTGTTCTATCCACGTAGAAATACATGCCGTTAGCGAATTTGCTTATTTATCGAAGTTTAAAGTCCTTTGCAAAACCGAAGCTATATGAGACATAGACCTACATTTTAACCTGGTATCCTAACCACCGTAATGCGTTTAAGATTTCAATACTCTTCCCCACTGAAATTTGAGCACGCTACGGTGGTCCGGATTCTACTTTAAACTGTAGGTCCATGTTTCATAGAGTCTCGGGGTTGAAAACAATCGCTGATTATAAGCAAACAAATAAATAAAGGAGCTTTGGGAACAAATATTACATTTCATGACACAAATAGAAATGAAATGGAAATATTTCAGTTTAGCGTCCCACGTTTACTTCCTTTGGTTTAAGGGAGACTATGATTAAGGCAAGTGAATGACGATGGAAGAAATAGTGGAATGGGAATGTGGAAAGCAACTGGAGTTGAGTTGATTTTGAATTTAACGTCTCTTTCAGCAGCGAGGCTATATGAGACGGGACCTACTGATTAACGTGGAATCCGAGCAACATGAACTCCCTCCGGGAATGGAAAGCAACTAGAGTACCTCCAGAAAACGCGCGGATACTACGTTGTCTACCATAAATTTACTTGTTCGGTGATCGAACCAGGGAGACCAGGCACCAAAGATAAACGGTCTACCACTGAGCCATCATTCCCCCTCATAACACAAATAGAGTTGAATGATCTAGGTCGTGATTTATACTTATCAAAGTAGCAAACAAGTTAATTTTTTACTGGTGGCGAGCATGGAGAAATGCCCCATCAGGACATATTTCGAATGCAAAGTCACTATTAGGGTAGATTTTTAAAAACTTTAAAATGTTATGTGGCTGTTTTAAAAATCGGAATGGATCTGCATCCGCTAGGAGAGAACCATCATCAAAGAGCCTTGCGACTGTATAATCATCCAGCAAATGAATGTTCTGTATGTGACTGTATAAATCAATGTTAGGTTACAACAGTTAAGTGGTTTTGTGGTGTGAAGTTATCAACTCAGTGTAGGGATGTATATTCCGTTATATTTTTTGTTGACAGATATTCATATCCTAGAACAGCTGTAACTTAGGAGTGGAGGATGACAGTTATATTTTTGCAGTTAATAGGTTCGAATTCGTAAGGACCACCATGATTTATCTCTGTACTTGATGATTTTTGATTACTTCTGTCATAGCATGCATATAACGTTTTTAGGAGTATGTGAATAGAGTTAAATATGAATTTAAGTAAAGTTTATTAAACATTTCATGAATGATTTTGTAAGAATAAGAAACCTATTCTGTCTTCGGAGGGTTACACCCTCGCTGTGACATATATTTTAGTTGAGTCACATGGATTATGAAACAGTTCGACATGAAAAATATGAAATTAAATCTTTCAGTTTAACGTCCCACGATTATGCCCTTTAAACTACGGGAGACAAGTTATTAAAGCAAGTGAATAATGATGGAAGAATTGGTGGACTGAGAAAGTGGAAGGAAACGGGAGTACTCCGAGAAAACTCACAGACACGATTTTGTCCATGACTAACTTACTTGGCTGGGAATGGAACCAGACACCCCACGCACAAGAGGTAAGCATTTTACCGCTGAGCCATCGCGACCCCCGTTACGAGATAGTCGAAGTGAAAATATACAAACATGTGAAACTACTTAATCTGCTAAACAATAATAACAACAAACCAAAAGATATAATAAATAAGTAAGTACATTCGACCCTGTAGATTCAAGTCTCATATAGCCCCAGACGAAAGGGACACTAAACTCCCACCCAACCAAACGACAAAATCGATAACTGCCGATTGAATCACTAGAGTACAGGAGAGTACGGTATACTATTTTTCTTTTATGTTTTGCCACTTTTGTTCCCTTTATGATACATTTTTGTTATTATTGAGTTTTATTACCTGAAGTCGAGAAAGCCAAATTGTTATTTAAGGACCGTAAAGTTAAAGCTTAGTGAAAACAAAGTACTTTTCATGTCATATATCTTACTGCACTAAATTGCCTGGCACCAAAATGTGTTTATGTGGAGAAAGTATACCATCTGGATATTACTAATAAAATATATAACACTTATCAATTATCTAAATTAAGTATTTCATTAAGAACTACTAATCTGTTGCAATGTAGCGAGTATAATCGTTTTCAATTACGGTATCTCTTTCTTTATAAACAAGGGTCACCGGAAATGACTGTATGCCAGTAACTGAATGGGATGTAGCCAGAGTCTTTTTTTACCCACCAAAGTGTGGATTCAGTGAATTGTAAAATTCTGCTACGCCTTATAACCCGTGACCCAAATATGTTAAAGAGTTTAGTACGTTTGTCCTTCTTCTTTGGTTTGAACAGGTAGCCTAATTGTTGAATCATGCACTTTGACTTTCTAATATTCTTATGTCCCTCTAGCGCAAGCTTAAGATGTAAAATTGTTTGGTATTTAAGGTATGTAGTCAGGAGAGTAGTCCTAGGCCTCATATCGAACCAATACGGTGCACAAGCGTTTCTCTTAGTTTTCTGGTTCCTCGAAATTTATTGTTCGATCTACAAAATCATCTTTATCATTTCTACTTGTAACGGCCCTTATCAGGACTCTTCCGTTGATTTTTCAGATAAATTCCGCCGACAATGTTTGTAGGTTAGAATCACATCAATAAATTATTTTGCACTAACTTTGAGTTTTCATGTCAATGCTAGTGATATTCCAGTAAATATTATTATTAATACTACTACTACTACTACTACTACTACTACTACTACTACTAATAATAATAATAATAATAATAATAATAATAATAATAATAATAATAATAATAACGTAGCAATCGATTTCATAATACACAGGCTGTACAATACAATATAGTACTTGTCAATTACAAACGACGCATTCTCTTGTGGAAATCCGTTGACTTAGAGTTTTCTTTTGCTGAATATAGAACACCAAGTTTTAGAGTTTAACAATTTACAAATTCATGCTTGCTTCACATGAATTTTACAATACATTTACGTAGCCATACAATATCTGCTTTACGTGAATTTAATATAAATATAAAAATGAAATTAAATTTATGAGTTTTAAGTCCCACGGTTATGCCGGTTAGACGAAAGGAGACGGTGATGATGAGAGATGAATGAAATGGTGGAATGAAGAAAGTGGGAGGAAACGGGAGAACCCCGAGAAAACCCACGCACACGGTGTTTGTCCACCACAAAGTTCACTTGGCGGGAGCAGGGTTTGAACCCGGGACCCCAAACACTAATAGAAATAAAATAAAGAGTTTGTTTGTGTGTTTGTCTGTCTGTCTGCCTGTGTGCGGCCTGGGGACCATACGAGTGGACCGAGAGTTACCAAATTTTGGTCAGGAGTTCCTTGGTTCAGTCCCTAGATCAAGACGAAGCGTCTTTTTTAAAAAAATTCGAACCAGGGGGTCTCAGGGGGGCGTTTACCGGAACCGGCTTGTGAACCAGACAAATTGACCGAGAGTTACCAAATTTTAGTCACGAATACCTTGGTCCAGGCACCAGACCACAGTTAAACGTTTTTGCCAAAATTCGAACCAGGGGAGTCTCAGGGGGGCTTTTACCGGGACATTTAAAAGTAGTAGAAAAAGACCGATATTAGTGTCGAATTCATAGTTTTCGCGTGTTCGGTTCCCGGTGGGAGCTCATGTGGTTCGGATTCCACGTTAATCAGTAGGTCCACGTCTCATATAGCCTCGCTGCTGAAAAGGGACGTTAAACTCAAAATCAACTCATAGTTTTCGCGGTCGCTGAAATCAATGGTGAAACTCTGATCTCATTAACTTCCAAATTCACGCTATTCGGCTCCAGGCCTGTGGTCACCAGGGAGGGATGAGATACCGAGACATATAAAAGTAATTCAGAATGACCAATATTAGTGTCAAATCCATAGTTTTCACGGTTGCTGAAATCAATGGCGACACTTCCATTAGCTATGACTTGCAAATTCAGTTACAATTGTATGCGGGCCGGGAGTCAGGGGGGGAAGGGGATACTGAGACATGTAAAAAAAAAAAATAGCCCAAAATGACCGATATTAGTATCAATTCCATAGTTTTCGCGGTCGCTGAGATCATTGGTGATACTCCCACATTCGTTGACTTCCAAATATAGCTCCCGTGCGAAGCATCGGTATACTCAAGTAGTTTTACAATAAATCAAAGTAGGTATACAACGTCTGATCCACATGAAATTTACAGTAACTCTACGTAGCTGTACAATGCCTACTCCACGTAGCCATTGTTGACGTTGTTAGTGAAGTTCGCGACATTCACAATATATAGTCGTAAACTTGTCTTACAAAATGATGGTTTATCACCTCTAGATAGTTTAAACCCTACGAATGAATCAGAAATAGTAAATTTGTTAGTTTTCCTGAAGGGCCTAATTATTATTTCTCTTATGGGGTGGGTATTTGTCCCACCCTGCTCTCCATGGACCTATAGATAGGCAAGAATCATCAACGCCCGACAATAATAATCATTGTGCATATGTGTAATCATCAAAAAGTGGAAATATATCATATCTGATTTGGCTCTTGGAATATATATATGTCCCTCAGAACCTATACATGCTCAAACCTCTTCCGAAATTTTGGAAGTTTGTTAGTAGTGATAATAAATAATTAATTTTGGTTATTTGTGGTCTTGGATAAAATAAATAATCAAAATCTTAGTAGGAGAGAAGTATAATATATTTGTACTAAAAGATTAAAAGAGTTTAGGATGAAAATGTCTCTAAACAACTGCTTTGCTTAAACATCGTTTTTTTTTTTACTAGATTTTATATAATGAAAGATAGTATCTAGGACCTATTGTCTTCACAATACTTGAACTTTATGTGAATAAATTATGAAATATAGTCATATTTGCAATATAAGTTGATCAAGAAATGATCATAAGTGATTGCTATATTTCAATTGTATATAACAGTAAATTTCACGATGTTTAGATGAACAAACTTTTACTCAGATTTCTACCAGTAAAAGAAAGGATGTAATAATATCTAAATACCAGAGTCATAGTTATCAAATTGTTATTTATTTATTGAATGATGAAAAAGTTTATTTAATATTGATATTTATTTCCTACAAATTAAAGAATATTTTGAGTATATCCTTTTAAGAAACAATAAATTTTGTCCCTGGGCTCACAGTTTCGATTCCGTCACACTTGGAAGAACATAGGTGCTAATCCTCCTTTTAAAAAATACATTTTTTTAGTGAAATGAACAAACTCTTATCTCATTATCATATTTTTGAGTAAAAGTCTTTCATTTTCTCCGCCATAGAAGGAAAGATGGAAGGAAAGCGAGGAATAGGAAGAAGAAGAACACAACTGATAGATGATTTAAAAAATAGAAGAAAATATTGGGAATTAAAAGAGGAAACTGAAGATCGAGAAACGTGGAAGAAATATTTCCATGCTCAAACCTAAAATTAATTTTAAAAAATCAATAGCTCTAGGGCCTGACAATAGGCAAAGTACTTAATAATAATAGTTTTATCCGTTTACACTTTTTCAGACACATTCAGGTCCTTTGGCATTCCGTTTTTGGTGCAAGACATTGGTTGATTACCCGTGCAAGTACATGCCGCTCGTATCCAAAGTTAAGCCGTAGGTCTACGTTCTATGTCGTCTCATAGCTGGAAAGTAACCACAATCTACAAACATTCATGCACTGAATTTTTATTGTTATTTGTTTTTAATTTTTTTTTAAAAAAATCCTGATTCTTTTTTTATTACTTTTTCGAATGCTGTGGTAACCTTACCTTTTGAAAAAAGACAAGAAAAACAAAAGGTTACTAACACATTAACTCTGTAGTCATACAATGAGAATATTAGCACAACATTGCGCTAGTAAAACATTTAAAGTAGAAATACAAATCACAGAAGAAAACAACGTTTATTTTTTTAAAAGGAAATAATAATTATAAAAGTTTCACCAACTGACTGAACATTAGTTTCATCAGGCACTGTCAGACATGTGATGAAGCCAATATGTTGTTATTTGGTGAAACTATTGCACAGTTATTATTTTAATATAAACGTTGCTTTCTTCTGTGATTTGTGTGTAAATAACATTTTTCTAGTTTATGTTATTTAGAATAGCAGAGCTAATATGAACCAGTTAGTAAAACATGTTTAGAATGCTCTTTCGTTTCAGTATTTCAGATTAAGAACCTTTGTATTCAGAGATAAATATTACATTTTGGAATTAGAATTATGTCTAAGGTGTACTGGATCTAAAACTTCTATGATTTCTGAATATTGATCAACATTCGCACTAACTTCAATCATATAATGACATTTCCACGAGTGTGTATATTAATATTTCGTAGTTTTCCACACAATTGTTTGGATGTAACTCTGAATCAACTACTACGTTACTACAACTTCTGACTTTTATTACTGACACTATGGGTCGACTCATTCCGGGTTAAATATTTCAGAATAGGTCTGCGCATACTTATTTATCTGGGGATGATTTAAGAATCGAGAAACATACCTGTTACCAGACAGATATGTAATAGCAACTTAGACTAAATTATAAATCTATATTTCTAAATATTATATAATTAGTTTTAATTGGTATTGGCATGTGTTTATGATTTTGCAACTCCCAGATCTGTGATTTCCATTTTTACACCAAATAACTGTTTGTGGACATACTTTTACGAAAAATTTAATTTCGCTTACAAAGCTCTTTTCTTTCAGTGTTCAAAACTTTTTTTGTAAAAAAAAAAAAAAAAACAGTTGTATTTAGTGATAGATATTAAATTTTGCAGTTGGAATTAAGTTTAAGATATGCTAAATCTAAAGCTTGTACGATTTTTTAATAATGTTTCACATTAGCATAATTACAAACGTATAATTATCGCAATCATAAAAGCAAGAAATTTACTTTGTTATGGCTTGTTCCACTCAAAATATAATTGCTCAGGGTCATACTTACTGGGATAGAAGAAGAAAACAAAATTTCGCTCCTGCTTAAAAAAGAATGAAGTCATTAAAAAAATAACGTCTTGTTTTCAAAAAAAAATTCAGTGCAAAAAATAAAAGAAATTTTATGAACATGCTCAAAGAAGACAGGAACACTAACTTTTTCTTACTTACAACCACTGCTGTTGAGAACATCAGTCGTTGTTACCCCAGCTGAAATTTTAAATCGTTACCTTTCCTTAGATTTGGGGTTGAGATAGTCGGAAACTTGCACTTTATTGAATTTTGTAACCTACATACTATACTGTATATTGACCTATTCAGGAGACAGAAGATTGAATTTCTGGATTTTAACCGTCCCGGTAAACAAAAAGGTTCCTCCCGGACAAGACGTGGAATATCTGGCTAATCCCGTCCAAACCAGAACAATTATGAACCCTACTAACAGCAATAAGAAATGTTTTATATATTACTAGCAGATTGCCCGTTCTTCACACGGCGAGAATACGTTTCGTTTTGAACATAAAGGGCAATAGGGGCTGCATTTGGATTTAAGCTGCATCGGAAGTGTCACTGTTCGTCTCAGCCACCCCGAAAATAATGATTCGACACTAATATCCACTAATATCAGTCATTTTCGATCATTTATATTATTATTATTATTATTATTATTATTATTATTATTATTATTATTATTATTATTATTATTATTATTATTATTATTATTATTAAGTATTGTGCCTTTCGGCAGGTCCTGGGACTAATGAGGATTTTTTTTTCAATTATAGATTTTGGCCCGGAAATGTTTCTTCCACTTTTGTTGATCTTCAGCTTCCTCTTTTAACTCCCAATATTTTCTCCTATCTTTCAAATCATCGATCAGCTGTGTTCTTCTTCTTCCTGTTCCTCGCTTCCCTTCCATCTTTCCTTCTATGGCGGTGTGAAGAAAACAATTTCTTCGCAAGAAATGTCCAATTAATTGGCCTTTCTACGAAGGATGATGGCTACAAGTGTCCTCTTTTCTTCTATCCGTTTTAAAACATCTTCGTTTGTTGCTCTCTCTGTCTATTTTATCTTCTCCATCTTCCTCCAACACCACATTTCGAAGCTCTCCAAATATTTTCTCTGTAACTTCCGTAATGTCCAAGTCTCTGAACCATACAGTCCAATGCTCCATATATAGCACTTGTCTAACTTCTTCTTAAGTCCAGTTTCAGCTTGCTAGTTAAGAGTGATCTTTTCTTGTTGAATGCTTCTTTAGGTATGGCAATTCTTGACCTGATCTCTTTGGTGCAGCAAGAGTCTCTCGTCAAAATACTTCCCAGATACTTGAAATTATCGACCTCTTCAAGTTCTCTTTGTTCCACTCTGCTCCGTAAGGGAGTGTTTCCACGGGATATGCTCATGACTTTCCACTTTTCGATGTTAATTTCCATTCCATACAGTTTTCCAGTGTCAACTATTTTGTCAATCATCTCCTGTAGTCCTCCTTCGGTTTTAGCTATTATAACCGTATCATCTGCATACCTGATCTTGTTAATGATCTGCCCTCCAATCTTGAAATATCCAATTCCCATTAATGCTTCCTTCATTAAACATTCACTGTAAATGTTGAATAATTGGGGCGACAAACTACATTCTTGCCTGACTCCTCTTCCAATCTCCACACTATTGGCTTCTCCTTCATTCAAGCGCAGTTTCACTCGTTGTCCTGTGTACAGGTTTTGAATGAGTCGTCGATCTCTCCAGTTGACTCCGATTTCTTTAAGTATTTTCAGAAGTTTCGTCCAATTGACTCGGTCGAAAGCTTTTCGCCAGTCGATGAAGCACAAACACAACTCTTCCTTTACATCACGAATTCTTTCTGATATAATTCTCATCAATCCAATAGCATCTCTGGTACCTTTTCCTTTCCGGAATCCAAATTGATCTTCTAACTTCTCATCTATCTTACTTTCCAGCCGCCTATTCAGCATGCGTGCAATGATCTTTCCAGTGTGGGAAATCAGGCTAATGGTTCTGTGATCGCTGCACTTCTTTGCTTGTTTTTTTCTTGGGCAATGCAATCTTGTAACATCAAGAAAATCCTTTGACCATTATCCACTCAGGTAGATCTTGTTAATAAGTGAAGTCAGCACTTTCATTGCGTTGTCTCCTAATCCCTTGAGCAAATCTACTGGTATGTCGTCTTCTCCAGTGGCCTTTCTCCTTCACATGTCTTTGATTACTTGTACTACTTCACTTTTCAATATACTGGGTCCTTTTTCATCATCATCCACCTCTTCCTCTTCTTCGATTGCAATATCTTTGGGGTGGTTCTTCTGATCATACAGATCTTTTATGTATTCCTCCTAAATTCTAAGAATTCTTTGATGGTCAGTGGTTACATTACCTTTTTGATCTTTGATGCCGAACGTTCGTATACATTTGTTAGCTTTTCCTCCTAATTCTTGTGCTTTCTGGTACATCAGATCATATCTGCCGCGCAGTTGAAGTTCCATTATTTCTTCACATATCTGTTCCATGTTCTTTTCTTTGGCTTTGTCTGTCTCTCTTCTCAATTCATTATTCAGCCTTCTGTATTCCTTGATGCCCGTGTTTTTCGCCCTTCTGCGTTCTTCCATCTTCTTAAGCATTGCTTCAGTTATCCATGGTTTCTCGGTGCTCTTTCCATTCTGCCAATGTTATTGTGGATTGTGTCAAGTAGAATCTGTTTAACTTTTCCCCAACTATTCTCTATATTGTCAACTACATCGCCCATTACACAGAATTTTTCTTCAATTTCTTCTTTCACATCATCGTCGATATTTCTTAGTCGCTCCAAGTTCCATTTTCGATTTCTGTTCTCATTTTTCTTGATCGACTTTAACCAGGTTTGCACTTCCGCCACCAAGTGATTGTGATCCGATTCAATGTTCGCTCCTGGAAGTGTCTTCACGTCTCGTACACTATCCCTGAAACGTTGCTGCACAAGAATTAATCGATTTGGTAGCGTTTCCTATCTCCTGGACTTTTCCACGTGTACAGCTTGGTTTTTCTTTTCTTAAACCACGTGTTCATGACCACCAGATCATGTTTCCTACAGAAATCGATAAGCATTTGACCTCGTTCGTTTCTTCTACCCAGTCCAAACGGACCCACTACCTTATTCTCAGCTCCTCCTACTACACTGTTGAAGTCTCCCATTACTACGGCGTTGACCTTACCTCTTCCTTCCTGATGCAATATGTCACTAATCTGATCATGCATTACTTCTACTTCATTATCATCATCGCCGGTTGTTGGCATATACACTTGTATTATCACAATATCCACTGGTTTCGCATGTAGTTTTACAAACATCAAGTGGTCACTGCAGTATTCCACTTGGTTACACTTCTTGGTACTTCGTTCTTCATTGCTATCGCGACAGCATTCTCGCCCTTATCGCCACTCGAATACTATATTCTGTAATTTCCCGATATTATCTCATCTTTTCCTGGCCATCTCACTTCACTCAAGCCCACTATGTCCACTTTACGTTTGTCCATTTCCACTTTTAAAATTTCAAGTTTTCCCTCACATCGTAGAGTCCGTACGCTCCAGGTTCCTATGCTGAAATTAAAGTTATTATTATTTTCTCCTCTGATAATTCTTCTCGGAGCAGTCCCCAGCCGGAGATCCGAACGGGGGACTATTTTACCTCCGGAATTTTTTACCTCAGGAAGAACCATCATATTTATTTATTCTCCTCCTTCGTCCCTTCTGGGAAAAAGATAATGTGGTAGTGTTCCCATTTCCTTTCCACATCTCCATGCCGTTGACCATCTAGTGGTTCATTCGCCTTTTAGGACAGTTTCCTCTCCTAAGGACAAGAAGGTGTCCTGACCTCCACCCACTCATCCGCCCACCGAGAAGGCCGTTGGCACTTGGTAGAAGCTGACTCCTTATCCCGGGAGTCGGTCTGTCCCTATCTACGTTAGCCGGCAAAGACGTTGCCCGCTTTCTCCCGCGAGGAGGTGTAGGTTGGGATTTTCCCTTCGTTTAGGATGAGACGCGAAGGCTTTTCTCAAACCTCTCCAGTACTTTTAGAAAGCATATATATATATATATATATATATATATATATATATATATATATATATATATATATATATATATATATTCCCCAAGATGCGAGGCTGAATTTGGATTTAAATGCCATCGGAAGTGTCACTATTCATCTCAGCAACCCGGAATACTATGGATTCGGCACCAATATTGATCATTTTCGATCATTTATAAATATCTCCCCTTCCTCTCCCCAAAGTTGGACCGTCAAAGTAAAATGATAAGAACCATTCCAAGCCCGATCCTTATCTATGTTGAAAATTTGATCCAGGTCTATCGGGTGGTTCAAAAGCATAGTCACCTTCAATTTTATGTATTAGATTTTTTATTAGTTCGTCCTGATTTTTTTTTCATTAATTACTAGACAGTTAAGATAACAAATAATGAATAACAAGAGAATAAATAAAACCATCTTTGGGAAAAGAGTTTCAATAATACAAGTGAAACAAAATTACAAATGAAAATTCCGTTTCCAGCGTGCTCTTGAACTTGATTGTGCGTTTTAACAGCAGTGAATATTAACCCTCTCCGTTGGCCTACTACTTAGCGAACGCGCCTATGATGTACGAGGTTCCGAGTTCCATTCCCGGTGAAAGAACCCTGAAAAGGCATTGCAGTGGTTCAGATTCCACTTTAAATCATGGAGCTATGTTTCATATAGCGCTACTAGCTTTATATAGCTCTATAGCTCTAACTACATATATGCTTTTACATTTTCTTAATTAAACGGTACTTATTAAACCGAGAAATTAATGATGTAGGATGAAAATTTGATCTTATACTTCCTCTGTACTCCTTTTTTCTTATAAAACACGGTATTGTACGCAGGAATTTATTTCGGGAGGTATCCCAACTCAATATGACGTATTTTGTATTAAAATTCCTGAAGTTTCCCCTAAAATTCGGTTAAATTTACACAAAAGTCGAAATTTCGGGGGTCCGGACCCCAGGACCCATCCCTTGCGTACGTCCCTGAAAACAGACTAGTTTTATTTTTTTTTCTAGGAATATAGGTGGTGGGACTTAACAACTGCTTGTCGTCGTTTCGAAGTAGAATAGAATCAGCTCAATACTATATAGATGTAATGCCGTATAGAATTGGACCCCTCCCAATAAAAAACATCTAGGTGGCCAACTGTGTTCTAAAATAAACAAGATACAACACTACAATTCTAAGCAATTTTCGAAAGATTCAGTACCCAGTTTGCAAACAGTATACAACAAAATAAAACTACAAATATAAGGCTGTGTTATGAATTTACCTCTACTCGCACTTATCAGCTCATCCTAGTGGCCTTCTGCTTTTTGCTGACGATTGTAAGTTATACAGAGAAATATTGTGTCTCCATGATACGATTGCTCTGCAGAAAGACATAAATTACCTTATAGACTGGTGCAAAATATGGCACTTGAAACTTAACAGTAAGAAATGTGACAGTATTGCAATTACTCTGAAAAATTCTCTTGTTCCCTCCAAATACCATATTAACGATTCCCCTATAACACTCTCTGCTAGTCATAATGATCTTGATGTCATCTTTGATTCAAATCTCATGTTCTTTGACCCCTTCTTCTCAATAGTTAAGAAATAAATGCGTATATTGGGGCTTCTTTTCCGATTCACTGAACTACGCACTGTGGCATCATTAGCAACATTCTATAAAACTCTAATAGCACCCAAGATCGAACAGCTGCTCTCCCATATGGGCCATGGTCATACCTACACGTCTCTCTAGACTCGATTCTATTCTTAATTTCTTTATTGCAGTAGTACGGTTTCGTGTTCCCGCACTTCGAATATTATCTAAGGAGGAACTCTTGCGACATCCTAATATCCAGCCTCCGGAAGTAAACAGAAATAACTCTGACCTGAAATTTCTTCATAAGATAGTTAATGGGTACTTAAGATCGGAAACATTACTTCAGGAACTATCCTTACGTGTCCCTTCCCGCATAACCCGGAATACTCACCTATTCCATCTTGCCCGCCCTAGGTTGGGAATTACATAGAGGTCTCTTTTTTTACAGGATACCGAACTATTATAATTATCTAACAACTGATGTGGACATTTTTTTTTCGAACTAAACGGTGTTTGAAAGAGCAATTAAACGAGTTTTGGCTAAATAATATTACTTTTACAATCTTTGTTAACACTGTTTTTTTCTATTGTTTTTCTTTGTCTTGTTTTCTTGTTTGTTTGTTAACATTTCCCTGTGTAAAATGGCAAACTTATGCTGTATCTGGGAATTTGTTCAATAAATAAATAAATAAATAAATAAATAAATATACTTGTAAAGCTTGTATCCGTTCGGGAAAGACCGGACCGAGGTTTGTACGTGAAATTAAACGTTCCACACTTCTTTGCTTTGGTACTTATGCAGATGATCTAGCCAACACCATACTCAGGTTTCTTTTACTTCTCCAGGTTACCCCAAGTACCCATGTGAAAGCCATATTGGAAGGAAGGTAGAAATAAAAAATGATCCAACCCCTATAGGAAATCGAATTAGGGGTCATCCAGTTGGCAGAAAAACATATTACCAATTATGCTATAGCTCCTATGTTATGAATTAGTCGGAATAAAAAGTTGCTTTAAAAATAAACATACAATAGTTTATCAGTATTGTACTGTATTTGTAAAAAAATCTGTGAAATTACTGTTTACCTTTCTTTTATTTTCTGCTATAATCCGTAATCTTGTTGATACAAAGTAGCCTCGATCTCATGCAACTGCAACTTCATAAAATCTTCTGTAATTATCGTAAAATTTGAAGAAGTATTTAATTCTGAAGAGAGTGAAAGTGAGAGTAGAAATTTCTCCAATCAAACTTTTCTTAAACTCTTCATTAATTACAACTTTTCCACTGACGAAAAGCCAGAAATAATTAGTTTTATTTAATTAATACTCATAAAGACATGAGGCAACTATTAGGTAACAAAAAACTTTCGAATTTCGCTGTTGGACCTATCCTTTATTATTATTATTGTTTTCATTTCATTGGGAACAGGGATTTGAAGTTGTCAATTACCTAAATCACAAGGACATATGAGTGAAGTTCCCTTTTTCCAATGTGGAGCAGTTGACAATTACCGGAATTGATCAACCTTGGCAACAGGAAAGCCCGAAAACGTAATAAAAGATCACCATGGTAATGGAAGAGTGAAAGATTTGGGTCAACTTCCATGATTACACAGTCACTGATTCCAGTTTCTAACACGTTCTGATGACAATAACAAAGGAAGTAGAGTACAACGAACACCTGTCTATTCCTCACATTATCTATCTGTCTACTTGTTCTACTGGTTCCCAACAACAAATGAACCTTTTGTTTTCTATTCAGCCAAACGAACTTGTCCAGGGATTTCTCTCTAAACGGGGCTGATGAATTCACTTCCGCTTCCAAATTGTTTTCTAAATGTAAAGTATATTTCAATTCGCAAACATGACTGATACGGTCGAATAGAGTCGTTTGCCATTTGCTATTCTATGGAAGAATTAAGTTACTTAACTTCTCAAAAATGAAAATGATTGAGAAATAAAATGAATCGGTTCAGTGCTTACAGGATTGTACTTCTCGGAACATATGCTTCAATCGCCATCTTGGTAAATAAATCTAAACAGATGGCTTATCTTCTCTCTACAGTGGACAGCAAGAATCAATTGCCTGCTTTTTTAAAACAATAACTTAAAATTTATTCAAACGGTCGGATAAAACTTTTGTAAAATAAAAGAGAATATTCCTTTCTCCAAGTTGCATCAAATTGAGTTCATATTAGCGAATTCACCCCAGAGTTATTGGGGGAACAAAATATACAAGAAGTTCTCATTTTTGCTGCCACAACAGCATTTCTACATTACAGTTCTCTCTCTCTCTCCCTCTCTCTCTCTCTCTATCTCTATTTCTCTCCTTTTTTTTAAAAAAAAAATGAAAGTAGTGTACATTGTGATGCGCTTATTATAATGCAGAAATACTGGAATAACATGGTTAATTGGTCTCGAGAAACATCCGAGCTATGAACAACAGCGTTGTTTCAGGTCTAATTGGAATTGGATTAAATTAAACTTGTTCAGCTGAAAAGCTTGGGATAATAAGTTTAAAATTACACACACACACATATATATATATATATATATATATATATATATATATATATATATATATATATATATATATATATATATATATATATATATATATATATATATATTCTTATAAAGCAAACTAGCCTTCACGTAGCTAGAGGCTTCGCCTTCAGATCCTCGCACCGAATTCTCTTTTTACCAATTCTGTATAACGTCCTACAATTTCCTGTAAGGCTAAGGGAGAGAGATGATTAAGGCAAGTGAATATTGATGGAAGAGCTGGTGGAATGAAAATGTGGGAGGAAACTGGAGTATCCGAGAAAACCTACGATGCTGTCCAGTACAAACTTACTTGATCGGGGATCGAATCAGGGACCTCTGGCACCAGAGGTAAGCGCTCTACCATTGAACCACCGTGCCACCCTCCATTCTGAAACAAAATGGCATACAAAATAATGATTGAAACAAATATGCTTACGATGCTTAACAAATTCTTTTTATTTTTTCCTCTAGTATCAATATTAAAGAAGTCACGGATCATTTATATTTTAACACGGCCGCCATTTTGAATCAAGATGGCGGATGTAGCTCACAAAACAAACGAATCCAAGTACTCTACCAAACAAAAGTTCATGCCGTGTATCATATTTGTACGATCAGATTACGAACACTACGTTTTACATATATATACGGTTACATATATACAGGGTGGACTTTTTTTTCTTGATATGCCCTTGTAACTTTTAAACTAATGAACAATAAACGCTGATGATGCCATGCAAATATCGAGAGGGCGACATTGTTTGGTTTACCATTTTATACCACCAGATTAACAGTTTTGCCAACTGAACATAAAGTTGGATTTTTCAAAAAGCACTATGCCAAAAATTGTTGCAAACAGGTTTGAAGGTTAGCGGAAGACTATCGAGTATAGAAGCTTCTCAATCGCGGCAAGTGACTGGCCAACAATGACAGAATACCTATTAAGATGATCTCATCTCGTTTTCAAGGCGAAACTAGAATCGAGGCGAAACTAGTAATTTCTCGTCTCGTGGGCTGCAGTAGCCAGTGCATGAAACAGGGGTGGATCCAGGGGGGCGATCGGGGCGATTGCCACCCTTCAGAAGAGGAAACTTTTTAAAATGTTATATATAAATAAAACCCATCCCAAAGTTTGGAGCTCTTAAAAGTAGCTCTAAGTATAAGTATTACAACCAACAGCCCCCCCTCCAGAAGTCCGTCCTAGATCCGCCCCTGGCATGAAACACTATTCAGACACTTAGAACTAAAATCTTGGACATTTATTGCATAGAACAAAAATGTATAGAATTAGTTCAGAAAGCCTGATATTTTTTTTCATGTTCTGCAATCCAAAAGATCTGGAAGATCCAGAACTTTTCTTGGTGGATAATGATCTATCTAAATTGTTTCCTCGCAGCCGGAACCGTTAATTTACCCTCTTTTCATATAAATCATTAATCAAATTTCCAAGATGGAATTTACAACTAAATATTCAAATATTTAAGCAAAGATTTCTTACTTTAAGGTATTTGATACAATAGAAGAAGATTCTTTGTAAGGTATTAGCATCAGATTGTTTTCTACTCATTTTCGTTCTTATGGTACGTACAGTAACGTTCTACAAAAGATTCTTGTAACTACTGTGTGAATTTCCCCTCCAACATAATACAGTTTAATATAGTTATCTTACTACCTCTGAATGTTGTTCATAACTCAACAACTCATTTCTCCTTTTCTCTTAATAACTCACCAATTCGTTTTCTCTAATATTGTTACATCACTGAATCATAAATGAAATCTTTGAGTTTTACGTCCCACGATTAAGCTGTGTAGGCCAAAGGAGACTGCAATGATGAGAATTAATGGAATGGTGAATTGAAAAAAAGGAGAGGGAAATGGAAAAGCTCTGAGGAAACCCCCACACATGGTGTTTGTCCACACAAAGTTCATTTGGCGCAAGCTGGAATCGAACCAGGGATCCCACACACCGGAGGTGAACGCTCTACCACTGAGCCTCCGCAGATCATCACTGAGACATTAATGATATCATTTCTTAATGGGGGGACAGTTACTCAGTGGTAGAGCGTTCATCTCTGGTGCTGGACTGCTTGTGGTTCGATCCCAAACCATTTGAGTTTTTAGAGGACAACATTGTGTCTATGAATTTTCTTGGGATTCTCCCATTTCCTCCCACATTTTCACTCCATCAGTTCATTTCCCTAATCATTCACTTTCATTAACCATTCGTCCACTTTAGGATTCCATCTTTAGTCTACAGAGCATAATCGTGGGACAGTTTTACTGAAATTCCATCCCAAAGGAGAAAGGGAGAATTTTATTATTATTGCATGTGTTGCAGGTTAGAATATATGACAATTGCGATCTGCGATCATTGCGATTATGTAAAAATCCCAAAGACAATTGTGGTTACTCTCTTTAGAAGGTCATTAAGAAAATGAGTTGTGGTAATTGCGACCAAGTTGTTAATCATATTAAAGGTTTGTGACAAATTTAGGATTAATATTTTATATTGAGGCTAAATATTAGCCAACGATTGTTTGTTGAGTGAGAACATTACTCACATAAGAGTATATGAGAAGCTGATACATAGCCAAGAGAATTACAACACCAAAATACTTTTGTGTGTTTTACTTATGCTGTTTGTTGTATGTGAATCCTTAAAGCCCTGGCACACAGAGTGCGAGCTGCGATCACGTTCTGTGAACTCTATCCGCAGCGGACTGAACGCCAATCAGTGTTTGGCATTGCATAATCTCTGTCAAATGCACTCTGGTCTGCGATAACAATCTCAACCAGAACGCAATGAGAAGCAGTCAGTTGAATTACAAGTCCGTTGTCTGCATATTGTGTAGGGTTTTCTGTTGAAATGGACATTGAAAAACTCATAGAAGAGTTGAGAAACCACCTTTTTACCTGCCCACATGCCCTACCAAGGTGTAAGGTGTGTGGCATCTTCAGATCGCAGCCTGCGTTGGATTTCGCGACGAAATATCCGTCATCGCAGCCCTCATTTCGTGTGCCAAGGCCTTTAAATATTCAATGCGAACTTCAAAGCAACCGCCACATTAGCATTAACCCCTTCGGTCCCTATTGATATATTTTTCCTGAAATACGTTTCCACGTTTCCTTAAATGTGCTCGATTAATTCCAGGCGTACACACGCGTGGACGTCTGAACACCACATAGTTTTTTTCCGCTAAGCTCGAGTGTAAGTGGCAACTTCCTTTCAATTGGTTTTAGATGGCAGGTGTTGGTGGAACACAGACTTTTGTAAGTTAGAAAAGCAAGTATCATTTTCGCCCAAATATATTATTGCTACATTCAAGGTATTGTTGTGATAAACAATTAAAGTTTCAGAGACTTGTTGGCAATTATTAGCTTCGCTTTATCTCTGGAGAACAAAAAATAATGATAACTTATTTTTAATGTCCACAATTGTGTACACTGGTTTTATATTAGATAATTGTTTCTCTATATTCTAACGTATATTTTTTTAGGTTTATTTTGCTACAAAATTGTTCATGTTAGAAACGAAACACGATATAAATGCTTTGAAAGAAGTAAAATATCTATTTTTAATGATGGCATTATTTTATTTTCATTATTAGAAAATATAGGAAAATTAGCAACTATAATTATTTCTACTATTTGTGCTAATCATTGTTGTAACAAATATTGCAAGCTATAGTCAATGGTTTCGTTCTTTTCATTCTTAGGAGAGCTAACCACACAAGATGTTCTTAATTTGCTGTAGGGTTCAGATATCGACGATCCATATAAGTATTCAAATTTTGTGGATAATGACTCCAGTAACTCTAGCAGTGAAGATACAATAGTAATGGCGGTGTTGCAACAGGCGAAAATGGCAAGCAATAAATTGTTGTACTCGTTATCTGTTCTAAAGAACTGAATTATATACACGAGGTTATTTGGCCAATCAGAGGCAGGTCCATTTAGTTGTAGTACGACACGTTCAAATTTGAATTTTAACTACCTCAGAATTTTGTCCAATTTTTGTTCAACCATGAAAAAATTTTGTACAATCCAAATAAACGACGGAGTACCATTTCAAAATGTGGCCACTTCAATTTTCTATAGTGCGACATCTTCTAAATAAGCAAACTTGTGATTGACCAAATAACTTTGTGTAGATCATTCAATTCTTTAGAATAGATAACGAGTACAATTTATTGCTTACCATTTTCGTCTCTTGCAACACCGCCATCGCTATCTTCACTGCTAGAGTTATTGGAGTCATCATCCATAAAATCTGGATCATTATCTAAATCGTCGATATCTGAACACTAAAGCAAAGTTAGAACATCTTCTGTGATTAGCTCTCCTAAGAATGAAAAGAACGAAAACATTGACTATATGCTTATTTTTGAAAAGTAGAGATGAACATTGATTTTATTTGTTCCACAAAAATAAAAATAAAAAATGGGTATTCAGAAACACAAGAAACAATCTGATGTGCTATGTTATGTTCTCAAGAAAGGTGAAAAATGTAAAGTAAACATTACTAAATAAAACAGTATAGTATTCTGTTCATGCTATTTTGAGTATATAAATGTAGCTGTTGTTTTATTGTGTCACAACAATGTAATAATATATCAGAAGAAAGGTGTAGTATATAGCAAGAAACGGAATAAAATGTATCATAATTGTTCACAAATATTTAGATATGCAATTGCTTGTTAATAAACCAATGTACACAAACATGGACATAGTATTTTCTTGTGAAACAATAAACAAATTCAAATTCTGAAAAAATAAATTGAAAATTATGATTTCAAATGATGCAGCATACGAACAATTGAAAGATGGTTGGTAGCAGGGGTGCCCACAAGGGGGGGCTATGACGCAAACTGCGTCATTGAAATATTTGGGGGGGGTTAAAATCTATATAAATATGTTTGATGAGGGGGGTAAAATTACTCGAAAAGAAGATTTTTTTCATGGAAGAACACCTACGGATAGACAATTGGGGGGGGGGTGCGTCATAGACATAAGGGGGGTGGGCACCACTGGTTGGTAGTCTGGGACCGAAGGGATTAAGAGAAATGTTATAATTAATGCATTGAATTATTATTATTATTATTATTTTTCATATGAAGAAGTGCTTACAGAGGTAGGTGTAGAACTTATGCTTCGTCCGTGAACATAATACTGATGATGATTGAATTGGACTTTTGTTAAGTTCAGCGTCCCTTTTAGCAGCGAGACTATACGAAACGTGGACCTACAGCTTAACGTGGGAAACGAACCACATGAACTCACGCTGGGAATTGAACCCGGGTCTCACGCGCTTAAAGCGTGTACGCTAACCAAATTGACATGGAAGTTCTCAATAGTGAGAATAAAAATATGGTTTACAATTCAAATGTGTGCAGCTTTAGTTTTTCTTTTTTTTTTTTTAACCACAGGATGTGGATGACTAGTTATTCATCCATGGTGAATCTCCTACTAATGGAAATTTAGAAGAATCTTGGCTTATTTTTCACATCAGTGACTGGAAAATGAAAATATTCCTGTGGATATAAGGATTTGTAACCAGTAGAGACACAGGATTAACTGACAATACTGTAGAATAAATGCATTGCTTGTCAGACCCCATCCGAATGTTTAAGATTTGACTTCGTCCCTCAAGTCGGAAGCAGAATGTTAAATTGAATTGATTTTGAGTTTAACGTCCCTTTCAGCAGCGAGGCTATATGAGACGGGACCTACTGATTAATATGGAATCTGAACTACATGAGATCCCGCCAGGAATCGAATCCGAGACTCCCACGCCAAAGACTCGTACGCTAACCGCTTAGGCACGAAGGAGCTCCGGAAGCCGCATGTTCATCAGATTGGAGCTTAACCTTAAAAAAATCGAAATATAGAAACGATGCATAGGGATGGATAAGAGAATCATTTAGAACTACGAAGTTACTGGTGATTTCAGAAAATGTCTGGAAACTTTGGCCCATATTCAAAAACTGGATCATATTCGGTAGCTGATTATTAGGACATATTTTCTTTCTTTGAATAAAGAAAGAAAGAAAAAGAACTTCTCCGAGAAGATTTTCTGCAGCCTATATACATCAGGATAATATAATGTATTCATGAAATGTATCGAACCATGAAGTGTTCAAAACTATCACGCAAAGGAAGTCACTTGAATGTTTATGTTCTTTTACGCAGGTAACATGCAACACGGTACAAGAGCCGCAGCTGAGAGTACCGGTATCCATATCTTTTTAAGTAGTTAAGGACAGACTACAACATGGCTTCCACTTGTTATTATCACACCACCTGCGCACGACTAGATGACGGTTCACGCGGAAATATTGGTCACCTTTCGTCTTTCTTTTTGTTATTTATTTTAAACATGCATAAATATAAATAAATTAAATATTAAATGATGTGGAGGTGTGGATTCTGTTTCATGAACTGTTACTGAACTTCACAACAAATGACATGCTAAATGATTAAAATACAAATGAATCCTTTTTCATTGTCTGTAATACAGTATTTCAATTAGGAATAAGTCATTTTTCTGCGCTCCTAAAACAGGTTACAGAATACAGTGCGGGGGGAGGGACGGCAGGCTGTCAAAGGACACTTCTTATGAATTGTTTCTAAAGTGCGCTCCGGGGGTCAATAGTAACCCCTCCCTCTAGATCATGAAGTGAAAAATCTTGAGTGCGTATAATTGTATGAATTTAAATGGCAATTGTCGCCGATTATTAGAAAGTGAATATGAAATAACTATGAAATAAAGTAAATGGATGTGTGTCATTTTGTAATAAAATTACATGGCGAACGCATTTTATCTGATCCCAAACGTTTATCGTCGAATCTACACGGTTAAGGAAGCACTCTGATTGACCTAATTAAAAAGACCTCAACGATTCAAAAGAACCTCTACAAGCAAGATTGTCTTCATCGCCTCCGTAGCGCACAAGCCTAGCAATCAGAAAGTTGTTGGTTCGCACCCACCCCGATGTACTTTTTTCAATGTTTTATAGACTCACCTTAATGTAAACAAATCTCACATATAGGCGATTTAACATATTTTGGGGGATTATTTTTGTGGTTTATTGACATTTCGTCGCGTCTCTGCAGCTAGTGGTATAATTTTCAAAACGAAAGTAGAGCCACCAAATTTTGGCGAGAGGTCGCTAGCTGCCCATCGGTGGTCCACCGACGCTTACGGCATAAGGGAAACAACGAACTATTCATAAGGAAACAAGAATTGTTTCTGCAAGTCAATTTGTTTGACTTGACGTTTATATGGGTATAAATGCTTTTTAAAAAAATTCTTAAGATAGAAAATAGATCAAACTCAGACAGTGTCATGCAAGAAAATCGCTTGCTGGGCCCCAGCCCCGATTTGATCCGTTTCCGTCCAATTTCTTGGGAACTATGCATTTGGATTTACCCTTAATTATCGCATTTGGTTAAGCTTAATGACATATGTCGAATCACATACAGCTGTCCTCAATGGTAGAATGGTAGAACACTGGTGTGTGGAACTCGTGGTTCGATCCTCGGACAAATAGATTTCTCGGAGTACTCGCGTTTCCTCCCACATTATCATAACCAATTCTTCCATCATCATTCGCTTGCATTAATCAACCATTTTCGTTAGTCTAAAGAGCGTAATCGTGGGACGTTAAACTCAAAGATTTCATTTCATTTTCTTTTACATATAGCTGTCTCACCTTTGGAACGCTTGCAGGGACATGGGTTTAGAAGTAAATGCAGAGAAAACTAAATACATGGAAGTGCGTCGGGACCGTAATACGGCAAATTGTGGAGGCGTTAAAATATTAAATAATGCTTTTGATAAAGTGAATACTTTCAAATATTTAGGATCAATATTAACAGACGAAAATCATATTCACGAAGAAATTAAATGTCGACTAAAAGCAGGGAATTCGTGTTACTATTCGGTTCAAAATCTCTTGTCGTCGCGAATTCTGTCGAGGAATTTGAAGCTTAAAATATATAAAACGATAATCATGCCTGTTGTTCTGTATGGTTGTGAAACATGGTCGCTTACTCTGAGGGGAGAACATAGACTGAAAGTATTTGAGAACAGGATCCTGAGAAGAATATTCGGACCCAAGAGGAACGGGAATGGGGAATGGCGGAAGCTTCATAACGAGGAACTACATAGTTTATACGGTTTACCCAACATTGTTAGGGTCGTCAAGTCTAGGAGGCTTAGGTGGGCAGGTCATGTAGCTAGAATGGAAGAAAGTAGAAACGCTTTCAAAGTCTTGACTGGTAGACCCATAGGAAAACGACCATTAGGAAGACCTAGGCGCAGATGGGAGGACAATATTAAGATGGATCTTGCAGAGATAGGAATACAAAGTAGAAACTGGATGCAATTAGCTAAGGATAGAAGTCAGTGGAGAGCTTTTGTGAACGCGGCACTGAACCTCCGGGTTCCATAGGCCATAGAGTTAGTTAGTTAGTTAGTTAGCTAGTTGTCTCACCTTTGGATAAAATTATACCTGAACAAAAATTAAAGGTTTATTCATAATTTTAGGCTGACCTCATTAAGCGTATTGTGTACCGCATGTCTATTGTGTATACGAGGGTAGGTCAAAAGGCAATGCCTCCTGTGGCATAAAAAAAATATATTAAAGAACATATAACAGCAAAAGGTATTACAGATCATAGCCTGAACTGTCCTTTACAGAAAACTACCGTTCAACATTGTCTCCACGATTTTGAACATATTTGCGCCATCGACGAAACCAGGCATCAAAACTATTTTTTAAAAAATCAGGGGGTTTGCTTTTTGACCCATGATTTTAAAGCTGTTGTAGCACAAACTTTATGATATATCAAATCAACAATTGTTTCTTGCGCAGAGTCATGCAATATGTTCAATGCATCAGCAATATTGTGCTCTGTAATGTCCCTGTCTCCTCGAATCAAATGATCAGCATGTTCTCAATTTGCATGTGTGACTGATGTTGTGGGCTGATATCTTCTCGATTTATGTTTCACAGTTTCGAAACTTCTTCGCTCAACGTTACACATTGCTAAATGTCAATTACAGCGTTCCCATATACATTTTTCAAGGGATTATCGATTTCCTGAGGTGGACAACCTTCTTTTGCCAGAAACTCCATGACGATTCTTTCTTTCAGCTTCAAATCCATGGTTCTAATCAGTCAATGAGAAAAAGATAAGATTACATCAGTAGAGTAAGATTACCTCTATAATATCGTTTCTAGATAGTTCAGTAGATGTAATAGAAACAAAGTTATAGGGAGGGTGGCATTTCTTTTTGATCCATCCTCGTATATATATATATATATATATATATATATATATATATACAGGATATTTCAAAACAACACTGACAACGTTTGGGAGGTGATCTCTGACACTAAGATAAGACAAAAAGTATAGACCAACCTGGATTCACAAATGCTTCCTTTCGGAGTTATAGGCTGCCGAAAACGTGAAAAAAAATCAATTTTAAAAGTCCATAGCTCCAAAACTATGGGACCAACCGCAGTCGGGTCTTGTCTTCGCTTAAGAACTAGTATGTGTCCTATTCAAATATCTATGTTTCAGAACCCTGCGATACTTCCGCAACAATTTTTATAGAGGTAGTTGTGAGTATTTCAAATTATATGCCCGCAGCCAAACTCCGTCTGTAAAAACTGTTGCGGAAGTACAGCAGGATTCGGGAACATGGATATTTGGGTAGAGCCTATATTAGTTCCTAAGTGAAGGACTACGGTAGGTCCCATAGTCTTGGAGCTAAAGACCTTTTAAAGTTCATGTTTTCGGCAGCACTTGTACACCCAGGTCGGTCTATACTTTTTGTCTTATCTTGATGTCAGGAATCACCTTCCAAATGTTGTCGGTGTTGTTTTGAAACACCCTATATATATTAATCTCTGAGCTAATAATGTGGAATTTACATTATTTGAAGAAAAATTATTATATATAATTCTTCTGAAAGGGTGTCTTTTAAACACATGTTTATCTATGATTTTTTTTGCATTATCTTGTCGGTGGGAACACACTCACACCACTCCTGTAAGAATACGTACATTTGTCAATATTTAGTCGTTTGAGTTTCTTATATCTTTTCTGTCTTCTTTCAGGCATTTACTCTTCCACGGCCACAGTACCAGGATGACAGAGGAAGATTCCTCTCGGGTAAGTTTCTCTTTATTGTTGTTTCTTAATGAGACAAATTTAGTTTGATATATGTTTTGACATTGGTTTCTCCCCCTTTGAGCGTGACCCAGAGAAATAGCCTCGCTGCTGACGCCTCCATTGAGCCCCAATCATCCATCAGGAGCAGGTATGGTGACAATTATTTGTCACTGTTGATAGTAATTATATTGAGCACAATTTTACTATCTGTGGAAAAAGTGCAATATTTGTTTTCAATTCCTTGTACTTGCATAGATTGTGTAGTTCTGTGGTTCTTTAAAATAAGGAAAAGAAATTTGAATTCGGCTGACTTTCTATTAAAAAGAAGTATGAAAACTTCATTGTTAGATAAGGGGAAATGTTGAAATTTGAAGGTATATTTTTTAGATTGTTCCCACCTACGGTTACCTAAAGCCACATTGCCACATTAAATGAATCTTGTAGCTGTCATAAAGAAAAAACGATCTTTCTACTTACTCTTTACATGTTACAACTTCTTGAAGGCAAGAAAGGTTCTCCACACATGCAGCACTGCACTCTAGTAGACAAACAGTGAACCTCCTCATTAAAAACGTGTATTTTGGCGCACTTCCCCTCCCTGTCCAAAAGAATCCGTTGTTTCGGAAGCGGCGAAACTGGTTTTTCTTTTATGTCAGCGGGAGGGCGATAGCAAGTAGCAAACAAGACGTCCCAGAAAGTTGCGCATCGTTCAACTCCTTGCAAGATGAATAAAAAAATGTTTTATGACCCTTTCAAGACTATGTGTACACGGTGAAATATGGTAGGGTTGCAAGATTTTTTTTTTTTTATGACAGCTACAAGTTCTTCTAACGTGAGAATGTGGCTTATGGTGTACACTTTAAAAACTTGTGTAGTGCTATCCAGGCGCGCACTCAGAAATTTTTGTTAGGAGGGGTCCAAACTTTGGAGGGGGGGTTCAATACTGCAAGCCACTACATCTATGTAGTATTAAACGGATTTTATTCTGTACTCAATAAGTAATTGTAAAATACTTCCACCTATATTTTCAGAAAAAAATGATAGAACTAGATTGTTTTTAATAAGAGATATAGTACAGATAAAATGTAAAATTATTAGGTTTTCATGCTACATCAATCATTTTCCTGTTAAACGAGTATATATTTATTTAAAAAAAGTACAAAGGAGGGAAGTTTTCTGCGGGGGGGTCCAGACCCGGTGAACCCCCTCTGTGGGTGTGCCCTGGTGCCATCAAACAAGTTAAGCATCGTGGTTGAATTAGGAGAAACATAATTCTAACCTGTCTTTTATTTTTAGTGATGTAATAGGTCTAATAGTTCAGTTTATTATATATATAAACTTAAGAATAAGCATAATTAATGTGCCAAAAAAAACTTGAATAAAATTACACAAATTATAACAAAATGTAAGAAATTTAGAGCTTCAGAAAATGTATAGAACTAAATTTTTATTGATTTATTTGGGTATTAGGTCTACTGGTATTTTTTTTTTCTTTAAGTTTGATGTATATACAATATAAGTTATACTTCACACACATATGTCGTTTTGTTGAGAATCTAGCTTTTCTAATTAGTAACATTTACCTTTCATTAAACATGAAATTCCAATTTGTCAGACAGAGAAACCATATTAACAGTGATAAATCAAAATAGTTACACTTACAATGCTAGAATTGTATTCAGAAAAGATTGGTGCATCCGTTTCAAACATGAGAACCTACTTATCGAGTAGTCTTCACATGCAAAGGTCACACACAGAAAGGGTGTATTTTGGTCCACCGATTGCTGGGTAAAACAATAGACACATTTTATATTTGCGGTGCAGATGTAGCATGGATTAGTGATATTCCAGGTACAGGACTTGGCAGTACTTAATTTCACACATTGTTATATTGTGCCTTCACTTACGTTTTGTAGACCATTGCATCTTATGTACTGTACATTCTTCTAATATACTGCATTGGTGGTTATTGATGTTCATAAACACTTGCTGTCTTTTATTACTATGCACTCGAACTCTTGTTGTAGCTACAAAGCCTCTGAGCACGTACTTCATTACATGCCTCGCCACTACTTGAGTCAACTCCGGTTCTTCGTCACCGATGGAAAACGGAAACAAAAGAAAGCTGAATATAAGCTAATGGGTCAGCTTTTACGGCTGCTTATTATTAGTTTTTGTGCAAGCAGCCAAAAAAAGAAGAAAAAGAAAAGAAAATAATAAAATGGTGTATGCTATTCCTGTTAGACGTTTATAAGCAAAATGGGTATTAAGCCTTATGGTCATAAAATTAATCTGCGAGTTATTAATCCGTGAAGGTTACTGGAATACAGAAACGGCCAGTTGTTCCTTTGCCGTAATTAAACACACAACATATAAGGATAACATTTCTGTGTTTATTTACAGTTTTCTTGTGTTTTTTTCTCTTTTAAGAATAAAAATTCTTTATTTTTTTTCCTTGGTGATAATTAGTTTTGCATGTTTGCTTTGCATGTAATGGACAGGGAATGATAGTGAGACGAATATAGGTCTAAAATGGCTTCACGTAGAATTTTGTTAAATGTATTGCCACGCGAAGCAGCAATTCCAGAATCTACCTTTCACAATTAATCATTATTAAATGTTATATTGCGAGTATTGTTAAATTTTTTGAACATATTTTGACAATTCTTTTAGGCTCAGTTGCTCGTTCTTAGTTATGTAAGGCCGGTTAGACATGATCATACTTTTCCGTTATATGCTATATGGAACTTTGAAATGGCATATATAGCCCTGATACACGATCAACTATTATAAACATAATTTCAGTTACTCGTTTCTTAACATTTTCTCATTCGATTGTTTGTTTAGATAGACTTTGTACATAAATAGACAGGCTATTACAGGATTGAGATTTGGTCACGTACACTTACATACAATTCACAATCTCAGTCTTTTGAAATGAGTGCCTTTCACAATTAACTCTGTCTTAAAACATTAAAAATCCGTTTCATGAATCAATCATATTTATAATGGCTTTATTTTTTGTTACCTGACAGCCAACAGTCGGTTAACTCTATGTCAGTGAAGATGTACGTAATGTGAAAGCAGATATTCTGAAGGAAAAGTTATATTCAATATGTTACTACTATATCTCAAACAACTAAATGCATATTTTCCGCGGGATAGTATCTTGCCCCTTGCTGCTATGAAAATAAAATAATATACATTACCCTATATCATTTCGTCAGTAGCTTCCTATTTGTTGATCAGTTAAAACAGTATTCCTGGACATCGTAACGAAAAATGTATTTGTTTTATCAATCTATGTACGAAAAACACAAAGAGTGAACGGGATAAAAACGAAACAAGGAAAAATGCAATGCGATGTAAAGTGCTTTGATTCTTCAATGTATCGCTTTCCTTGTAAAGAGCCAAATGGCGTAATCGGTAAAAATGTGGGCTCAAGTTTATGGGGTCCTCATATTGATTCTTCTGAAGACATGTGATTTATTTTCTTTACAACAATAGAAGTTTTTTTTTAAAAAAATATATCCAATCATACGAAAAAAGGAAATTGTGTAGAAACACAACTTTTTACTTTGATATTCACATTATTACGAAGAAATATTATTATTTCTTGCAGTTCAAACCGTGAGCATTGAGTTCAAGAGACATATGCACATTACTCTGGCTTCGTTACTTTGATCTTCCTTCCAACACAATTACATAGCAGGCATATGCCTATCATGTTCCCTCAGGTACATGGGAATGTGTCCAGTATGTGTCTTATGTACCTCGGAGAGAAAAAGTCACATGGATGGCATACATAGTCACAGTCTATGTCCGCTCCTAGGCACATGCCTGACATGTACTTGGAGAACGTACCTAGTATGTTCCCCATGCCGTAAGCGTCAATGAACCACAAAATTACTCCTCCAAAATATGTTAAATCGCCTATATGCGAAATGTGTTTACATTAAAGTGGATCTAAAAAATACTTTAAGCAAGTAAAAAAAATGTATCCCACAAACCACCAACCTTTGGATTACTAGCAGCGTACTCTTCCGACTTGGCCACGGAGGCGATAAAGAAAACGTCGCTTGTAGAGAGATACATTTTCGAGGTATTTTGAATTTGGCTAATCAGAGTGCTCTTTTAACCGCGTATATTCGACGATAACCGTTTGGAGTCAGATAAAAATTGCTCGTCATTTTATTTTATAACAAAATGACGAATATCTATTTACTTTCTTCCATATTCTCTTTCAAATGGTCGGCGACAGTTGCCATCTAATAAAGTTGATACGTTTGTTGCTCCTAGTACACAATCACTTAGAAAAAGAAGCAACAAATGCATCAAATGTGCGAGATGAATTTAGAACATCTAAGTTGCGCATGCGTAGCACATTTTGTGCTGTTAGGGTATCTAAAACAGTTTGTACCTAAAAAGTACCTAGAACATGTCATATATATGTCCCAATTGACGACATAAAAACAAATGACTGTTAGAGTGCGAAACTGAGCCAGGTATATAAATGCTACATTTGTGGTACATAGTTGCAAATACCAATTAGGTGTAACAAGTACTTAAAACTGTAGGTATCGGAAGTACATACTTAGCACACGAATATCACATGTGCCAAGTTTCAGGTACCTAAAAAGTAGCTGGGACATCTAAATGGCACATGATTAGCACATCTTGTGCTGTTAGGACTGTGTCCGTAGCTACAATTCACTTGGTCTTCAAATTTTACTCGTAATTTCGCCAATAAGTTATTATTAGCTTTAACGCTACATACAAGATTCATAAAGCATTAAAGGAATGTTACAAAGTATAAATAGTGATCGAACTTACAACTCTAGTCAAAAGAATGATTCTATTTAAGGTGTCACATCACCTTCCTATCTAGAAGAAGACCTGGGTTCGATTCCCGGCGGAGCTCATGTGCTTCGGACTCCACGTTAATCAGTAGGTCCTGTCTGATATAGCCTCGAAAGGGATGTTAAACTCAAAATCAACTGAACCTATCTAGAAGAAGGGCGAAACAAAATCCATTACTTCTACCAGCTAAAAAATATTTATACTTCATTTCTTGTCGTAAAATAATAGTTCTGTATGTCAATCCATAAATGTAAAAATATTAACGTTCATGTGTAAACCTAAGAAGCATCTGACATAAAGTAAATCTCTTTTGTTCTTATCAATAGCTTCGACTATGTGTCTTTTTCTTTCCTTCTTTTGTCTTTCTAGTAATAATAATATTTATAATAATAATAATAATAATAATAATAATAATAATAATAATAATAATAATAATAATAATAATAATAATAATAATAATAATAATAATAATAATAATAGACCGTTTTCGTCAGAAACTTGCCAGTTTAAGATCTACAGTATAGAGCCTAGCCAACGACAAAGCAGTGGACATTGTTTATAAAAAGACCGAAAAACGTTATTCGCTAACTTTTTGTCCACGGTTTGAACTGCAATGAATGATAATATTTCTTCGTGATAATGTGAATATCAAAGTAAAATGTGTATCTACACAATTTCCTTTTTTCATATGACTGGATATTTTTTTTAAAAAAAATCTATTGTTTCAGTGGGAATCGATCTGAGGACCCCATGAACTTGAGCCCACGTTGTTACAGATTACGCCATCAAGACCCACTTGCAAGGAAAGCGATACCTTAAGTGATTTGTCGAAATAGTCAAAGCACTTTACATCGCATTGTATTTTGTCCTTGTTTTGTTTTCATTGTGTTCACTTTTCGTGTTTTCGTACACTACATGAAAATACAAATACATTTTCCGCCACGATGCCCAGGAATACTGTTTTAACTGATCAGGAAATAAGAAGCTACTGGCGAAATGATATAGGGTAATGTGTAATATTTCATTTTCATAGGAGCAAGGGACAAGATACAATCCCGGGGAAAACATGCATATAATTGTTTGACACATAGTGCAACGTCACAGTTACAATACCATTCGAAATAAACTATTTGTTGTGCACAAGCTTCGGCCTGCTGCACATTATTGGGCAAATTTGTGCTTTATTTGTCTTATACGAGTAGTGAACAGCAAAAGATTTTCATGTTCAGTATCTTCACTGTTTATTTTTTTTAAATAAATAAATTCAAACAATACTGTATTTAAGTTGCATTCAGAGGGTCACAATAATAATTTTATATTTGCAAACTTTCTGCGCACTGGTGGTATCTATTGGTGCGAAGCAGACAGGGAGAACAAGCAGTTCCACCTATTAGCTTGCCTTGTACTGTTAGCAATTAGCGTTACTCACATGATTTGTATTACAAATAGAATTGGAGGGGGGAAACGTTGTATCAATCGTATGCAAACTCAAAATTGCACACTACTCAGTATAGTACACGTTCAACATCCAAGTTCATACAATACGGACTGGGCGTAAAGCATTGACACAAACAAATATGTACAAAAATGAAATTTATTTTTAATGGACATTCAAAGCACAAGGGAACTAGGTGTAAGTACCAAAGCTGTGAGAAAAAGTTTGTACGCAAGAAAAAGTTAACATTGTTTTTACATTATAAGAGTTATTTACAATGTCTAAGTGAGAATATTTTAAGCTCTGGAAGGAGCTTCAGATAGAGATTCTAAAAATGTTCAAAATTACCAAAAGTAGATTTGATTCCATTGTGCACTGAACGTACAATTTATCAACTATGAATCTATGAAATTATTATAAGATGTATCGTAGCAATAAGTTGGATTAGAAAGTTAGGAGTTGATTTGGTCCGATGCTGCACAAAACATTGCGGTACAGTCAAAAGATTTTCTTCTGTGGTCACACATTTAGGCCTACCTGGTCCAGAGATGGAGTGGGGCAGTGGATCTTGGGTCTGATTTGAATGGGTCAGTGGGTCGTGGGTCAACAAGATGTGACTCACTGCAACCCACCACTCACCGTGACCAACTGACCCACTATGACCCACCGACCTACTCTGCTCAGTGAATAGTAGACAGCATCTTCTGAACGCTGGTGAATTTGTCTAGGATTTACTTTCAAGGCCTCCATTTTTCTTCTTTTTTCATTTGTTTCTATTTACTTACCTCGGAAGAGTGTATATAATAGTAAGTGAGAGAAGAACTTCAGGCACTTGGGATATTGATATTTGTAATTGTGATAATAGCAATAAGAGTTGCTACTTGCCTTTCAGGACAAGTCAAATTTTACACTTTTTTCCTTTACGTTGGCCTATTTTACCTTGATTTGGAACTTTCAAATTTCATCCTATTTTCCACTGAAAAGTATTTAAAATTCAACAAGGAAATAATTATATATTTTAATTAAATTGAAATTCATTCATAAATGAATATGTTCCATGACAAACACGTTACCGTTAAATATTGTAAAAGTCAGATCCACCGGTAATATACAAGAGCGGTGCTTGAGCGATTGACCATGGAGATATAAATTTCGATTATAGTACGGAAGGTATAACGTCGTTGACTTCCCGCGAAAAGTTGTAGTGACGTTTATGGGGAGTGGCCAGCTTGGTTACTCGTGGCTCGCTGAGCGCAGTAGACGGTTGGTGGTGATTGGCTACCCTCTTACCACACCCCCAATCACGAGCAGGTCCAAGCGCGGGAAGCCAACGACGTTATACCTTCTGGACTATAGTGAGTAATTCACAGCCTTGTTTTAGTACAAGTGTAACCTCTTTAGCCACTGGAGAGGAGGGCGTGGATCATGGGTCAGAGCTGCTAACCAAAAGTCATCAGCTGTTATCTTTTTGTTGAAAGATTCTAACGATTTTGTTCATATTTCGTTTTAAAAAAGTTAGTGAATATCGAAAAACTGGAGAAAGAGTAGCTAACAGACAGATCTGAGTTATTAATGAAACATTTGCTTATAAAATGTGAATAAATTTACATGGGACAAAACTGTCAAAAAAAAGTAAACTACCTCTTGTGGATTTTATCATGGAAGCAATTTACGCGGACTTATAGAGTTACTATATTTATTTATGAAGTATGAACAACTTGCCTCAGTCCTTTTGGGCAAAACTGTCCGAAAACACCCAGCGCTATGAATAAACCACTCACAGTAGATTTTCTCGGGCCAAATGAGTTATGGTATATTGTCAGGTTAAGAATGAATTATTTATTCATGAAATATGAACGTAATCACATGAGTCGTTTCTGAAAAAATCGTCCAACAAAACTCACTCTCAAGAATAAACTACCTATAGACTTTTTCAAAACAAATGAGCTGAGTTGATTTTGAGTTTAACGTCCCGTTCAGCAGCGAGGCTATATGAGACGTGGACCTACTGATTAACGTGGAATCCGAACCACATGAGCTCCCGCCGGGAATCAAAACAAATGAATTACGCCATATTGTAAGGTTATTAATGAAATATGGGCAATATTGGCTGAGAAGTTTCTGAAAAAAAAAATAGTTCGAAAGACTCTCCCCAAGTCTAAACTACCCCTCTTGATTTTTCGTAGAGAAATGGTATATCATAGTGTGGGGTTGTTTGTATAATTTTGATATATGAAATGTAAACAAAATCGTTAAAATCATTTCTTTAAAAAATGTAAGCTACTCTTATTATTAGCAGTAGTAATAAAATTCAGGAAACCCTCGTGGCGATATTTAAGAATCTTAACAGCCGTAAGTTTTAAATTTGATTCAGATGTGTTGAGCGATATGACCTCTACACGAGTGTACACCAGAACGAACAGATGGACAGATGTCAAAAAATAACTTTTCAGTATCTATGGACTTTCAAACGTACAAATCTTTAGTAATCTCGAATTCGATTGTTTTTAACGATCACTTTTCTGCTTTCGTGGCTTGGAAGTAAAAATGACACTTCCGAGGGCTCTTGTGGTCTCAAACACGTGTTTAGTAATATTTCTCAGTTTTGGAATTGGTCACTGGGGGATAATTCTTCGGAGAAGAAAGGATTGTGAACTGCTTCGATGTTTTCTACCCCGTAAAGAAAACCTTCATGTGTTAGAGACCATCTCTTCTTCATTCCGTTGTCGAGGGTCCAAACGTGAGCCTACCTTGAAAAGTTTCACGTAATCCTCCAAAATTCTTTCCACGATGCAACTAGGAAATTCTGTACGATTTCAGATATCCAAAAACAGGTAGTCTTCTATCCTCCATGACCAGACAGAGCCTGAACAGAAACAATGTTTTCTAAGGTGGTTAGACGAATTGAGCCTCGACAGATCTTCAGTTGACCACGTCTCCTATAAATTCAGTCACACACTGCTACACAGTACATTCAGCAAGAACAATGTCTTCACAAATATCCTTCAACTGGTGTGAATATCGACAAACTTTTTTTTACAACATTGTGACAAAAACTTCATAAGGCACCTCTACGGTGAAATATGTCTTTTGAGATCAGTATCAAAAAAGACTTTCCTTCTGACAAGGGACCTTTCCGATTTGGTGAATTCAGTTGCTGAAAATGATTGCTAGCACTGGATTCAGCACCAAAAGAAACAGAAAAAAGATGTTTAGTGGCAGACAGTATACAGGGTGGGAGATAAATGAGAGCAAAGTGCGAAGATAGAACGTAGAAAATGTCTAGAAATGCCATGTTATTTTTAAAACGAGTAGTAGAGGGATTAAGGTCAAATGATGGATATGAGAAACACTTGTCGATTTACACTGAATAGGCGTAACGTGAACATTGTTTTAACTGCCAATTTTATGTAACTAGTTATGAGAAGAGTCCCCAGTGTTACAATCGGCACGGTTTATTGGAGGGAGTCATTTATATATCAGAACCCTGAATGGGACAGGTGTCTTGGTACAAGGTACCACGCCAGCATTCATGCAGTGGAAGTACTTCTCATTCCGTTACAGGTGGCAAACACTCTTCTTGATGTTCCAGGATTCGATTCTATCTCTTTCTACCTCTCGTGCGTACAGTGTGCTCATAGACCGTACTACATAGTCTCTAGTTCCTCATTTACGTCAAATTTACCGAAAACACCCACCGGATACAGTGCCATAGCGTAGAACGGTTTCAAAATGTATTGGTCAGTATTGATTTCAATAGACGGTGTGCGTTAAGAGCCGTATGTCACATGACCTCTTTCCTTTATATTCTTCTTGCGCTAATTCCAACATGGCGGCTTTTCAGATGTCTCCCATGATTCACATTACGCCTATTCAGTGGAGCTCTAGATGCATTTCTCATGTCCAACATTTGACCTCAATCCCTCTAGTCGTTTCAAAATTAACATGGCATTTCTAGATATTATCTATGTTCAATCTTCGCACTTTGTCCTCATTTATCCTCCACCGTGTACACAATCCGCCACTAAACACCCTCTTTTTTTCTTTTTCTTTTCTTTTTTTTTTTTTTTTTTTGTGCTGAATCCAGTGCAAGCAATCATCTTCAACAATTAAATTCACCAAATCGAAATGATCCCTCGTGAGGTGAATTTCTTAAAACAAACGTAGATAGAAGCTTTAAAATTTGCACAACCTAAACTTAATTGATCTGTAATTGTATTGATCTATCCTTATTAGTTTTTGAACTATGGCAAAACGGTACGTAATTTTGGTATGCATCACGTATACATATTTATCACCATATAGGCTACAGTTGAGCTGAAAAGAAAGTTTTGTACTTTTCTTTACGTTGTGATATGAATAGAGGGTATCAGACAAATGAAATAATAGTTGGAGTGAATATCGGCGATCAAACCAGGAATTGCCATACAAGGAAGAATCACTCCTGTTCCAGTGAGTAAATAGAATTGTAACGGGATTAAGGGCGTAAAAGGGGCAAAGAGAACTTCCTATCAACCAAGCTGTATTTGGGGCGTGCCTTTGTATCAACATTTCGTGTTTATATCACAAAAGTGGAAGATCATCATGGAATTCTGGGGACGATGAAAGTAAAAAGGAAACACATCTCCGTTACTTATTTTTTTTCTTTGGGAGTGAAACAGGAGTTTAATTAATGCTCAGGAAGTGACAACCTCGAGCACGCATTGTAGGCGTTTGCTAGGGTGACAATCCATTCAGCTGGGCAAGGTAGGTTACGAGCACGGTAAATGAAAGATTTTGTGCATTGACTTGAGCCTAATGTTCTATTTGAGCTTCATAATCACGTTGGGTGGAGATTAAGATCCAAGCACGCAAAGATAAAACACGGAGCATTCTTTTAACATAAGTAAATTAACATAACATAACATAAAAAAATGCATTCCAAAAAATTCTCACAAAAATTAGAAGTAATCAATTACAAATTGCAATTATCCAGACTAACATGAGGTATACGTAGAGCAACCCAAAAGCGCAAAAAGCACAAAAAACACAAAAAGCATAACAGCAATTTAGACATATGATTGGTACCTTGAACATGGTTGTGGTTGTCTAAGGATCCAGAAGAAACTAATTTTAAAAGCATAATAAAGCATAATTTTAGAAAATAAATCATAACGCATAATTTTTAAATATATAGCACAATTGTTGGAAAATTTTGTTTAACTGCAAGTTTAATATACTGTATGGGATGTGATTTCAGTTTAGCATCCCGTTCAGCAGTGAAGCTATATGAGACGTGGACCTACTGATTAACGTGGAATCCGAACCACATGAGCTCCTCCGGGAATCGAACCCGGGTCTCCCACGCCAAAGGCGCGCACGCTAACCGCTTAGCCACGAAGGAGCTCTAATATACTGTATTAATATTTTTAAACCAATATTTACATTGCAAAATCATTGAGAACATAACAATGCAACAATGAAAAGCTCATTTTTATTTGTGTAAACTTTTCGGTATAATCCTTTGATGTGCAGAAAAGAAAAAAGGAAAAAAGAAAAAAAACTTTCCGCCAACAATGAATACTACACAAGAACTTACACTATATTTTTATGTGTACCTCCTGAACTTGAGCACTCTCTGTACTTTTGGTGGCATCTTCTACTTTCTCTTTTTGTTTATATATGCACCTCTAAGGCGCACACAAGTGATAAAAAAACTGATTCGAGTAAAGCATATCTCTTTATAGTGCATAAAGTAGAAAGTTCATTAAATATGAAAGCATTAATAAATAGATCAAGATATTTAGAATATTTATAGTATAGTAAATATTGTACGTTACACAGGATTAATGTAAAACAATGACAGAAATTAACAATAAAGCATAATAAAGAATAATTTGAAAAAAAAAAAAGCATAACTACACAAAAAAATAAAGCATAATGTGGGTTGCTCTAGGTATACGCTTCATATCAAAATTGTAGTCATTAAAATTAAATGTAGTGATCGCCTTTACTATACAAGGAGCGATATACTATACATAACGGTTTTCAGGGTCTTGGCCTTAGTCGATTTTAGTTCCTACACTTGAGTATAATGCCTAAAGCCATAAAGAGAATGAATCGTTCCCCCAGTCGAGTATCAGTGTAGTGTAGTCATATGATCTGAGGTGTTAGGTTGACGATTGTGAGGCGAAGGAGGCGAAATCAATTGAAACATGTTGGTGATTCAAGTCTCTCTGAAGAACATGAACGTTTTATAACTGTCCTCGAAGTTTCTATGTTCATGAACTCATCGTAGTATATGATGTGGAAAAGGGAGTAAGATTCATTAGATCATGGAGACTAGTGTCTCTGTAGTAGTGGATTAAGTAGAAAGGAGAATAAGATTCATTAGAAGATCATGGAAAATGAAATGAAATCTTTAAGTTTTACATCCCACGGATATGCTGGTTAGGCTAAAGGAGACGGTGATGATGAGAGATGAGTGAAATGGTGGAATGAAGAAAGTGGGAGGAAACAGGAGAACCCCGAGTTGAGTTGATTTCGAGTTTAACGTCCCGTTCAGCAGCGAGGCTATATGAGACGTGGACCTACTAATTAACGTGGACTCCGAACCACTTGAGTTCCCGCCGGGAATCGAACACGGGTCTCCCGCGCCAAAGGCGCGTACGCTAACCACTTAGCCACGAAGGAGCTCAAGAGAACCCCGAGAAAACCCTCGAACACGGTGTTTGTCCACCTCAAAGTCCACACGGCGCGAGCTGGAATCGAACCAGGGACCCCAAGCACCGGAGATGAACGCTCTACCTCTGAGCTACGGCGCCCTCCATAAGAAGATCATGGAGACTAGTGTTCCGGTAGGAGTGGATTAAGTAGAAAGGGGAATAAGATTCATTAGAAGATCATGGAGACTAGTGTCCCTGTAGTAGTGGATTAAGTAGAAAGGGGAATAAGATTTATTGGAAGATCATGGAGACTTGTGTTCCTGTAGTAGTGGATTAAGTAGAAAGGGGAATAAGATTCATTAGAAGATCATGGTGACTAGTGTCCCGGTAGTAATGGATTAAGTAGAAAGGGGAATAAGATCCATTAGAAGATCATGGCGACTAGTGTCCCTGCAGTAGTGGATTAAATAGAAAGGGGAATAAGATTCATTAGAAGATCGTTGAGACTAGTGTCCCGCTAGTAGTGCATTAAGTAGAAAGGGAAATAAGATTCATTAGAAGATCATGGAAACTAGTATCCCGGTAGTAGTGGATTCAGTAGAAAGGGGGATAAGATTCATTAGAAGATCATGGTGACTAGTGTCCCGGTAGTAGTGGATTAAGTAGAAAGGGGAATAAGATCCATTAGAAGATCATGGTGACTAGTGTCCCTGCAGTAGTGGATTAAGTAGAAAGGGGAATAAGATTCATTGGAAGATCATGGAGACTAGTGTTTCTGTAGTAGTGGAATAAGTAGAAAAGAGAATAAGATGCGTTAGAAGACCATGAAGACTAGTGTTCCTGAAGTTGTGGATTAAATAGAAAGGGGAATAACAGCATAGAGACTAGTGTCGTTGTCGTATTAGATTAAGTAGATAATAAGATTGACTAGAAGATCATGGTGTAAAGCAATGCAATTAGAAATTTGCAATTTGGCAGTTAAACCTTAAAGTCGAAAGTTAAATCACGTGCTATTTTAGTAAAATAGTTTCGAGTTTTGTGGACCAACATCAAAACGGCACGTTGTCCTGGTACGAGCATCATGTATAGAAAACATATATATGAGGTGCTTACCAAAAGATGGGCAGACCATTTATCTTCATACTACCTTGTAACTATTAAACTAATAGACAAAAATCTACTTTTGTAAGATGTAAATATCGACAGAGAGAATTGTTTGACACGCTCTGCAATACCACCAGAATAATATTACAGCCAACTAAACGTCAGTACAGTTGTACTTTCTGAAATAACGTTACGTCAGATAATTACTTATTTTACATCTACGTGTTATACGAAAATTTACAATGCCATATTTATGTTTCAGTGTTACAAACTAAAGACGCTACACAAATGTCCAAGCGGGAGACCCGGGTTCGATTGCCGGCTGGAGCTCATGTGGTTCGGGTTCCACGTTAATCAGTAGGTCCACGTCTCATACAGTCTCGCTGCTGAACGGGACGTAAAACTCAAAATCAATCAATCAATCAACAAATATCCAAATTTTGGAGACCTCCAGAGCAAACCTAACGCAACTGAAGTAGATGGTGGAAAGTATCAAAATCACGTAGATGATTTTCAAAAGTCACATAAATTATACAAGGTGTGATTTGAAAGTACGGTGAATGTAGTTACACAGTGCCATCTGTCGATGTTTTTTAACTAGTGAGCCTAGTAGCCTAAACCTTTAGTACAGTCTGTGTCGAGTTTGAACGAGCTGTGACATGTTAGTTGATTTCTAAAGGCAGAAGACTGAGGACATGTTAAGAGTGTCTATCGCGCGCCAACATTAAGTTTTGTTCTAAGCTGGATAAAAGTGCTAAAGAGGTTCATGAAATGTCAAAATCAGTGAATGGCGAAGAAGTGATGGCATTGAAGTCTGTTTGCAAATGTTATGAGCAATTCAAAAGCGGTAAGGAGTCGGTTGAAAACGAGCAACGATCGAGAGGTCCTTCGACGTCAAAAAGAGATGAAAACGTGCAAAAAGTGGCACAAATGATTTGTTTAAGCAGGCGAATGACTATTTGAGAGATTTTAGAAGAACTAAACATCTCGTATGAGACCGTGGGAAACATTTTAACCGCCGCTTAAACTGTCAAATGACTTCCCTTTTCACCATGAAAACGTGCCGTGCCACACCTTGCTTTTGATCCGAAAGTTTTTGGACCGAGTAAGTGATATTGTCTCTCCACATCCGACTAAGTCACCAAATTTAGCACCATGCGACTTCTGCTCTTCCCAAAACTTAAACAGTGCTTAAAGGAAGACATTTTGATACCATTCCTGACATTGAGAGGGCCACGGCAGAATACCTTAATAGCACAAGATGTGCTAGACATTTGCCATTTAGGTGTCCTAGCTACTTTTTAGGTACCCGACACTTGGCACATATGCTATTCATGTGCTAAGTATGTACTTCAGCTACCTACAGTTATAGGTATTTGTTACACCTAATTGGTATTTGCAACTATGTGCCGCAAATATAGCACCTGGCTCAGTTTCGCATTCTAACAGTCATTTGTTTTTATGTCGTCACTTGGGACATATATCTATCATGTTTTAGGTACCTCCTTTAGGTACATACTGTTTCAGATACCATAACAGCACAAGATGTACTAGGCATGCGGGATTTACGTGTTCTAAATTCATCTCGCACACTTGATGCATTTGTTGCTTCCTTTCCTAAGTGATTGTGTACTAGAAGCAACAAACGCATTAACTTTATTAGATAGCAACTGTCGCCGATCATTTAAAAGTGAATATGGAAGAACCATGAAGTAAAGTAAATAGACACTCGTCATTTTGTTATAAAATTACATGGCGAGCAGATTTTATCTGATCTCAAACCGTTATCGTCGAATATACGCGGTTAAAGAAGCACTCTGATTAGCCAAATTCAAAAGACATCAACAATTAATCTCTCTACAAGCGACGTTCTCTTCATCGCCTCCGTGGCAAAGTCGAAAGAGCACGCGGCTAGTAATACAAAGGTTGGTGGTTTCCGCCTATCCTGGGGTACATGTTGTTTTCTTGTTTTAAGTGTTTTTTTTTAATCACCGTAATGTAAACACATTACGCATATAGTCGATTTAACATATTTTTGGGAAGTAATTTTGTGGTTCATTGACGCTTACGGCATGGGGAACATACTAGGCACGTTTTCCAGGTACATGCCAGGCATGTGCCTAGGGGCGGATATAGACTGTGACTATCACTTACCATTCATATGATTTGTCTCACAGAGATACATAAGGCACATACTGGACACATTCGGATGTACCTGAGGGAACATGATAGGCATATGCCTGCTATGTAATTGTGCTGTTAGGGTAGCTGAACTCTCTTCCAAAAGAAGCCTTCCAGAAATGCTTCCAGTCATGGATTGAAGGTTGAGATAAGTGCATTACTAGCCAAGGACAGTATTTGGAAGGAGATTAAATCAAATTCCATATAAGCTTATTACTTTTATAACAAAATGATACACCGTACTTTTTGATAACATCTCGTAATGTCTTTTACAGCAATACAATTCAAACCATTCCGGAGACAAATTAATAGTGCAACCCAAAAGCATAAAAAGCATTACAGCAATTTACACATATGGTTGGTACCTTGAACATGGTTTTGTTTGCCTAAGGGTGCAGAAGAAACTAATTATAAAAGTATAATTTTAGAAAATAAAGCATAATTTAATATATATATATATATATATATATATATATAATCACAATTCTTGGAAAATTCTGTTGAACTGCAAGTTTAACATACATGTATGTATTTAATATTTTCAAAAACCAATATTTACAATGTAAAAACATTGAGAACATTTGCAACAATGAAAAGGTTATTTCTATTTCTGTAAACTTTTCGGCGTAATCCTTTGGTGCGGAGAAAAGGGAAAAAGGAAAACAAGAAGAAAACTTTCCGCCAACAATGAACAGTACACAAGAACTCTACACTATATTGTTTTGTGTACCTTTTGAACTTGAGCACTTTCTGTACTTTTTGGTGGCATCTTTTACTTTTCCTTTCTGCATATATGCACCTCTAAGGCGCACACAAGTGATAAAAAAACTGACTCTAATAAAGCATATCTCTTTACAGTGCATTAAGTAGAAAGTTCATTAAATATGAAAGAAACTGGTTGCATAAAATATTAATAAATAGATCAAGATATTTAGAATATTTAATGTATAGTAAATATTATGCATTATACAGGATTAATGTAAAACAATGATTGAGATTAACAATAAAGCATAATAAAGCATAATTTGAAAAAAAATAAAGCACAATTAAACCAAAAAGAATACTGTGGGTTGCTCTACAGATTAACATTGGTAAAGTTTGCAACACTGCTTAAAATTATATAATTGTAAGAACTTTCTCTAATTACAAATACCAATAATTGGTGTAAAGTTACAAAAGGTAAAGAAAGCAACATTTTCTCTCTAATTTCTCACAAATACGTCATTTTAAGCAACACGCTTTTGAATATGTTGTTTAAATCAAAAATTACTCGTATCGTGGAAAACGGAATTAATGTTTACGAATAAGTTCCAAGTTAAGACATATTTGCCAGAGATGGAGTGGGTCAGTGAGTCGTGGGTCAAGCGGGTCAAGATTTGTTCGTGCGTCCGTGGGTCGTGTGTCAACACGACGTGACCCACTGCGACCCATCACCCACTTACCCACTGTAATCCACTGACTCATAATCCATTCTGACTCATCGAGCACTGTTCAGTGTATTGTAGACATCTTCTGAACACTGGTGAATTTGTCTACGTTTTACTTTCAAGGCCTCCATTTTTCTTTCTTTTTCATTTGTTTCTACGTATTTACTTAACTGAGATGAGTATATCTAACAAGGAGAAAGTATACTTTGGTAAATGAACTTCGGGGCCATTTTTTGCAAGGTGATAGTACACATTTAAAGAGTTCATATTACAAACTGGGAGAGCGCAATGTCCTAATATAGCAGAGAAAAAGCGTCTTAATGTTTTCGACTCATCCCATATGTAGTATGTTGCGCAAGTTTACAAAGTGACGGCGTGGCAGAATCAGTAGCATCTGCGTCTCGCGTGCCAATGGTCCCGGGTCCGATTCCCGCTGGAGTCAACTATTTCGTTTTTTTGCTTGAACCCATAAAGTAGCCACTTGTAGCTACAAGTAAAATGTTAATTCACCATATGTTTATAATGAATTAAAAGAATAGAAATACTCAAATCAGTTGTAAAATTTTTCATAGTTCCACTTCACTAGTAACGAAATGTAATGTATTTCGTAAATATATTGATACCACGAGTTATATTATGTTTACCACAGTCGTTTTGTAAAAAATGTTCTTGATGCTTCGTGTTTACATCTGTTGACAGTGTGAGAATTACAACGGGGATGAGAAGGAAATCCCCTTTGGTAATACTGGATGTTGCTATAACCAAAAGAGATTTTCCCCTTATTCCCCTTGCAATAAGCCGTGAAAATCTGTTTTCGACATTGGGGGAAGGATGGGTAAGACCGTTCCCATATTTTTTTAAAGCGATGTTCAAAATATTTATGAAGTGGAAAAACAGTACTGTGGGGGGTGTCATGGGAGCAGAGTTGTCTTCAAAATTGGGAGGAGGGCAGATTTGAGACTTACTCTGGGGGGATATTAATTTCATCTCATTTTCCTTTGTGGGAATGGGACACAAATCATCACATTTCTCCCCAAAACTCACATCTCAAATCGGATTATTAGGAAGACAGTCGCTCAGTTTCAAAACTGGAGGGGACATGTTCCCCTCATTCCCCCGTGCCATTTCCGCCTGTGCTTGTAACACACACACTGTCAACAGATATAGACACGAAGCGTCAAGAGCATGTTTTACAAAACGACTGTGGTAATCATAATATAACTCGTGATATCAATATATTTACGAAATAGATTACATTTCGTTACTGTAGTTAAGTGGAACATTGAAAGATTTTACAACTGATTTCAATATTTCTATTCTTTTAATTCATTATAAACATACTAGCAGCGTTCACCCCGCTTCGCTGCGGTCACCCCGGAACGCAATAAACTTTGTTACTTAGATAATTTTTACTTTTTCGCTTTCAAATTGCAGTAAATGTTAACATTATAGCGCCTGTCATTTATGTTAACCCGCCGAGTGACACGGTCATGCGGGTTGCATATAAATACGTTTATTTTTACCTATGATGAACTAATAACAAAGGATTTGTACGTATGGACACTTGAATGGTCAATTATCTCAAGACACTGGTAATTAAAAATTAAAGTGATATGATAAAAACCATCTAGGGTCCAAATCCTAATAACCCCCCAAAAATAAAAGAAATTGGTTCAGCCGTATTAGCGTGATGAGCTAACAAAGGATTTGTGCGTTCTCTTTTATAATATAGATGGTGGATTAATATTTTACTTGTAGCTACAAGTGGCTACTTTATTGGTTCAAGCAAAAAAAACGAAAAAGTTGACTCCAGCGGGAATCAAACCCGGGACCATTGGCACGTGAGTCACAGATGCTACTGATTACTTTAAGACGCTTTTTCTCTGCTAGATTAGGCCATTGCTCTTTTCCAGTTTGTAATACGAACACTTTAATCTGCACTATCACCTTGCAAAAAATGGCCCCAAAGTTCATTTACCAAAGTTTGCTTCCTCCTTGTAAGTAAAAGAAAAAGATTCAGCCACTTTTGGATATTGATATTTGCAATTGTAATGATAGGAATAGGACTTACTATTTGGCTTTCGAGAGACAGTCGAATTTTACACTTCTTTTCCCTCTATGATGGCCTACTTCACCTTGACTTGAGAGTTTCAAATTTCATCCTATTTTCCACTGGAAGGTACATGTAATTCAACAACTAAATAGTTATGTATAATAATTCAATTGAAATTCATCCGTAATATGGCCCATGACAAGCACTATACCAATTTATATCGTGAAGATCAGATCCACCGGTATTGTAGCAGAGTGGTGTTTCGGCGATTGACCGTAGAAATTCAAACTTCGATTGGTGATAATTTCACAGCCTTGTTTTATTACAAGTGTAAACTCTTTAGTGAGTGGAGATGAATGCGTGGATCATGGGTCAGAATTGATGATGATGGGTTTTGGTGTATGGTGGGTCAGAGTGGATCAGGATGGGTTGTGGGTTGGAGTGGATCACAGTGGGTCATAGTGGGTCATAAGTAGTTGTGTGTCAGAGTGGGCCACGGTGTGTCAATGGGTCTAGTGGTTCGTGGGTCACGACGAGTGGTTAGTAAATGTGTCATGGGTCAAGTTTTCACTGATCAACGCCATCTCTGATACCGCCTTCTACCTATGATCGTTGAGTAATTTCAGCCGCAAGCAATATAGGTGATCTAGAATCCACAAAGAAACTATTCACCTTATTGCTGAATATTTTTTTATGAAAGTTTCATAAAAACTGTGATAATTACTGGTCAATATATAATTAATATATTGTTATTACTTTTAGGATAAAGTTAATTCAGTTCCTTGCCTCTAATTTTAATACCAGATAATTAGGGTAACTTAAAATGTCTAGCTTAACTCTAGATCTCAAGAAGGTCTCAGACTGAAGTCTCTCTGTTGGTTCTTTATAAAATATCTATTTACGGAATACGAACAAAATTGCCTAAGTTGTGTTTGAGAAAATTGCACAAAGAATCATCTCAAGAGTAAAAAACCCTTGAAATGAATAAAAGGGAGTCACTATTTCTGAAAACGACATATAACTACTAGGAGGTCTCGTTAATATTTCAATGTCGAGTACTACTAAAGATATGCCACATCGACTTGATCCCTAGTCTTCCGTTGCAAGCGCTGCTATCGGCTGAAGGAATTCCACTCGCTTTCTCTCGCTCAGCAACAGCTGAACCCTTATTGGCTCAACGCGTGGGTGTGTGAGGGTGTGAATTTTAGTTCGCATTTTTGCCACGGCTCAAGACATTTTGGCAGCACAATAGTATTATCTTTAATTTTATTTGTTATCAAACTTCCGAAGATTTCTTTTAATGTAAATTAAAGACCGTGAATTACAGGACATGACGGTAACGAATCCCAGTTGTTTCAGTTTTCTTAAAGTAGAAAGTTAAGAAAGGATAAATATAAAGTTAAGAGGAAGGGAGAAGAGAGAGAAGAAGAAGTAGAGAATAAAGAAAGTACGGAATAATCACCGAAATATAGTTGAGAACCTGATAAAGTATTGCATGTATGTTGTATTCCTTCGAATTTCATAGGAATCAAGATTAAACCCGTTGCATCTGGACACAGGTTAACCCATACAACTCTGACCTGTATCCAAGTAAATACACAAATCGGATTTACTCGAACCCAACTCAGAGGGTGAGAAATGTTAATTTGATTACTGTATTAATAGAATTCAATGAAAGTTTATCCATTTATTAAGTTTATACTTTTCACTCAATAGTTGAACCATTATTGGAGATCACGAAGAAAAACAATCAAATGAATATCGCATCATTAGTGTGTACTTGAAGGTATCAAGGATTCTCAAAATTTAATGGCTACTGTCACTAGTTTACTAGCTTGTCCTCGCTTACGTCGAAGAGCTATAGCTGATTAATAACAGAAGGATTTATGTTCTTCATAACCTATGCCTTGCATTAACAACTATGATTTCTCACGAACATTTACGCAATAAATAGTTACCAATTTTTTATGTTATGGAAGTAGTTTCCTAGGCTGAAAACTAAAGTCATCCACACATTCACACATTTATTCCACATTAAGACAAGATAGGTATGTAAATGTATTAAGTTAAGCATGTTTAGAAAGAGAATCAACTAACTACATTTTATACAATTTTATTGCAGTCAGTAATAGAAAGAAAGACAAAAGAAAAAAGTAATAAGGGAAATTAAAATCCATTTATAAATTACAATAGTATTGCTAGACATTGAATTATATAAATAATTCCTCAAGTTAACAATTCGTAGTCGAAATCAACATCATTTTTTTTTACGCCGACATATGTTGAAGTCGGATTCGAAAACAGAAATATCAAAATATTAAGCTACTTATGGGAGCTTAGAGTTTTAACATCTAATGCTTATATCGAGAAAACAAGTTCTCATTTTTGTTTCTCACAATCATGGGTAAAATAGCAACTAAGTCGAGAGCTTCATCTAGTCTAGTTCAGGGGTAAAAGTGGATCTGAAAAGGTAGGTTGACGCATTACGTCACACCGTCCCCCTTGCCTATCTTTGCCCATTGTAATATTTTTAGAAAGCGGGGGGACGCCACAGATATTTTCCGGAAGTAGGTGACAATATATATATTGTCGTGCAATAAAATGATGCCCTTTGTGTGTTTATTTTTCATTGCTACCAACAGCCGACGGAGAATGTTGCCGTATTTGTTCACGTTTATTGTTTCTCCTTAGGCGACCCTGCATGCTTTCACTGAATACTCTCCCGTTTGGATTCCAGTTGAAAAAGTGGGCATATGGATTCATTTTAGGCAATGATCTTTACAAGAAAATCGACCCCTTCGTTCTGATAGCGCGTCAAATGATATATTACCATTCTATTATGTCGCTGTTCGTCGGACAAACACTTGGGCATCCATTGAGCACAAACCTTCCGGTAACGAAGTCTATTGCGCTGAATTTCATGCACACTGTCATAGAACACCTGTACTTGAGCAGTAATGGCATGGAAGGAGGCCTGTCTGTCAGTTTGAATGCAATTGCCAATAGCAGCAACTATCTCATCAGGAATACAGTTCGTCACCTGTCTTGGTCACGCATCATCAGTCAGTATCTTCCTGCCAGCACCAGAACGCCGACACCACTTTCGCACTGTTTAGCCTGAAATACACTTCGCACCATACACACCCTGAATTCTAATGTGTATGTCCGTTGGATGAACAGCTTGCGCACAAAGAAAGCGTATCACACCCCGCTCTTCTTCCTTGCTAACGTTGGTCACTGACACCTCCATTAGTGTGTCACACGGTGCCACGTCTTACCTGGGAGAGAGAAAGGAACATTGATAAGTAACCTAACTCTGCTAACGTACCACACTACGCCCGTGCGCAACAAATGTAACATTTATCGTGGCCTACACATATGTGGATATAAACAGCAAACAGGACAAACATCTCTTTCAACACGTTGGCTGGATATTTGCAATTTGACCTTTTCATACGACTGAATCTTATATATAATATGAGAGAGAGATAGTAGATGAATAGGTAGAGAGATAAATTCTCTTAGGAAACAAACCATACAAGGCAGACAAAATATAAAGTTTTTTACTGAATACCATAAGAGACAAATAGTGACGTGCACAGCATCCTAATACAAGGTGGTGTGACGAAATTATGTAGCACTGCGAATATATTAGAAACGAATTGTCCAAGATAGATTGTTGTCAATAGGTAATAGAAAGACCTTCATCTAGCAATGGATCAAAAATTGTTGATAATGGTATGTATGTGTTTCAAATATAAACCAGTTGAGAATGCTCCAAGAGCAGATGGAGCGGGAAGGATAACTGTCATTGTTCCTAGATGTAAAAGCAAATCTTTTTTATCAGCACCTTCTTCTCTTTCTCGTAAAAATTAGCAAAATATCATCTCTCTATGACTTACAGTTCTCGAGATATGGCTGCTTGAATAGCTAGAAATTAGAACTGTTTTGGCCAATATCACGGGAACGGGAAGTCATAGAGAGATGATATTGGTGTTAATCAATGCCTAAGAGGGTGGTAAACATTTTGGTACTGATATTATTTGGTACCCACTGGCCAAACCAGTGGCCAGTAGGACAGTGGCCATATATTACAATTTGGTACCAAAATATTTATCGTCCTTTTAGATATTGATCGATACCAATACGATCTCTCTATGACTTACGGTTCCAGAGATATAGCCCCTAAAATTTCTGGAAATCGGCCCTTTTTGGCCAATATCTCGGGAACGGTAAGAGTGACGCTAAAAATTTAATCACTTTCTCTGATAGATTTTGATGCTCTATCGAATGCAGGGTTAAAAATTGAAAACGTCGCAAATAACAGACAAACAGACACAGAGACATAGAGAATTCAGTAACGAACTTTCAAAGTTCGTTGATAACGCTCACCATTTCACTCATTTAACCCGAATTCTCATTCTTAATATCTGAACATTTGAGATTATGGAATAAAAGCTTATATCTTGTACTCAGAGGGCGTATGTTTAATCCCTATAGCTACAAGAATTTCTAAAAACGAAGACACTTAAATTTTACCGTCTCCCACCCTGCCATTAATTTTCTAGTATGTACAGAGTAAATTAAGGTTCTTTAAATATGTAAATTGTTTCTGATTGTGAAAAATTTGTATCCAACAAGCTCTCCCTTCCTGTTGCATGTGTGAGTTTAAGACTTGGTGTAACAAACGGTCCTGCGAACTCGATATATTTTAACAATAGTTCTAGCGATCCGGTGCGAACCGGATGAATAGCACCACTGATTATATATACAGGGTGTTTCAAAACAACACCGACAACGTTTCGGAGGTGTGATTCCTGACACCTAGATAAGACAAAAAGTATAGACCAACTTGGGTGTACAAATGCTTCCTTTCGGAGTTATAGGCTGCCGAAAACATGAAAAAATGAAAGTTATAGGTCCATAGCTCCAAAACTATGGGACCTACTATAGTCGGGGTAAGACTTCACTTAGGAACTAGTATGTGCCCTATCCAGATGTCCATGTTTCAGAATCCTTCGGTACTTCCGCAATAATTTTTATAGAGCTAGTTGGTGAGTACTTCAAATTATATGCCCGTAGTCAAACTCCATTTATAAAAACTGTTGCGGAAGTACCGCAGGATTTTGAAACATGGATTTTTCGATAGGGCACGTATTAGTTCCTAAGTGAAGTCTTGACCCGACTTCGGTAGGCCCGATAGTTTTGGAGCTATGGACCTATAAAGTTCAATTTTTCATGATTTCGGATGCCTATAACTCCGAAAAAGGGAAACATTTATGCACCCAAGTTGGTCTATATTTTTTGTCTAATTTTTGTCTTATATTTGTGTCTGGAATCACCTCCCCAACGTAGTCGTTGTTGTTTTGAAACACCCTGTATATTAAACGAACTTAAAAAGGTTCGTTACTGAATTCTCTATGTCTGTGTGTCTGTCTGTCTATGTCTGTGTGTTATTTGCATTTTTTTTCAATTTTGAACCCTACATTCGATAGAGCATAAAAACTATCAGAGAAAGTGATTAAATTTTTCGCGTCACTCTTACCGTTCCCGAGATATTGGCCAAAAATGACCGATTTCGAGAGATTTAAGAAGCCATATCTCGGCAACCGTAAGTCATAGAGAGATCATATTTGTGTTGATCAATATATAAAAGGATGGTAAATATTTTGGTACCAAACAGTAATATATGGCCACTATCCAACTGGCCACTGGTTTGCCCAATGGCCAATTGGCCAGTTGCCACCAATTAATATCGATACCAAAATGTTTACCATCCTCTTAGGTATTAATTAATACCAATACAATCTCTTTATGACTTATTGTTCCCGTGATATTGGCCAAAAATGACCGATTTCCAGAGATTTAAGGAGCCATATCTCGGCAACCGTAAGTCATAGAGAGATCATATTTGTGTTGATCAATATATAAAAGGATGGTAAATATTTTGGTACCAAACAGTAATATATGGCCACTGTCCAACTGGCCACTGGTTTCGCGAATGGCCAATTGGCCAGTTGCCACCAATTAATATCGATACCAAAATGTTTACCATCCTCTTAGGAATTGATTAACACCAATATCATCTCTCTATGACTTACTGTTTCCGTGATATTGGCCAAAAAATAGTTCCGATTTCGGGAGATTTAAGGAGCCAAATCTCGGGAACCGTAAGTCACACAGAGATCATATTGACGTATATATATTACAAAAATAAGAAAACCACATTTATCCACACTGATGATATACTCTATACCAGTGGTTCTCAAACTTTTTGTTACTGCGGCCCACATTAAATAATGAAAATACTTTGTGGCCCACCTATTACTATTCAAATATACATTGACATTCTAGGTAATGGTGGTGTATTTCAAAGCAATTACCATACATTTTGTAAGCCATATCTCTAATTTATTATTTCCTAAACTAAAAAAGAAAAAAGAAAGAAAAGAAAAATACACAATACACAAAAGATAATTGAAAAGCAAAATCTTTGTACTACTATTCATAGAGATGTATGGGATTCATGTCCTTGTTTTCGACATTTATTAATAACTACATTGGTATCCATGCTGATCCTAGTTCTGGTGCAATAATTGAGACTTGCAGCCGGTTTCTGTACTTGTCTTGATCTCAACAATCGCTGAAAACACAGTTTCACATAAATAGGAAGAACTAAACTGGAGTAGCACCTTCAAAGCTTCAGTAAAAAGCTGTGGATAGATTTGTTGAATGGGAAGCCAAAACAGTGTCAGCTTTTTAGGGTTGAAATTCATATGAAGTTAACTATCTTAAGATGTGTCTATTAGTTTCTCATCAGCCTTCACTGATATTCCAGTTGAAATGCCACTCAAAACGAGTTTGCAATCCACTTTTGTTGCTTACACATATCTTTAAGGAAGTAACATTCAAAATTTTCTTTCAATGTCTCCAAATGTGTGGATATTCCAGAAATTACGGAATCGTCTGCGTTTACTTCATTTTCGATCACGAAAGTTTGAAATATTTTGAGACAGTCATAATTGTGGTTTCCAACTTTACTCTTCCAGAAAACAAGTTTCCTCGTGAAAACTTCATCTCATCAATAAACGCTTCCAATTTCCATTTTCTGAATAGTACTTCACAAGATATGTTTCTCCATCTATATAAAATTTGCATAATTAAAAGAAAAAACTTCTCACGACCTACATAAAATAGCCCGCGACCCACACGTTGAGAAACACTGCTCTATACATTTCATCAACAGCACATAAATATGGCAGCAAAACGCACAAGCCGGGTAGAGACTGACTGGGAAACCGACGAAGCCCATCGCTCACATTCAAGCGATACTTTATACAAATATATCACGCTTAATCTTCGCTCCCCAGGTCCACATATGTAGACCTGAGTTCTGAAACGTTATACTCCTACACATTGGTTATTCTTGAGTATCTGTGCGCGAAAATCTTATTACTGGGTTCTCTAGTTGAAAAATTTGTCACATGGTCAAGGTGACCAGACGTCCCGTTTTACCCGGGACAGTCCCTTTTTTCAACCGTTGTCCTGTTTTTTTTTCTGATTCTCAAACGGGATGCCTAAATGTCCCGTTTTTAAGCAAAAATGACCCAGGTGTCCCGTAATTATTATTCAAAATATAAATGTTCAATGCAAATTCTACACTTTTCCGTACCAATACTCATTGGGAAGGTTCAGTCGTGTATGGAACTTCAGAATGTTCAAATGGAAATTCAGTGTTCTGTGGTTTAAGTGGGAATTGAATGGGAATTCTGAGTGTTCAAGTAGTTAGAAGCATTGTTGGATAGTAAGTTACTTAAATTAGAAACACTGTGTTATCTCTCTTACTTGTGCATTTTGTAAATTGAAAATACTACTAAGTTCCAAAATGCAATCTGAAAGTCAGAGATATTTACTTTCCCCCTCGTCGATTCGTATGCGTCCCGTTTTTGCAAGTAAAGATTCTGGTCACCTTGCACATGGTGGCACATTTGTTGACTGTTTTTTCACGTAATTTGTTTTTGTTTCTATGAATGCTGAGTCAAGATGGATTCGGTGGAGAGGACGGCAAATATCCAAATATTTTTTCTATTATTTTCAATAGTTTGAAGGCAATACTTTTTAGATATGTGCCTAATACTTCTAGAAGTTGAAACAATTTTACATTTTTTTTTGCTCTGCGTAGTAGTATTTCGGCTACACGTGTGTTTAATGTAGGTCCACAAATGTAGACCTCAGGTCTAAAATACAAATTCTTAGGGAAGTATCACCCATTTCGTGATATACAATAAAAATGCTAATAAAAGGTATAAGGTTATACAAAACAAATTAAAAGCATATACGACATGAATATTATATCATCACATATGTGTACAGGTATTTTTCATTTGGGCGATGATATGACTGTTAATAGGGGTACTGGCCCCCGAACTTCAAATGTTAATAGGTATTTTTTTATTGTACACGTAACATTTAATTATTAAAATTTTCCAAACTTATGTCTCTGGTGCCCGCATTGTTGAATGTTTACATTACTGGTGAAGTCAAGTTCAGTATAGAAAGGTGGATGATTAGGAGAACGGGGGGGGGGGTGCAAGACCAGAGGTATTTCCATAATTTTGAAAGAAAAGGACGCCAGGTACTAAATTATTATTATTTTGATTCTATGTACATCTAAATAAGTGTTAATCCATTTTCCCTGATTCATATCTAATACTTCTGTGAACTTCAAGTTAGGATAGGAAGGAAAGGTACCTACAACTTGATCATTGGGGTCATATTGTGCCATATTTCAGTTTAGATTTTTTTTATCATGTCGTCGCTTAAACATGTTGCATTAGATTAAATCATGGAACTTCTATCTTATTTGTTCTCTTCGATTTCTGAGTTGTGTGTAATTTCTAACAGTGGCAGATTTAGAAAATATTTTGGGAAGGGTCTTTGCGTATCAATACTTCCTTTTTCTCAGAAATTCCGGAATTTTTGAAACGGAGCGCTTGGGCTTTATCATGATAGTCATGACTATATATTTTTTTTAGAAATACCGGAAATTTGGGGACTTCAGCCCGAACACCCCCTGCCCCGTAAATCCACTACTGGTGGTCATTGTTGCAATAACAATCATTAGTATTTCTTTCTAGTTATACAGGCTGGCCCGAAAGTAGGTATACACCGCTGCATTGATCAAGTATAACATTCTAGCTTATAGATGTAGACCCCCTATTTGCTTCGGCTGTTCCGAACTTAAGATATAAGCAGGAGCGTCATTTAGGGAGAGCAGGAGGGGGCAATTTGCCCCCCCCCCAAGGGTTTGAAGAATGCATATACTTTAATCGATTTCTACTAATATACTAGTACAAAACGTGAAAGTCTAATGTCGATGGTGCTCTTGCCCCCCTCAAGCGAAGTCTGAAATGACGCCCCTGGATATAAGTAAAAAGACATCAAGAACAACTAATAAAGATACTAAGTCTACCTGATGGATAACAATAGGAAACTATATAAAAAGCAATGAGTTGATCAGTACGGGACTGTATACCTACTTTTGGGCTACCCTGTATGAATAAATTCTATTGTTTCTTATTTCAATTATGAAGCTGCTCGATGATCGTGAAATAAAGAACCTTCTGAAAGTACAAACAGTGACCTAATCGGTTTTACATCAAATGCAAAAGAGTTTTCCAGTACTAAAGATAATCTTTCTTCATGTATGTAGAGTAGTCACTTTAAATTAACACTACATGTTCTGGGCCCCAAGTAATAGGTAACCATAGTTTGAGAACCCCCGATGTACTTTTAGTTTACTGAATTAACAGTTGTTATTTCAGTAAAATAAAAGTACACCGTGTATTTATCGTGTTAAATGGAAACATAATAAATTAAACATATAATATCACATAAGCAGGTTTTAATACTACTTAAGAACGAAGGTCCCCGTATGTGGACCATGAGCTACCCCTATGAGGTCATCAAACGCAAAAAAAAATCATATTCTTGTCATGCTCACCACCCCATAGACCTTCAAAAAAGTGCAATGAAAAATTCTTGTTGCGCTTTCCAGAAGCCAGGACCGAAGAGGCTATTCTCACAGCTTAAAAGGTATCTACAAGGCTCATTCAAGGAAAATATATAGACAGATATATATGTGGAAATACGCAATCGACAACTATTGCTAATGAGATTTTACAACTCCAAATAGTATGATACATTGTACAGACTAAACATCTCCAAAACCATGATGCGATAGAATGTATTTTATAAGAATTTTTGGGCCCACAATTTACAAATGAAAGCTTTCACCTCTGAGTTAAGTTACTGACAAAAATTAAAAGTTATGAGCAATGCTATCAATGGGACCCGAAATATCGTAAGCCGTAAAAGTAATACTTCTGACCTAGAGAATATAACCTCATCAATGTTAATAATTTAGAAGGAAAGAGGCACGAAAAGTCATCAACTCGGATATCCGGTCATAACCACTACCGATCAAAGGGAGAAAAAAACACTGGCTATGATAATGAATGTCCCTTAATATATTACGAAGGTGCTTAACCCACTCTCAGTCCTTCATATGAAGAAAACTAAATTTCTGGATAATATCCCGTAAATTGAGTATATTAAAGCTAAACTAATTACATAAAACTTCAACAAAGGGGGGAGGTAAATAAAAAACTAGAGAAGGTAAAATTGAAGGGAAAGTAGAGGAAAGAGAAGATAAGCATATAGAGAGAAGGAAAAAAGAAGAAAGATGCCACTAAGATGGTATTCAGATCTAACAAAACTTCACGACAAGGGTCGATTAAAAAAAAAGCCAAACAATGTAATCATTGTTCGAAACCTATGTGACTTCAAAATATATATGGCCATCTAGGGAAACCCTTGGCGCCAAGGAGCAAGTCTGTGTCTTCTAGGTAAATACTTCACAAGGGAAAAGGCTTGTGAAATTTTTACCTATTAACCGTCTCCGGCTCCAGACCGCTAAGGTAAAATTAGGAGAGGAAATAGATACCAATGCCTTAAATTCCGCAATTTCCATAATAACAAAAATCATCCAACGCCACAGAGTAGCGAAGGAGAAGAGTTCAGGCAAAGATGTAGAGAAAGATAGTTTAAAAGTCAGAGAGTAAAGAATATCCAAGGCGATGTAGCCAAAAATAAAATAAATAAATAAATAAAATAAGTAATTTTGTGCTAACAAGTTGATTCTAGGCCAATATCTTGTTAGCCATTACCATTCCGCAAGAATCGTGAATCCTGAAACGCCACTAATTTCAATTAATACATTAATTCTGTTTATAAATTAATACGGTACATTAATACATTAAGTATGTTTATAAACAGAAAATAAAAGTGCAAGAGCAAGTGACGGGCGTTCTGGCACGGAAAACTACCGAACTCACAAAAATATATTTTACTATTACCTGTCTTATACCAAATGTAAAAGGAAATTATTTCAATCAAGTACAGTTAATAATAATAACTTGCGTCCTCAAGAAAGAAAAATCTCGGAAGAAGAGAGAAACAACGACCGAAAATATAGCCTGCGTAAGTCACTTGTTGATGGTGCACTACTATGTAAACTTCTCAAAGATTCAGCAAATACATGCAATATACCGAATTTTCTTTAATGCGATCCAAAAATGTACTTGTAAATATTTCACCGTGCACGTCGTCGAACCCAAAGAATAGCTAACGTACGTATTCAGTTATCTAGTTTACCTAAACTACAACTGTGCATATACGTAGAACGAAATGGAAAAGAAAAGAAAAACTTGGTAGGTGTTCCACCACATTGACGCTCTGTTTACGATTAGTCATACTAATTTCAGTAGCGACGCTGTTAATTTTTGGAAGTTGCCATGACACATCAAAGCTTTGATGTATAAACTTAGCCTACTACAAACATAAAACATATTCAAAACTGACTTTCGGTGCCGCGAGCCAATGTTTAACCATTCTTCATCACTAGAGACCGGATATTTAGGTATTAAAAACCTGGAAAATAGGCATCAAAAATTTAAAAATAGGCAGTAAAATAGGCACTAAAACGTAAGATGGAATAATGAAGATAAATACTCAATACAATTAAAAGTAAATTCGTCGTAGATAATGTTCAAAAATATAAAAACATACCTGTTTGTTAATATATACTATATACTTTTATTGTATATATAAGAAAGAAGCTTGACATGTATTCCATGTAGGCTATATTTGGTAAATACATTCTCTACAGCACTTTATCACTACTCGTAACAGTCCTAATTTTTTACACTTTATCAGTACATACATCAGTCCAAAGTTTTAAAGCACTTTATCAGTACACATAGCAATCCAAAGTTTTACAACATCTTCTCACTACAAATAGCACTTATATTTCTCGGAAGAGGCAGAATCCTTTCATGAAATACTAAATCATATATTTTCCCCCAATAAAGTCTTATTTTGAAAAAAATGCATAGAATAGGCAACAGGCAGGAATGGACGAAATAGGCAAATAGGAAAAATTGGCTTAAATTGAAACTATAGCCCCTCATATACACTTTAAAGCATTATTTTTGATCATATCTTTAATATTAAAGAATAGGCATTTTGCCTAACATCCGATCTCTATTCATCACTCACACACGCACACATCCACATTATCATGCATGTACGCCCTAATCAAGTGGCAAAAAAATGCGCTCACTCTAAATTATTTAATGGTGTCTAATTATAAAACGACAATTATAACACACTCAGATATATTCATGAAGGAAGAGGAAGTATCTGTCAACTCTTCACTCATTCTATAAACATTTATTTATTAGGGGTACTTCCCCTAGACACCAATCCACTTGCGACGCCCGCAACTGCTTAAAGCATTAACATCTTCTCATTAATATAAGCCACTGTATTTGAGTATTTACTACACGAAGCTACTTCTTAGAATTCGTAATCGTCGGTCTTCCAAAGGACAGCCGACTAGAAATTCTAAACCTCGAGTAATAGTTTGTTAAGCACTGGCCACTGCAACGAAAGATTCGAAACTGCTCATATTCGTTCTTACTTAAATACTAACATTCCTACACGTTTACACTTCGAAACTTGATTATATCATATTCACGAATTAAATTTATTCCTATTTATTTGCTTACGAATATAATAAAAGTTGTTATCAATATGCAAAACTTCTACACTGAATCGCGACTTGAAATTCCTACACTTGGGAACGTAAACAACCTTTGTGGCTAACCTGTACTACTTATTCGGGTACGAAAAAATAATTATTATTATTTAGTATTAAAATAGCTATCCTGAAAGTTCAATGTGCTAACACGGTGATTACACTACTATATATATATTACAAATTAATTACACAACACATACGCATATAACTACTGGGTTGACGACAGGGTTCAAACAATCACTAATATTTAACTGTTTAAGACACTCGAGATCAGCTGCTTGCTTTTAAACACGAAAGCAAAGTTTAAATTTTGTTATTTCTAAGCTACTAATAATCAAAACGAGATGAAATTTTCCACACAACTATTTGGCACGGTCTTTTTACTAAACTAATTAACTACCTAATCTAAACTGTTCATCATATTGAATTTAACACCTTTTTTAAAATCACTTTGCTCCTTAACATTGCTGTTTAGCAGTAACAAATGACTTACGACGCACGATCATAGTCTCGCTCTGGGGTCGCTATTGATCGAGAGTTAAACTTGCACTGGAAACGCAACAAGTTAAATATTGGAATTTTAATTTTGTATACTAAACTATATTCACTTTAATTTGCGAGTACCGGTTGTATACGCATACGATAATATATGAGAAGTACTATACTAATTCACATACTAATGTTATCCTCTACAAAGAGAGGACCAATCGTAGCACTAAATAAACCGTTACCATATTGTCCATAGAAAGATTTTCGTCCATACACCATTCTCACTGAACTAAACACTGACACATATAAATACATACAAATTTAAATAGGAACCTTCTTATTGTACACTGAGTATCTACTGACAAGAAATGGACATGAACCTGTCATCTGGACATCCGAGTCAAACCTAGTACATTCAATAAACATAACAAAGACATGTTCATGCACAAGAAAATTAGGTGCCATGGACAATGGAGTGTTTCTGGGGCCCACTACTCGTGTTAGTATAAAGAAAGTCGTAGACTCGCAGTGAAATAGCTATTGAATAAATACTGTTCATTGGACAGACAATCATGGTTTATAGTTAATTCTCTTCAGCATGAAACAAGCTTTCCAGAGGTGCTACATGTTGAGACCCATAACGTACTGAAACAGGAAGAATTGGGAGAATATCAGGAAAATTCCCTCCAGAAATCCTCACATCAACTTTGGACACCTTTGGAGTTGCCCCGGGTAAAAGTATGCAATACATAGGGGATGAGAAATGACAGTACCAAGTTTTGTATTGATAGACGGAATAGATATGAGGGAAAAGCTTGTATAACAATACACGCTTTCCCCTCATACCCATTATTTATATCAATACAAAACTTGGTACACACATTTAGCACTCTTGAAGGGGCCCTACCAAAGGCACGAGGCCTACCAACGGCCTTACCAAAGGAAAACACGTCAAATAAATGGGGCCCTACCAAAGGCACGAGGCCTACCAACGGCCTTACCAAAGGAAAACACGTCAAATAAATGTTTGTCACATGTCGAATAAATGCATTTCAACGAACGACTTCAGAAGAGTTGTAACAGTTATTGAGTCTCAAATTTAACGAGAAAAACTATTACCATTTAAAAGTTGTTTGGAGGACTTGCATCCATGGAATGAATCCAACGAGGATACATCTCTGTTTTATCTTTGGAAGTAATGAAAGTCACAAAGGTTCAACGAGTCAGTGCAAACCGAAGGTGTATCTCATATGAATAATGTTGCTCAACTTGCCCAAGAAATTAATGCACCTTCCCACGACAATATTTTGCCAAATCAAACACAAGCAGATTTGGATGAATCTTTCAAAGAGTTGGGTTCTAGTCAGACCATAAATCCCGCAGCAGATGGCATGCCGAATAGTTTGTTCCTGTTCTCTGAAACAACGCCAATCCCTGCTCAACATCCTTCTGCATTTACAGAAGCAACCAGAAATCGAGAGATCTATACAACAGCTTCCTTGATAACAGAATTTCACACAGGGGACACCTCTTCAGAAACCGCAGAAGCCAACAATTCAGAACCAACAGTAATTGCTTCCTCACAATCTACATCCAACAATTCAGAACCAACAGCAGTTGCTTCCTCATCAGCTACATCTCGCAATTCAGTACGGTGTTATTCTGATGGTCCAGCTCCTTTCAAAAGCGCTCTCTTTTGGCCCGAGGATAAATCGAAGTTGTCCAAAAAAAGAAGGAACGGATTCCTGCAGTTGTTACATCTGAACAATACCGACTCTATAGTGAATCAAAAATTTGATTACCCACTCTATAGTGAATCTATAGTGAAGAAAATCCAGAATTCAACATGAGAAATTACAGAGAAAACGTGTGATAGAGTTGAAGAGAGAAAAAACCCAACGCGCAGAACAAATGAAAATGGAACGTACAAAGCAGAACTCCAAATAGAGACAAAAAATTCTTGAAAAACTTTTCTTTTGCCTTTACATCGGAAAATGATACCAGTATCTTTCAGAATAGCCTTTTTGCTTTACTGTTTATTTTTTTTTCAATAATAAAAGTGGTATTTATTTTCACCAATTGTTCCCAAACACACGCAATTTCTTTTGAGAATTGGGCTCTTTTCATTTCGTTTTCGTACAAGTACTGGTGCTTAAGTTTTCAAGTGCAAAATAAATAAAAAATACTGCGCACAAGTACTGGTTACATATTAAATTACACTTCAAAAGGTTAGATGTCAAAAGCCACTGATTTCTCTTGTGTGTCCATCACTGCGTGTCCATACCTGGGACATCCACTTTTTTACATGTCCGTCACTGGTTACAAAAATAGGGTTACAAGAACAACTCAAATAGTACATTCTACTCGCTTTCTACTGCAGTAATGACGATGATTTAATAGGCACAAGTGTAAACTATGCTTACCACTACGAAACAACAAGATCATTAACATTCTCTTCAACCTACAACATATTTTGTCAAAAGTGCTCTTAATAGTGTCCATGACTGGGGCGTTTACCTTATGCCTTACGTATTCATGAATTTTTCGCCAAACACGTACGAATCAAGGTTGACACGGCGAATGCCATCTTATAGTTGTGTTTCGAAGTTGTGTACTCAAGAAAGTTATCTCTACACTAAAACCGAGAGAAACTGAATATTTTCCATGTTATCTTACATTGGAAGTATCAATATTACAAATGATAAAAATTACCTTTAATCATCCAACGGAAATCGAACCCAGGACCAGCCAGATGTGAACCCAACGCTTGTTCCTTCACTCTAACACATCGCTGTAAATTAACAGGGGAAAAACTTAGTGTTAAGTTTCTTCAGGAAATCGCTCACTTATACAATTCCAATGTTGTGAAACTCTTGTTTACAACAATAGTCAACAATAGTCTTGTAGAAACAATAGTCAAGAGAATTCAAATCTAAATTGTCAAACTAAATTGTCGAAAATGAATTATAGAAGTAGTATTAGTGGCTGTTTCTGCAGCACTTAAATAAGAGGAAGTTTAACGCCCTGCTTGAGCATCGAGGCTAAATGTTACGTGAAACTACAGTTTAAATATATCTTTTCTGAAATGAAATTAAATCAAATCTTTAAGTTTTACGTCCCACTGATATGCCGGCTAGACTAAAGGAGACGGTTATATATATATATATATATATATATATATATATATATATATATATATATATATATATATATATATATATAGGGTGTTTAATAAGTAATGGTCATAAATTAAACCGTAGATAGTACACGCCAAAACTAACAAAAAAGTCTTAGTAAACATGTGTCCGCAAACGCTTCGTAACGGAGATAGGGGCTGTCGAAAGTGTGGGAAAATGAAGTTTAGAGACGAATATCTCAAAAAGTATGAATCGGAAAGAGGGCGGTCCAATGAATGACTATCGAAATCAGACTTGCGCTATGCAGAAATGCATGGTTGATAACTTCAATGCGCGCGCAAGGTTCCCTAAAGAAACGGAGGGATTCCCGGACAATTGTCCGAGGAAAGGGGGCTCAAGATGAACATCGAGGGCGCGTCTATCCACCAGTAATTCATAAGTCGTAGCACCAGGTCGAAAGCTCGAAAAGAAAGAAAATGGCCGACAATGTTGACGTGTCATGTGTGGTTGTATAACCAGCAGGAAATGAGAGGCAATCGAAGAGAGGTGGTGGTGCATGTTGTGAACTACTTCAGAGGACATTCCTAAGACGAATGCACATGTACAGAGTAGTCTTTTACTGTACCATACTCGCCTCCCACAGACTCGAATGTTGTCATGCTTTTCCCATTGCAATCCAGTTTGCAGATATTCGTTACGTTAACTGCTTAGCACATAATGCTTCATCAGTGCCTTGCATACCGTTTGGTTTACCTAAGTGCTACCACACTTGTACGTGTGCATTAGTTGTCGGAATTCTTCCTGGAGCCATATACAACGTACATCACCACACTTCGATTGCCTCTCTCATTTCCTGCTTTTTATGTAACCACACACGGCACGTAAACATTGTCCACCATTTTGTATCTTTTCGAGCTTTCGACCTGGTACCACGAAAGCATGCATAGCGTAGGTCTGACTTCAATAGTCATTCATTGGACCGCCCTCTGTCTGATTCATACATTTTGAGATATTCGCCTCTAAACTTCACTTTCCCACACTTTCGACAGCCCCTATCTCCGTTACGAAGCGTTTGCGGACACATGTTTACTAAGACTTTTTTGTTAGTTTTGGCGTGTACTATCTACGGTTTAATTTATGACCATTACTTATTAAACACCCTATATATATATATATATATATATATATATATATATATATATATATATATATCTTCGGGAATTTCTTTATAATTATGTTCTTTCACGAACCATTAATGTCCACTGTAGATTGTCGAGTTCAATATTTTATCAGTCTACTCGATATTGAGGAAATGAAAATCTCTAACCGTTGGCCAGTGAAGACGTGATATGTAGTCCGCGCACTCAAACGTACTTTTTATACATATTTTCTGTTTATTACGTTATTTTGTATGGACGTTTCGTTTTTTGTGAAATGTAGAAAATGAAACCTTCTAATGTAAACAACCTGAAACTCATGCTACCTTATGCTAGAAGCGTCGGTTGACCAGCGATTGGCAACTAGTGACCTCTCGGCAAAAATTAGATGCCCTGCAGCGACGATCCGCTGTGTTTTGAAAATTATACCAGCGTTAACCCTTATCCGGGCAAGACATTTTTGTAACGTAAACGGGCAACCGGGGCCTGTGAGGCCCAGTATATATTTTAAGTGCGGAACACTCAAAATTCTATGTCTGTTGTCACTTACTGTTCAGACTAGTCTAGAATGTACGGGTATATATTTTTGTCAAGTAGCAAAACTTCGTGTCACGCTTTTGTAAGCCGACCAAGCAGAATAGCAAATCCGGTCCAGACATTTTCGTAACGTAAACGGACAACCGGGGCCTGTCAGGCCCAGTATATATTTTAAGTGCAGAACACTCAAAATTTAATGTCTGTTGCCGCATACTGTTCCGACTAAAGGTTACAATAGTCACGTGTTCAATATATAATTATGTGACAATTTGATCTAATATTTGACAGGAATTTCACTAAAGTTATACGGGGCCTCCTAGGCCCCGGTTGCCCGGTTACGTCAGGAAAATATTTTCAAATTAAAAAAAAAAAAAAGCTTTACCAACTCGATATGTTCATGATTTTAACTTCGACAAAAGATAGAAGAATTCAGTATTTTATGTCTTCGAAATATGTATGGTTATTGAGAAATTTTAGAAAAATGAAGCTACTGGGCCTGGGAGGTCCCGGTTGCCCGGATAAGGATTAAACCAGTGGCAGAGGCGCGACGAAAAGCCAATGAACCACAAAATTACTCCCCCAAATATGTTAAATCAAATACATGAGTATTTTTTTACATTAAAGTGAGTTTAAAAAAAACACTAAAAAAAGTGCTCCGGAACGGGTACGAACCACCAACTTTATGATCTGCAGGAGGATGTTTATTTGTTCCGATTTCGACACGGAGACGATGAAGGAGACGTTGCATGTAAAGGGATAAATCGTTGAGGTCTTTCCAATTTGGCAAATCAGAGTGCTTCTTAAGTGCTACTAACAGTATGTCAGAAGTACCTAAAGAACATGAATAATTGCAAAGTGATGATGATGATGGAACAATTGGTGGAATGAGAAAGTGGGAGGAAACAGGAGAAGACTCGCGGACACGTTGTTGTCCAAGACAAACTTACTTGTCCAGGGATCGAACCAAGGGCCCCAAGCACTAGAGGTAAGCGCTCTACCACTGAACCACTGAACCACCGTGCTCCTTCTCAGGGATTTAAGTCCTTCCTTACTTTTATCACAATGCTAAGCTAACTCTCATTCTGTATTCAGCGCCACAAACCGGGAATCAAATCGATGACGAAAGTCACTGCCACAAATCATTCGTAAGCCCGTACTTTGGGTTGAAATAGGGCTAGGTAAGGCGCCAGCCACACAAGAGGAAGTTTCGCTTATGCACGTCGAGGTCATGAAAATCCAGCTTTTGTTTTTTGATTTGTGCTCAAAGCTTTTTGGTTGCTCGGCTATCGTATTGTTTTCACATGGATGATTTCTATTGTTATGTACTTGCTTTTTTTTTATTCTTTTGACCTCGAAAACGAAACTTGTGTATGTATGTTATTTAATGCAAGTCGTAACTCACTCCAGTAGTATTATTTTGTATTGATATTATTATTTTATTTAAAAAGGTGTTAGAGCATGGATTCTTTTTTCAGGATAAAATGTCTGTATTTGGAAAATGGAGTAAACAAAGTGAAATCTTCAAGCTTGACGTCACAGTACTTTTCTGCATACAGCCGCCATATTTCTTCGGCAAACACCAACAGTCACAACACTGAAAGTTGAAATATTTAACACTGTTTCTTAACAACTAAATAAACATATAAGAAATAATTGCATGTATGTATGTGTGTGTTACAAAAACAACAATGTTCTTTGCATATATAATGAAATTTCTAAATTACGTCCATTATGCTCTTCAGAATAAGGAAGATAGACAAGGGCTCCGATTTCTCTGTAAATTTGGGGGGGGGGCATTCAGATGCAGAAGGTATATATATATGAAGATTTTAAGACAAATTGCACTCAAATTATGCCAAATATTGTATATTTATAAATACAATAGGGGGCCCACAGGTGCTTTGGGAGGGCCCGGGCCCCTCGGCCCCCAGGATCTGCGCCCTTGGAGATAGATGATTAATGTAACAATTGGGGTAACGAGAGTATGAAGAAAATGAAAGAGCCCTCATGGACACGAGGTTGTGCACCACAAATTCATGGGGGAGCAAATCATAGTAAAAAGAAAAGAATTTAAATTGATGAAGTGATTGTACGAATACACTGAAGTACATTTATTAACGTTTAAAAACCAAGCCATTACACAATATCCTTCAATAATAAATATGGTTTATGTGTTGTTATATCATTCCTTTCGTAAACCTCTCGTAATACAAAAGAGTTCTGATAAGTTGTAAGTGAAATTAAGAGGAAATTCAGGACATAGACTACATTTTATACATAAATTTTCAAAATGAGGTAAAATATTCCTTCCGAAAATCAAGAAAAGACAGCAAATAATTCGACGATAATTCGACCTTGTCTCGTCTCGTCTCGTCGGAAACATTAGCTAGCTCGACTAGCCCTCCAACCTTTTTTTCTCTCTTTCTCTTTCTATGTCAAACATCAAGAAACGAAGAACACGTTTAGCATTTAGTTATTTTGAATGAAAATCGTACATAAGAAATTTCATATCTATAATTTATTAAGGGTTTTTCCAATGCTGGTAAAAGTTTAATAATCCCACTATCTATCTTCAACCCACTAACTAGCTCTTACATTTATAAATTTCAAAAACCAATGCATACACTAACATTAAAATACACATTACAAGTACACTAATAACAATATATCATTACATCTCAGTGATCATGAAACCTAGACCTGTACATTAAAATATCGGTCGTTTTCGATCACTTTATGTCACCCCCTCCTTCTCCCCTTAGGTGTGATATGGGCGTTACCCCCACTGAAAGTTGCATCTGGACTTGCAAGGCCACAGAACTGTAGGCAACCAACTTACGGACCCGAAAACTATTGATTTGACACTAATATTGGTTGGAGCTCCTCCGTGGCTAAGCAGTTAGTATACGCGCCTTTGGCGTGGGAGACCCGGGTTTGATTTCCGGCAGGAGCTCATGTGGTTCGGATTCCACGTTAGTCAGTAGGTCCACGTCTCATATAGTCTCGCTGCTGAAAGGGGCGTTAAACTCAAAATAAACTCAAATCAACTAATATTGGTTGTTTTATATCATTTATATATCCCTCTTCCAATCTTCCTAAGTGTGCTAGGGTACTCTCACAGTACTGTTCTCTGGACTGTAATTAATATGCCTACAATATTTGCTTAAAATTACTTTAGACGTTCCTGAAATATGCTGGAACATACTGTATATCCATATATACATATGTATTTCAGACAGCTATATGAAAACCGAAGGTAAACTGAAAGAGTCTACTCATCAAGTAAATATTGAAATGCAGTTGAACTAACACAAATACTTTGCTCAGGTTAGGAGATCAATGTCAGTATGACTGTGTCGATATATAATTTGCGGCCTTGGCCTTTGAGCGGAAACATGCCATAAGTATGTTTGGTTTGACCATGTTACGGTACATGAATATACACATACACTCGTAAGCTATGAGGAAAGCCCACAATATAAGTATTGAACCAGGTAGATGAGTAGCCTACACAGTATACATATTCGTTGTAGGCCACATACGAACGTCCCAAATAACTCAGGAACCGTGCACATAAAACATAGACCTATATATCTTGGACATTTGTGGAATATTTTATGGTGGGTGCACATAAACAGGACGTGAAGAAAACTTAAAGACGATTCCTTGCACTAAACGGGATAAAAGTTAAAACAAATATTGGCGTGGATAAGTGATGTAGAAGATAGGTACAAAATCATACTTTAAATTAAAATTATTGCACTAATGGAAGCTAAACTTCAGGAAAAAAAGGATATTATGTTTGTATATTTCTAACATCTATTAATGACAGATCTTTCCATGGCTAGATCTCCCTCTTGTATAATAGATATTTTAAAACATACAAAAAGTTCTTTCCTTTTTTGCAGACTCATAAAGATTTGGGAATTTACTAAATTATCTCGCACAGTGTCAATTTACTAAATACACTATAATTCTTACAGGAGCCGCGGAGGCCCAGCGATAGAGCGCTCACCAATGGTGTATAGGGTCCTTGGTTCGATCCCAGCCCGAGCCAAGTGACTTTTTTTGTGAACAAACACTGTGTGTGTGAGTTTTCTCGGAGTTCCCCTGTTTCCTCCCTTCCACCATTTCATTCAGCCTAACCAGCATCTTGTGGGACAAAACTTAAACATTTATTTCACTATAATTTTTACGTTTTATTAACATTAATACATTGATTATATTCCTACCAATAATTTCTACGGTAAAGTAAGCTCATTCGTGGCTAAGCGGTTAGCGTACGCGCCTTTGACGTGGAAAAGCCGGGTTCGATTCCCAGCGGGAGCTCATGCGGTTCGGATTCTACGTTAATCAGTAGGTTCCGTCTCATATAGACTTGCTGCTGAAAGAGAAGTTGAACTCAACACAACTCTACGATAAAGCATTATTAGCTTCTTCTTTCCAAGTTGAACATTTTCATAACTTGGTTAACTCTATCCAAGAATAATTATTTTGGGTCTGCTGCTAGTAATTCAATTATAACTGATATGGTCTCCCAAAACTCAGGCATTTGAAGTACCTTTACATTTCAGATGTTTTTTTAGGCTGAGAATTAGGCACTACAAATATAGGATAAGATAAATGAATAAGAGAATGTTTTAATATCCTAAAGAGTTAAGCAAAACAATCTTCACTGTCCTGGTGGTCTATTTCTAAGCAGCTAGATTGAATTATGGGTAGTGAACTTAATTTAAATTCCTGCTTCAACTTTGTAAACTCAACGTATATTAGCCCTTAACAAGTGTGGTGGATATCTGCTGCGCAACTGGTGCGGCACGGATCAAACTGACCCAAACATTTTTTTTAAGCTAAACATACTAAATATAAAAGACGAACAAGGTGAAAACATTTTTTTTTAATGTTTGTTCACACCTTTCGCGCCATTTGTTTGTAATTCTTCAATAATAAATTACATGCAATATAAATTTTAGGAAAATATATTATAACTGGGTTTACACTTGCACAATAGCAAATTTTATCATCCTATTTGTTTTGTTACTTGTTTTCAATACAGATACACAGAAAAAAAAAACTAATCCACTGTTCAGTTCTTGTCCGTACGACACACCTCATTCTACATGACAATTTACACAACCTCTAACTGTGCAGTTTCCAGAAATAGATCGTTTGCTCTTCTTACACGATTCGACTGTTCACTGTCGGTATTGTGTTCACTCTCTTCCTGATTACCTTCACCCTCAGAAACGTCACTTTCAAATTCACTGATATCCGAATAAGTTTCATCCAGCACTATCCTTTGTATGTTCTTGTCACTTAGCACTAAATTTTGAGGCGAACTGCATGCCATATTCACAAAATGTAATGTAACAATCATATACAAAACTGGGCACACACCTTAGTCAAAATAGAATGGTTAATAAAAAGACAGAATTCCAAAACTTATCAAACAGTAGAATACGTCAGAACAAAATTTGTAACACTAACCGTGTGATATGAGTCTCGAAGACCCGAGCGCGCCATAACTACTCAACTGGATGATTCACGCTTTCAGCGACAATTTTTCATTTCTTTCTTTCTTTCTTTTTCCTTTTTTTTTCAGAGAGCAACCCAGAGAATTCAGCTACTGTTTGGTTCAACCATCTAGCGTGAACAATAAAAATATACATCCAAAGTCTTACTCGTTACAGCAATCTGACCCGTAAGACACTAGTTAAGGGTTATGTTCTAATTGAATATCTGAAGCTCACAATCAGGGCCGTGCCGTGGAAAATCAGCGCCCGGGGCGAGAGTATACGACGGCGCCCCATACATATATTCCAAGCAATTTTCCTATCTTTTTCCTTTTTTCTCCCGAATTTTTCGCCCCCCCTTACTTCGGCGTCCGGGGCCGTCGCCCCGCTCGCCCCCTTCCGGCACGGCCCTGCTCACAATAAATTGTTTACGGAACGGAGAACATGATGTAAGCAAAATTCTATACCAACATGAAAATGAGTTTGTATCCGTTTCTTGACTTATGATACTTTTTCTTGTTTGTCAGTTTGAATTTATGCAACCTGTAACTCTTTAACACACATGACATGATGTATAGCTTTCAGGAACTTCACAGGTCGTTAGGCAACCAACCTGACCCTTGTAAAATGTTAGAATTACTGTACTTACACTTACTGACCAATAACGAAATGCCAGTTTGAAAACCAATAAAAATATGGTAGATAACCCTGGACTGAACATATGAGTCATAAGTAACGAATAATATATAGGGACATTTCTAATTGTAGATTCCCATATAGGAAAACGAAGGTAGTGCTTGAATAAGAAAATAATAATAAAAACAATCAAGCGAAACTTTCCGTTTTTTTTTTTTTTCATAAGAAAGCCTTCTTTTTATGGGGAAAAGCCTCCATCCCTTCCGGAAAAAGACGATTTTTTGCATCTCTACAGCCGATCGATATGTTATAACTCAGTAGAAACACAGTGTTATTAATGATAGCGCAGTCAGTTTGTCCACTTAATCACATTCACATTACTAGGGTGAAGTGACTTATGCGCCGTCCTGTATAATCATAATAATGACCTCTCTCGTTCATATGGTTAACATAAGCGCCTTCGGCGCAGGAGACCCGGGCTCGATTCTTAGCAGGAGCTCACGTAGTTCGGATCTTTTGTGCAGCTGAATGTCCACATCTGATATAGTCTTCATGCTGGACGGGACATTAAAAACTCCAAATCAAGCAAACTAACTAATTATAATAATATAGTCCGAATGAAAATTTAATAAATGAAGAATTTAGAGTCAGAGTGGGTCTTCTTCATTTTTGTGAGAACAGAGAAATCGATAGTTCCATATTGTTATGTTATAGAGCTCAAAATGTTCATATCTCAATACATCCAGGGGGCGCGGTGGCTCAGTGGTAGAGCGTTCAGCTCCGGTGCTTGGGGTCCCTGGTTCGATCCCAGCTCGCGCCGTGTGGACTTTGTGGTGGACAAACACCGTGCTCGTGGGATTTCTCGGGGTTCTCCCGTTTCCTCCCACTTTCTTCATTCCACCGTTTCATTCATTTCTCATAATCACCGTCTCCTTTAGCCTAACCGGCATAATCGTGGGACGTAAAACTAAAGATTTCATTTCATTTCACTTTCAATACATCCACATGAACAGAGATGAAGAGGGTCAGTGAATCGTGGGTCAAGTGGTTTAAGATTTGTGAGTGGGTCAGTGGGTCGTGGATTAACAAGACGTGACCCATTGCGACCCACCGTGTTCCACTCTGACCCACCGACCCACTCTGCTCAGTGCATTGTAGACAGCATCTTCCGAACGCTCGTGAATGTGTCGACGTTTTACTTTTAAGGCCTCCATTTTTCTTCTTTTTTCATTTGCTTGTACTTACTAATTGAGATGACTATATCTTAGTGAAAAAGAACTGGTTTTCTACTTGATTTTCGAGGCACAGTTTTCACTGTTTTCTCCCCTTTTAAGTTGCCCTAATTCACCATGATTTGAAACTTTCAAATTTCATCCTATTTTTTACTGAAAAGTATTTATAATTCAACAAAGAAATAATATGATAATTAAATTGAAATTCATCATAATATAGCCCATTACAAACACTTTACCATTTTATATCGTAAAGGTCCAATCCACTGGTATTATAACAGAGCGGTGCTTTAACGATTGACCGTAGAAATTCATCCTTGTTTTATTACAAGTGTAAACTGTTTAGTCAGTGGAGACGAGAGCATGAAACATGGGTCAGAGCTGATGACGAAAGGTTTTGTACGGTTTTGGGTCAGAGTAACCCATGATGGGTCGGAATGTGTCACAGTGGATCACGGTGGGTCCTGGGTCAAGTGGATCGTGGGTCATGATGGGTAGTATGTCATGTTTTCATTGACCCTCGCCATCTCTGCATGAAATTGGATATACGTACAAGACTTTTACAGGTGATAGATACGCCATGACAAAGTGTGAAGAACAAGGATGTTATAAAATAGAAGATCCGCCCATACAACAAAATCGTGAAGCCATACGTCACAGCTTCACCACACCTACTCTGTCCACTCCACGCCACTAAGATCGCAATGTTTCAAGCCAACAATTATGGCGGAAACGAGAGTAGCCAATCAGACGTGCCGGCTTAGACGATGCTCGGTAGTTTTTTGGCTTCATTCAGTTCATATGATTAAGATAGTTATGGGCAGGTCCTCTATTTTATAACATCCTTGGTGAAGACAAGATTATTTTTATTTCGGTGGCAGATAAAGATGGCTCTCTCTGATTCACAATTCTGAGACTTTTACATAAGTTTAAATATACCTACCTATTATAGTGTAAACATGGTGTAGTACAATTATTGTTTAATTGTTCTTCATTTTTATGTTTTTAATGTTCTAATTTATGAAATATGATTTTCAGGTGTTCGATTTGCTAGGCTGAGACACACTGGCAAACGAGCCCAGAGAGGAATCGGTGGACATTATTCTGTGGTGTTAGATACCGAAGATGACCAATATATTTTTCGCCTCCGACCTGCCCCAAATCTTCTTTCCGAAAACTTTCAAGTGCTGGAACGCTCTGAACATGGAGTTCGAGCTACAAAGTGGAAGCCCGAGGACTACTGCCATTACACTGGCAAATCTGAAAGTCATCCAGGAGTGTTTATTATGTTCTCTGGGTGCAAACTTAGCAATTTGGTAAGTTATTTTGTGCAACGCATCTTCCATGTATATATGTTATTTTGTTCTTTTCTTTTTGTTATTTCCCTAGTAGCAGAAACAACTTGCAAATCACTTGCTGCAAGCTTGCATTACAAGTCGGCTAAGCTTGCATCCAGATTGATTGGAAAACGTGCAAGCATGACGCAAGCTGGATTCCAGTATCGAAGTTACATGGGGCAACCTTGAATTCAGTGTTCCATTCAAGCTTCAAGCAATTGTTTTACGCTGGCGGCAATTATAAACCAACGAATAGCCAGTGATGCTTTGCGAAGGATCTAAAGTATCACTTACAAGTACAACCAAAGGCAAATTGTATAAAAGTACGCTTTGAAAGGGCAAGCGTAGAAAGCCAAAAGCGTAGCACGCGCCAACTGGCTGTAAGCTTTCTTGCTACTTGTGCTCACTCTACTCTCAACAGAGAACGATCCTCTTATTTAAAGGAGATTTACACTGAGTTCCAAATATCTGCAAAACATATGTAATATACATAGAAATACAGTTAAAGATACATAAAAACTAATAAAGAAAAAAATATTTAAATCTACACAAATTAAAGTGTATATATAAAATATATTATGACTATGTAAATGTGTATATATAAAAGTAGCCCATAACATGGATTGCTTTTTTCTATGACCCTAAAAGTAAGGTCCTTTTCTTAGAAGTACAAAGAAATGTTTATTTTCGACACTATTTCCATCATTTTAAAGTTCCCACATTATTTTTCTTCATAACCGCCATTTCGGTCGATGTGTTTTTGTAGGCGCTATGGAAGTTTTTGTATGTCCATGTTATATCAGCTCACCGCCGTGTGTTTGAGGAAGCATTGGATCCTATCTTTTTTTCTTTTTCTTTATCGTCGTTGCTGAAGTGCGCTCCAGTCAAATGTTATTTCAACTTAGGAAACAGATTCTGCAGTGACCGCGACGACTTGTAAAGTCTAGGGTCTACACGAATAATAGAACTGCTTCCCCTCACGTATGAAGCATAGGAATCATTCGGAACGATTCGTGAAGCTGCCTTCCAAACGGACGCTTAAGAGTCTTCACCCCGGCGAAATTAAAATACCGCTAATTTTACAGTAATTATGTGATATCTTCAAATAGATAAAAGATAATTGAAATATGGAACAAGAGCGCCCTAGACAATATTATTTTGCGTGAGGTACCGTTATCACAAGTCGCCTAGTGGCTTTCCGTTTTCAGCTGTTTAGAAACGCGAAAATAAATGCCGATTTTCAAAATGGCTCGAAATTGAAAGCAGATAAGTGAGTCGTGATAACGGTTTCTCATGTAAAATAATATTGTCTAGGGCGCTCTTGTTCCACATTTCGATTATCTTTTATCTATTTGAAGATATCACATAATTACTGTAAAATTAGCGGTATTTTAATTTCGCCGGGATGAAGACTCTTAAGAAAAAGTGAAATAGCAAAAGTGCACGAACAACGTTGCCTAACTTAGAGGATATGACAAACACGCGTCCAAAAAACATCACTCAAAAAACTATAACACAAACACTAACAATTATTTGAATCAAATGGTAAGAATAACAATAGTAAAAAAATATAAACTAGCAACAACAATAGCAACAAAATGAAACTTAGCGGCAATCCGACAACACTGCAACTCGGTGAATTGTTCTCCGTATAGCGCGAGATACGCCATTGGCAAAATTTCATATGTGGGAGTTGACGACCAAGACACTCCCTCGTGTTTATTGGGTGGTGAAATTGGTAAATCTAACTTACACTAAAATACAACTTGCTGAGCAAAGCAACGTTTATTTATAAAATAATAAATGTGCGACAGTGTCGCCAACTAACTGAACATATTCGCTTCATCAAACACAGTAAAAACTGTGTCCGGTGTTTTTACAGTGTCTGATGAAACCAATATAATCAGTTAGTTGGCCACACTGTCGCACATATATTATTTTATAATAAACGTTGCATTTGCCCAGCAATTTATATTTTAGTGTAAGTTATTCAATATAGCAAAGCTAGTACTAATCAGTTAGTTATTGGTAAATCTAGTTCAAGTTCCACGACTAGTAGTCATTACCATAGTCACTGGTTTGCTCGATGTTTGCGAATGTCTCGTCAAAAATTGACGGTTTTCTGGTCCTTTTTTCGATGTGAATTTTAATACGACCATCTGTAAATTGCCTATACCACTTGCGAATGGTTTCGACATCCATGGACGACTCGACAACATACATTTACGATCAATTGGCGATGATTTTCTTTTGGTTTAACGTCTTTTGCGTACAAAACCGAATAACTGCGCGAACTTTGCACTTGGCGGTAGACTGAGCGTCCCAGTGACATGCGCGCTGGCTTGTTCGGGAATGTGCGAAACAAGGAGCACAATATTGTTGCCAACAGCCGCACGAACAGTTTTTTCTTCTTCGTCCCCAGTGCTTTAGGGATCTTACTTTTGGAATCATCCTCGTATAATGTATGCTTATTATATATATTTTCCAGTTTTCGAAAGAAATATCGTCTTTATAACCCTATTCTGTATTTTTTTTCTTTTCATAAGTCAATTTACAGGTTAGAAAACAATGGAATTTCAATATTTATTTCTTGACATATTTCGGGAAACAACGACTCTCTTCGTCAGTGAAATGGCGAAGAAAGAGAAGTAGGTTTCAATGATTTTACATTACAAATCATGTGGTCGTGGCGTAAATTCATTGAAATCTAATTTTATTTTTCCAATATTTTGCCGTTGATTCAAGTGACCGTTTCCCGACATATATCTAAAAATAAATATTGAGGGGTATACAGAATTGGGTACTTTATTTATTTACCAAATGATATGGCAAACGCACTCCTTATTACATATTAAAATTACACGTTAACTTTCAAACGTTCAGCACATATCATAAAACTTAAACTAACGATAGTCAAAACCAGTTATAGAAACCGAAATGAGGTAACTGGACTTTGAGTTGAGTTGAATTTGAGTTTAACGTCCCGTTCAACAGCGAGGCTATATGAGACGTGTAACTGGACTTTGTTGTAACATCGGGTATTAAACTTTTACTTTTACGTATCCCATACAACTACTACTTCGCTTTACTAAATACAACAAGCCTGTTTCACCTAATTGATTAATTGCTTTTCTGTTGTACCTTTTTCTCTATATTTCGAGCTGTATAATCACTAAGCTAATAGAACATGATTTAGAGGGTTTTTTTTTTTTTGTCAGTTACTAGTTTGTTAGTAAATTTCAGATTAGTGAAGCGAGTGTACTATGAGATACATTTATCTATATCCGCAATTTTGGTTTGATAAGACGCTTTTTTTTTTTTTTTTTTGCAAATTCAGAAACTCTTTTCTATTGATATCTTTCATTCACTTATGCATCGAGGTCAAAAGTTCGATAAGTTTCCGTTTTTGCTGAACTCTTTGCCGGCTAGTATTGTGGCCGTTGACGCTGGTCACAGGTGAGCAGCTAAAGAGAATGGCCTCGTCAATGTAAAATCCATTTGAATCTCACTTTTGAGTCAACAACACGTAGCTAATCAAAGTGATCTCCACTTCCCGTGTTAGCTCGTTTGGGACATTGAAACATCAGATTAATTTCACAGCTTGTCCACATAGTTGATCATGCTTGAACTAATACATGCTATTTTCACTACACTCTTTTTTGAATACACTTTCTGTCCTTTCATTCATTACTTACTTACTTATTGTGTTCATTGAAAGATTGTCATCTGCATATAAATTGCAGGTTCTAAAACATATGTACTTAGAAAAAACATCATTGGCCTCCTACTCAGAACTAGTGCAGAGCAAAATAATACTTTTGTTTGCAGAAAAGTCTGAGCGAGTAGCTAATTATGACTGCCTCTATAGGATATATCAATTACCTTACAGGATTTTTGGAAAATAAGAGGCCTGTGTTTCTGCTATAAAATATTCAAAGTTCTCTAATACCAGAGTAAAATTGGTAAAACAATTATTAATGTTTATTTGTTTCATAAGATTAGAACTAGGCCAAATCATAGATAGCAATACCTCGTTCCTAATTGCTACATTTTGGATTTAAAAGAAAAAAATCCAACATATTTCAGGCAAACATTTTCTTCTAAGCCTCATATCTGGAAAACTGCATATAGTGTGGCCAAACTCAAAATATCACTTAACTCAGTATAATGTATTTATTCCGTAAAAAAATATTTTATATATATATATTAGAAGCCGTTCAATAATTTTGTGGCCCCTGATTCAAAAACCAATATATTTCAATCAAAAATTCTCTTCTAGGCCTCATATCTGGAGAACTACTACATATAGTGTAGCCAAACTCAAACTGTCACTTAACTCAGAATGATGTACTTACTAGCTGACTATACCCATTATTCGCATGGGGGCAGTATTTGGAAGTCAACGCCTGTGGAAGTATTACCATTCATTTCGGCGACCGCGAAAACTATGGATCTGACACTAACATCGGTCATTTTGGATTACTTTTACATGTCTCGGTATCCCCTCTCCCCACGCTGACTCCCGGCCAGCATACAATGGTAGCTGATTTCGCAAATCATTGCTAATGGAAGCGTCACCATTGATCTCAGCGACCGCGAAAACTATGGATTTGACACTAATATCGGTCATTTTGGATTACTTTTATATATCTCGGTATCTCCCCCCGGTGGCCCCCGACCTGGAGCCGAATATCGTGAATTTGGAAGTTAATGTGATCAGAGTTTCACCATTGATTTCAGCGACCGCGAAAACTGAATTAAACACTATTTCTACTACTTTTACATGTCCAGGTAAACGCCCTCCTGACTTTTAACTCTGGTCTGGAGCCTGGACCAAGGTATTCGTGACTAAAATTTGGTAATTCTCGGTCAATTTGTCTGGTTCCCAAGCCGGTTCCAGTAAACGCCCCCGAGACCCCCTGGTTCGAAATTTGGAAAAAGAGCTTCGTCTTGATCTGGGGCCTGGGTCAAGGAACCCCTGACCAAAATTTGGTAACTCTCGGTCCACTCGTCTGGTCCCCAGGCCGCACACAGACAGACAAACAAACTCTTTATTTTATTTATATTAGATTACAAAAAATACGAAAACTCGATTTAGGGGCCATTCAAAAATGTTGTGGCCCCTGATCCAAAAACTAATTATTGGCGAAGCTCACAATCTTTTGATGCATTTTTTGGATCACTCCTAAAATTCTTGTTTACTAATATACTTATTACACAATATTTTATGTATGATAGAACTAATTTCTAAACATGTAAAGTTTCATGAAGTGGTTACAACTGTTCTAAACGTCTACAATTCCATCGAAGTGCCTAAATTTGAGATACTATTGAGTTATGTTCCGTAGAATTGAACCCTGTGCTGTCCAAAACAGACTTGGTAGTTTGTTTATATTATATGCATGTTCTAAGTCAATGAATCTTAAACTTTCTAACCAAGGAGCCTCATGCTCTTAGAAAATTATCAGGAATACACGTAGGTTTGCAATAGACAATTGAAATGATAAATATATAATGATAAAATTTTATTGTTTTTTCATGGAAAATAATTGAAGAATAAGTAAAATCATCATTATTACTATCCTAATGCCACATTGACTTGATCCCTAGTCTTTCGTTGCAAGCGCTGCTATCGGCTGAAGGAATTCCACTCGCTTTCTCTCGCTTAGCAACAGCTGAACCCTTATTGGCTCAACGCGTGGGTGTGTGAGGGTGTGAGCTTTAGTTCGCATTTTTGTCACGGCTCAAGACAATTTGGCAGCACAATATATATTTATACATAGCAACTACTGGAAAATTAGAGAGGTTTAAAAAAAAAGTTGTAAATTAAACCTGAAGGTTGTTAACTATAACAAAACTTCAAGCTTGGCATTTGTGATGTGCTTTGGGATAAAAACGATAAGAACTATTTCTATAATTGTGGTCAAGAAATCTTGTTTGAATTAAGACGTCCTTTGACGGAATGGTTTATTTAAAAGCTGACATATCATTCACCAGATAAATTGTGAAGTATTGTGCAGATTCTGGTCTATCTTTAAAAAAAATAGAAATTGAATCCTAGTTAAAATCTCTCCCATGTGCAGATGCAGGTTGTCAGTTTTATTTGTTTAGATGTTATTTTGTAATTTATTAATAAATTATTATAAAATTTTAAATAAGAAAATGTAGATGGGGATGAGAAGTGATAATTTATATGCAACTGTAATAATAAAAAGTTACGTTTTAAGTGTATAAATGAAGCTTAACCATCTTAAATTGATAAAATAGTGACTAGATTAGGTAGAAGGTAAAAAAGGGAGAGAAAGAATGGATATAAATTAAAGGACTGGAATATGCACTCGTTTTAGTTATTATTAGTTTTTGTTGATATTCTAGCTGTGATGAATGATGAGTAGCCTTTTTTGAAGTAAGTGTTTCACTTTTTGGCTGGCAATTGAAGAAACTAAATGAAGTTGACGACTGGATATTTATTTTGTTAAATTTGCCAGACTCGATGGATAGATTAGTGGAGTAGCAAGATAATAATTATTAGATGCTGTTTTTAATGGCCTAGTTTAGTTGTGATGAACTTTTATCAATTTAAGGTTTGATAATGGTCTGGAGACAGCTTGTTTTTTTTTTAATTGAGAGTTATTTATTTATTTATCTATTTATTTATTTTGTGCATTTGACTTGATTTATTGAATTGGATTGAATTGGAAAAGGCTTTATTCCAACGGGCGAGGTTTAGTATATTGCTGCTCTACCACCAAACCCTTGTCAAGGAAATACATTCAGTTATACAAAAGAGCTACAATCAATCGAGTACAAAAGATACGGTGATATACAACAAGACTACTTACTTGAGAACTTTTTTAATAGTTTCGTTAAGAAAGGCTATTGATGTTGCAAATTATTTAACTAGAAGGCTTATGCAATTTAAAGGAATGTGGCCTGATGGGAAAGGAATATTAGTTTTCTTTGTTTGTTTGTTTATTGGCTAATTGACACAACAACGAAGTGAACATATGATTTTATAAATATTTGTTTGATAATGTATATTTATAGTCAAATGTTTTATGAAGCAGAATTAATGAATTAAATTAGATTTAAAATGATTCGATTTTAACAATGATTTAAATAGCTTAATAAATTCTAATTGTGATAGCTTTAAATTATTTTACAATATAGCAAATGCTGGATGTCTTTGTGGAGTACTGCACAGTATTGCAAATATTCGTTCCTCCTGTTTAAATGGCTATACTGAACAAATTGGGATAAATTAGACTCTCTCTTTTTGGAAGTGAAACATTTGAAGAAACGACGAAGATAACCAGTAGTACTAATATTTGTGGGATCTAAACCAAAAGTCTCACATCACTTATTTTGTTCTGAGAGCAAACCAACAATCAACAGACGAACATTTCAGGAAAATAGTGGAAGGAAAAGCACGTCTTCTGTTGAAATTACGAATTTTATTTTACAAACCTTTTTACATTGGTACCTAAATGAAGTGATAATGTGTTGCAGACAGTAGTTTAAAATGAACATTATTATTATTATTATTATTATTATTATTATTATTATTATTATTATTATTATTATTATTATTATTATTATTATTATTATAACATAAATAGTTTGAAAATTAACCTTTTCTTCTCATTCTAGATGGGCACTGTTATGACTCCAGAGAGTCTTCTGCACCTCCATCCTGTGGATGAATGGATTGTGAATAAACATGGAACACCCAACCACCTATCGCACAATTACTCACATATTCTCTACAAAGAAGAGGTCCCTAATTTTGGTACGTCAATGATTAAAATAATGTAAGAGGGTGATTCAGAAAGTAATGCAACCAAAGTGATACCTTTATTAGTGTTTGACAGATAGCACCGATAAAGGTATCATGGAAAGCTTCCAATGTCAGCAACAAATGGTGGCATCATTTTTCAACGTAGTTCCCATTACAGGTAACACATTTGCACCAACACGAAACAAGGTTTTTCAAGCCATCGGCGAAGAATTGTTGTGGTGCTGGCGACAGTAGCGTACGCAGGAATTTATTGCGGGAGGGGTCCAAACTCAATCTGAGGATATTTTATATTAAAATTCCTAAAATTGTCCCTAAAATTAGGCTAAATGTACACAAAAGTAGACATTTCAGGAGGGGTCCGGATCCCCAGGACCCACCCCCTGCGTACGTCCCTGGCTGGCGACACCATTGTCGAACTGCTGCTTCTTCCACCTCCGCATCACAACTGTAGCATTTTCCCTTGATGTGATATTTAAGTTTGGAAAAGAGACAAATGTCACAGGGCTCAAGATCCGGACTATAGGCAGGATGAGGCAGAATGTCAACAAAACTTCGCCAGCAGATGGGACAACTTTGATTTTTTTTTGGCGGAGGAGAGGACGTGTGGCGGTATTCCATTGACTGACGCTTCGTTTCCGGGTCGTAATGGTGTATCCAAGACTCGTCGTCGGCGATGATTGTTCCTGCGCGCAAACTTTTCACAGTCAGAAGTTCAATGACAGCTCGCTGTTTCAACTGGACGTTATCACTGGTTGCCATGGATTGCTCCATTACTCTGGAACGAGAAGAGATAGGAAGGTGACACAAGTAGCATTCTATAGCTTAAACATCAGTGCATTAATGATAAACAGTTTCGCGATATTTGCAATACTATTGGCCAAGTAGTGGGCTTGGACGCATTACTTTCTGAATCACCCTCGTAGTTACATATTCTCATGGTTTACTACGTTATTGTTCTCAAAACGTCCTTGAAGTTCCAGCACAAGAGGTGCTCAAGTCAAACCTAAGCTTTAGAGTTATACAATAAAAGAACACATTTCAAGAAGTCCTAACTGCGTTTATTATTACATGCTTTTCTTTAACTAACAACCCCATCAGGATCCTGCCGCCTACAGTAGGACAATTTGCCCATGCCAACCAGATCCCGCGGTCGGATTGCCGGCGCCGGACACCGGCGTCTTTCCGCGCGATTTTCGACCGCGATGAATAGTTGCCTTGCCGAGCAGTCAGTAAACAGCCGGAAATGAGTATTAAATGCGCAGGCGCCGCCGTCGAAAAGAGGCCGGCACAAGGAGTCGTCAGAGGGTCGGAGAGGCCTTTCCGACTGTTTTGCCGACTCTGACGGTCGGCCAAAAGTCTGCAAAGAGCATTTTATTTTGCGATTTTCGACCGCTTGCCGCCTCGGCAAAAGGCCGGCAACTTTGAACAAGTAGATCGTCTTGCCGCTGCGGACGGGTGCCAGCTGCCTCGAGTGGCCCGCCGCTGTCGACGACGGCAATCCCTCTTTCCGACCGAGAGATCAAATCTTCCAGCCTTCATTTAACTCATTTCCCGCCGTCATATAATGATGAAACTTAGCACAGCGAGAGTCAGTCTTTACAAGATGTAAATCACGAAAAGCTTACTGCTTACTAGTTGTTTTGCTAATAGCGCTCTCTAACGGCAGACACAGAAAACAGTGCATGCACATGCGTGCGCGCAAAACTGTTTGAGTTGCTCTTTCATTTGACATTCATTTTGAAACATCCTGTATTTGTATGTTATTAAACATAAGTTACAATAATTTGACTTGGACTGTACGGAGATGGACCGTACAGACCGTATCCTATTTTTTAATGTTAATTTTACTCATTTTCCGACGTCACACTATCATCAAATTTAGAACAGCGACCGAAGTCAGTTAACGACACAATATTCCATTGTTATGATCGTATATATATATATATATATATATATATATATATATATATATATATATATATATATATATATATATATATATACGTGTATGTGTGTGTGTGTATTTTTAACTAAGACTTGTTTTAGTTGGACTGTACAAAGATGGACCATAATCTACTACTATACAAAAATGGCAGTAATCTTATTTGTAATCCAGTCACGGGAAAACGGCTAAGTAATTGAGATGATTTCTGATATATAGTTATCACCAACCATGAAATAGTGTTTTATCATGTTACTGTAATTAAAATGCGTATTCTAAGAGAGAGCGGGGGTCACAGTTCATGTTAAAAATTTTGTATCTTACGAACCCCTCAAACTATTAACATGAAACTCAGCATATTAACTCCTCATTAAAGATAGACAGGCTTTGTGTCTCAATGCTCTTGAAAATTTTTATTTTAAGGGGGGACATTTTATAGCTACATATCTAATACATATGTATATTCAAGAATAACTCTGGAATATCTTGAACCATTTCCTAAAATTGGTACACATAAGACGTGTAATCTCGAAATAAATGCTGTGGGTAAGCTCATTCATGGCTAAGCGATTAGCTTACGCGCATTTGGCGTGGGAGATCCGGGTTCGATTCCTGGCGGGAGCTCATATGGTTCGGGTTCATTTTTAAACAGTAAGTCCCGTCTTATATAGCCTCGTTACTGAAAGGGACGTTAAACTCAAATTAAATTCAAATCACATGTTGTGGGGCCTGCGATATATGCGCCACTTGCTACTTCCTACTGCATGTAATACTGCCACGCTAATATCCCTTCTTATACTCTTAAAATTAGAAACTCCGGTTTAAAAATGAAATGAAATCTTTAAGTTTTACATCCCACGGTTATGCCGGTTAGGCTAAAGGAGACGGTGATAATGAGAGATGAATGAAATGGTGGAATGAAGAAAGTGGGAGGAAACGGGAGAACACCGGGAAAACCCACGCACACGGTGTTTGTCCACCACAAAGTCCACACGGCGCGAGCTGGGATTGAACCAGGGACCCCCAAGCACCGGAGGTGAACTCTCTACCACTAAACTCCGGTTTGAGTCGAACATTCTTCGCATATAGCCCTAAGCATTTAATATACTATGCATAATAAGAATAGCAAACTAACTAGTCTTGGCCTTTTAACTGGTTTTCAAATGTGATACTGTGGATGACCAATAAATTGTAATAATATATTTACTATCTGTTTTCGTAGTGATGGGTGAATAGTAATTAAAAAAATATATCGTTTTGTTATTCATATGCTATTCTTTATTCATTAAGTGGCTAGTGTGCATATGGATAAATTTAAATCCTCTATTCTTACATGATATTTCATCAACCCTTTCGACGTTATGAGCAAACATTCCTACACATTTGGGAAGTAACTGAGGAAAATAGCAATGCACCAATACCTTTCCTACATATGCTCGTCACTGCTATCTCCTATAAAAGGCTTCAAATAAAACAAAAATTTGTCTTCTCATATAATGGTTGTGGTATTTTCTTTTGTTGTGGTTAATATTATAATGATCGTTAAATGATTAAAAGATTAAAACAGTCATGTAGTGATAGTCCCCCCCCCCAAAAAAAAAACAAACGAAAATTAATTATATTTGCATGTGTTAGACAATGTCTATTGAGATGTTATTTCTTGCGTATTTGAAATAAGCATCACAACTAAGATTTAAATTTTTTTTGTGTTGTGTAGTTTATAACTCATACATAATCTATGGCGCTATGCAATCCTGTGAAACTTCTGGGTACCAGTTGTATAGCAAAGAGACAGACCAAAACTATCTTAATCATTGAAATAGATATTAAAGTAATCCGGCCACGAAAGTGTTAATCTGTTCATATTGTAAAGTTCTGCTTGTGCAATTGTTGGTAGAGCATAGGTAGAGCAAATCACAGTCTGGATTCGTTTTTCCACTACCGGGTTTTTATTACAAAATCCAGTATAAACAGTATATTACAAATATATTACTATAATGTCAATTCTCTAATACTGGGTAAAGAGAGATGATCCAAGGCCCGAGCAACCTAGGGCAAGATCTCCACAGAGCTCCGAAGCAAGCTACGTGGAGTGGATTTCAGAATCTCCAATGATCCGTACAAGTAGTGAGAGGGTTAAGAGCAACAGAGCTCCGAGTAAGCTGGGTGACTGAGATTAGGATGTCCAACAGAGCTCCGAGCAAGCTAAGAGCGATGAGAGAAAGCCTAGAGTTTCAAGCAAACTAGAGGCTTTGAGTTAGGTATCTTCCAGAGCTCCAGAGCAAGCTAAAGGAAGGATGACCAGCCGCAGACTGATGTCTTTTCTTGGAATCCTCTCGGTTATATAGGTGCTCTAGGTGAGGCGGTGGCGCTGCTGTTCTCATGTAGTCATGTGATCAATGGTGTCTCTGTCGTCTTCAGCCATAGTAATCCATAGTAAGACGCACATGGTTGGTGTTTGTGAACACAACCATGCAGGATTTTACAATATGATAAACACCTGAAGGCGTACAGCAATATTTCATTGTAGCTTATTTGTTTATTATTATTATTATTATTATTATTATTATTATTATTATTATTATTATTATTATTATTATTATTATTATTATTATTATTATTATTATTATTGATATTTTTAATACATATTGCAGCTACGGATGTAATAAGAGAGAAAGTGTTGCTGAGACATGATAAACAACGACGTCGAGTTCGTCGATCAGTGGCAGAGCCCACCATGGAATTGGCGGTGTTCACAGACTATGAGATGTTCAGATACGTCGAAAGAAGATATCCCAATTCCAATATCACAGTCAAAATTTGTGAAGTAGTTCTTGCAATCATGAACGGGGTAAGTATAATATTAATATGGTTCACATCTGGTGATATTTCGTCATATTCGCAAGTTTATTGTCCCTTTAAATTGTAAAAAAAACTGGAAACTACGCTGTAAAAAATGAGGTGTTGAAACAACACAAAATGACTACCACTTTAGCGTGTTACTTGTGTGTTAATTCAGCAGCAAGAATATTGCCTTCCCGGCATATCAGAAATAACTCGTTACTACCTGAGAAAATTTGCATTGGTATTTATAGTTTAATATGAGCAAAGCTTTGCGAAATATATTTAGCACTTATGCCAAGTGACGAATAATATTATGTTTTCTGTAATCGGTCACAATAATATTGTTATAAACCTGTGAATCGTCTGACAACAGTTACATAAGCAACAGTTCTGCCATCTTCTGTTCATATGTGCTAAGACACAAGAATAACAAATAAAGAAAATAGATGGAAGCACTGCTATCTGTGTAACTGTTGTCAGATGATTCACAGATTTACAACAATATTATTGTGACCGATTACAGAAAACATAGAATGTTATTAGTCACTTACCATAAATGCGAAATATATTTCGCAAAGCTTTACTCATACCAAACAGCAAAAAACTACGAAAATACTCACAGCCAGTAACAAGGTATTTTTGATATGCTCTGAAGGCGATGTCTTGGTGTCTATTAGATAATTCAAATATCTTCGCCCTCTTTTTTCAAGGTATCTTTACTCCGTTGCCTGGGTGGCACACGCCACAACGACTTCAAACAATCATCAACCGCCACACTGATCCGATCTCAGCTCACTTACAACCGTCAGATAATCATCTTCTTGAACCAAATAATCCACTTACGCAGCCTATCACACCAGACGATATCACTACAAGTCTACAAAAGAAACGCAATACTGCACCTGGCTTTGATCGCATCACGTATGTACTCATCAAACATGCGCCTCCTTCCTTTCTTCTCTTCCTCAGCCAACTATATACTTTCATCCTCCGTACTGGTTTCTTTCCACTTGATTGGAAATACTCGAAGGTTCTTTTATTTCCCAAGCCAAAGAAACCCCCATCGGATGTTCAGTCGTATAGACCAATTCATTTAACTAGCCGCCTCTGTAAAATCTTGGAACGGATTCTTGTTTGCTGACTTCATGACCATATCCGAAGTCACAATCTTCTGCCTATCCATCAAGCTGGTTTCCGGCCTCATTTTAGTACTATAGATCAGCTATTACGTCTTACCACGGCCGTTTATAACCAATATAACTGTGATTTTCCTTCTTGTTTAGTCACGTTTGATCTCGAGAAAGCGTTTGATAAAGTATGGTATCCTGGACTTATTTATAAACTACATCAATATATATTACCTACTCCCTACATACGCTTGGTCAATTCCTTCTTAACAGGACGTCTGGCATACATATCCATAAACAGCACTCTTTCTCATCCAATCTTCTTACACTCTGGAGTTCCTCAAGGTTCGTCTTTGTCGCCTCTCCTCTATCTCTTATACGTTGCCGATCTCAGATTATCAGCCAACATCCAAATTTATCAGTTTGCTGACGACACAGCTTTTCTTTCAACAGCCCGTACTATTCAGCAAATTAATCGCCTTATGCAACCTGCTATTGATCGATTTGTCGACTGGTGTAACATATGGAGACTGAGTATTAACTCTGCAAAGAAACAATCACTTGTATTTTTACCACCAGGACGACGCTCCAGAGTGTACCGTAACCCGACTTTACTACGCCTTCATGTTGAGCATAGTCAGTTCCGGTTCATTCGACTCTGACTTACCTTGGCATCGTCTTTGACAGTAAACTATCTTGGATTCCTCATCTTAAGAAGGTTGTCACCCAGGCTCAAAATCGACTCAATTTTCTTAAAAGGATAGTTGGTACAAGCTGGGACTTACAACCCTCTATGATACTACATACCTACAAAACTTTCATGCGAAGTACCTTAACCTATGGTCACACGGCCTGGGTCTCTGCATCTGATAAATATTATCAAAAATTGTGTATCATGGAGAGACATGCTTTACGGTTAGCGTATAGAATCAGGTTACCAAGTAAAACTAGGCTCCTGTACGATCTTATCGATTTTCCGTCCTTAATTCCACACTTGGAGCAGCTTCGAATCCGATATATTACTACTCGGTATGAGTTACACCATGAAATGCTACAGGACATTATACGCTACGATAGAGACAACGATGCACCACCACGATACATCGACTCTCCGTTGCAACACTATATGACACTATATCACCTCCAATTGGACCCTGCCACTAGAGACCCCGAGATCTTTGCCATATATCATCCACGTCATCTATCACCTCATGTTTATCCATCACACGTACAGTGATTACCAACTAATATGGGCCTCCCCTGTCTTCATCAGTTCCTGAGTGACCCCAGGAACAGAAGATAACTGCATCTGTCCACTAACAAAACCTCGTGGTGTGGCGTCTAGTGCAATTCATTCATTATCATTTCATCATATCGTCCTTTCAGTTAATATATTATGTTTTCTACTTCGTTACTAGCCTTTTCCCTTTTATGCCTATATGCATATATATAATATTGTTCTACTTTTCGCTTATATACTCAGTGTGCACCTATCACCTTATGTATTCGTTTTGTGCACCTATTACTTTTGTTATTATTGTTATTGTTTAGTTATCGTTCCCTTGATTAATCATTATCAGTATTGTATGTATGTATAAATTATTTAATTCTTAATGAATAAAGAAAAATCTCATAGACCTACTATAATGTTATGGAGTCCAAAATGTTTATGAATCACTCCCCCAAAGAAAGGGCGAAACCCTTTAACCGGGTAAACGGCAAAAAAAATATCTTGGTGTCGAATTGACACACAAGTAACACGCTAAAGTGCTAGTCATTTTGTGTTGTTTAAACACGTCATTTTTTGTTGTGTAAAAGCGCGTGACGGGTTAGATTGATAAAATTAGGACCAGGAATAGGAAATGAGTAATTTTGGCTTAATTTCATTACTTTAACATATGCATGTAATACAGTATTTCCATTACTACTTACAGTATTAAGAATACAATTCCTTGAAAGAAGTTACATGTATCAAGCCATCAAAATTCGGACAACGTTTGGAGTGAGTTCCAGATTTGAGTAACACAAATCGGAATGTATCACATAATAATTCTAGGAAATTGTTATGTACCATATTATACCGGATTGGAGATACCATGCCGACAACAACTTCATACCGGCTGCGTTGTAATTGTGACAGCAAGCCTTATCTTGACTCATCTTTACGCTAGAAAATAAAGGGAACTTCTTTACAACCTTTTTATAGATAGCATGAGTGAATACCACACTCCGATTTACCCCTTATGGGATGAGTAGCCATCATACTTTTTGGGCCTGCCTTATCACTTATGGCTGGTCCTGTTATCACCAGGAATTTGCTAATTGCTAGATTTCTGCTTTTGCCACGCAGATACGATTAGATTAAACAGCCATACCGGACTTAAACCCTCCATAAATGGAAGATAATGGGTTAAACTCATGAGACTAAACGGCTCTAGTGTCCGAACCACCATATTAGAACCACCACAATGCTTATGTTATATACCTACTGGTTGAGGGAGCCTCCCTAGTAAGTACCTACTATAACATAAGCACCTGAGCGTTATAAGACAAGCTTAAATCTCCCTTAGAGCATAAGAGCTACAAGTTGCCGGATCCCACGGTATTATCACATCCTTTCGATAATCTTCTTCCTCAATGTTCCTTCGTCCACAATTATAACGCTATGAATCTGATTTTCTCTAATTGGTGTTTGATCACCCTTAATAGGTCATCTGGTTTCTACGCTCTCAACATCTCTCGCAAGATTATCGCAAACGTCTAGCATCTAAACCAAGTGGATTTGGACCCATGTTGATTGGGTCTTCATGTCTAACTTTGGTGCTAAGAACCACCTCCCAAAGATTGTAGCTTTAATCTTGTACCACCTTGTTAATGAACTAGACCGACAAACTGAAACAGGTGATTCCTCACATCAAAATAAGGAAAGACAAATCATATGGATCCGTGGTCAAAAGAGCATAGTTTCAGAACTAGGACTGTCTAAATCCGTGGGAAAATGAACTTTGAGAGCGAATATTCCCAAAACTGTTACACATTCAGCTGAGGCGGTATGTTTTTGTCTTAGACTTGTAATCTGCTCTATGCAAAAATGCATGACTCTGAATCGTTTAGTGGCGGCGCAAGGGAGTCCCCCACAGAAAATGGGGTCCCGGATACTCCATTAGGACAGATGAGTCCGATTCACAACAGATGGAACAACATCCCACCAGCTAACAAAAAGTCGTTCACAAGCCATCAATATTTTAAACAAAATCAACATGGCGAAGGATTTTGGTGTGTTGTGCGTGGTTGCATAACTAGACTAGGGACTGAAATTAGTAGATAAATAAAAATTAAATAAAATTATCACATTCATGACCCACAATCATGACCTGTGTGTCAAAGGACACCAACATTAATAATACGTAATGATTTTGGAAGAATTTATCTAATGAGAATTTGCGAGAAAATCTGAGTATCTCTGAAAAAAAAAAAACGAAAATGAGAACAATAGATACAATGTTCTTCATCACAAACTCACTTGGTCGTAGATCTAAAGTAGGACTCCGTACCATATAGATGCACACTACCACTGCGTTATCATGTACCCCTTTTCCCCCTCCCACGTAGCGAGATTGTTGACAACGTATGGGAGCTGGTGACACAGAGAAGCAAGATTTGGTAACTTATCCTCTAAAATTTGTTTGAAACAAATTAACATTCCTCAGTGTTGTCTCTTAGGCCAAATGAAGCGGATGATTAAAAAAATACGAAAATATGTCGAGGGAATGAAAAATATGTTGAGGGAATGAAAATATGCTAGACAATGGGAGAACCACGAGGAAACCCATGGACACTTCTGGAAGGACATCTGTTCATTGCTATGACCAACCTGGAAAGATTCTTGGTCTTGTGGGTCACGTTGTAGGTATTAATAGGAAAATAGAACACATGATATTGTCAGGCAGACATAATGGTGAAAGAGTTACTGAACGGATCAGGAGCATACTAACATGTCGGGGAACAATATCAGATTCTACGCTGAAATTAATCCCCCTCCCTTCACCTTCACCTTCCCTCTTTGATGTATGAATATATGAGATGATCACAGGGACTGCCAACAAAAAAAAAAAAAATTGTAAGTAATTTGAAAACTCGTTGTTTAGTGGTGTGCTCACATTAGCCACAACGGATGAATACCATGCGCCGCCTCAACTCTTTTCATATTTCTTGAATCACCCGCCTCCTTTAGCCTAAGAGGCAACACTGTCATGTTAATTCGTTTCAAACAAATCTGAGAGGATAAGTTATCAACTCTTGCATTTAAATATTATCAGCTCCCATACGTTGTCAACAATTTGTTGTTTGCTACGTGGGGGGGAGGGTTGAGTTGATTTTGAGTTTAACATCCCTTTCAGCAACGAGGCTATATGAGACATGGACCTACTGACTAACGTGGAATCGGAACCACATGAGTTCCCGCCGGGAATCGAACCCGGGTCTCGAGGGGGAAAGGAGTACATGGTAACTCACTGGTAGTGTGCACCTATATAGCAAGGGGCCCTACTTTAGATCTACGAGTAAGTGAGTTTGTGATAAAGAACATTGTATCTATTGTTCTCATTTTCGTTTTTTTTTTTTTTTTCGGAGATACTCAGATTTTCTCGCAAATTCTCATTGGATCAATTCTTCCAAAATCATTACGTATTAATAATGTTTGTCTCCTTTGACACACAGGTCAAGATTGTGGGTCATGAATGTAATGATTTTATTTAATTTTTATTTATCAACTAATTTCAGTCCCCAGTCTAGTTATGCAACCATGCACAACACGCCGAAATCCTTCGCCATGTTGATTTTGTTTAAAATAATGATGGTCTGTCAACGATTTTTTGTTAGTTGGTGGGAATTCGTTCCATATGTTATGAATCGGACTCATCTGTCCTAATGGAATATCCGGGACCCCCCACTTCCTGTGGAGGACTCCCTTGCGCCGACAATGAACGATTCAGAATCATGTATTTTTGCATGGAGCAGATTACAAATCTAAAACGAAAACATGCTGCCTCAGCATTAATGTGTAATAGTTTTGGAAATATTCGCCCTCAAAGTTCATTTTCCCACCGGTTTGGACAGTCCTAGCTCTGAAATGGGGCGTTTACACTTAGTCGATTTGCGTTCGATTCAGTTGAATTGACGTCACTTTCAACTTAATCGACCGTGTAAACGGGACTTCAACTTAATCGCTTGTTGATCGAAGGCGACTAATCGACTGGCAACTGAATTAAAAGACGTTATATTTTCTGTGGTTGAAATAATTGAACACATTCATCAATCTGATTCGGCCTAGTTGCTTCGATTTAGTGGCAAATGCAGCGAGTCGATTTAGTCGTGCGACTAAATCGACTAAGTGTAAACGCCCCAAAACTATGCACTTTTGACCATGGGTGCATATGATTTTCCCCCCTCCTATTTTTGATATGAAGAATTATCTGTTTCAGTTTGTCGGTCTAGTTCATTAACACCCTGTATATATAGGTTGGAAAAGTTAAAGCAACTCCATTTAATTTTATGCGTATACGTCACTTTAAGTTTCTTTTTCCCCGCAGAAGGCAAATTAAGTTGCCTAAGTTATTTAATACCTACAACAGTAAGAGATACTTTACAAAATGTGACAGTCATTGTTAATGGAAGTTAAAATTAGGTTTGTACAAAAATGACTTTGACTTGAGCTAATACTTAATTGGCTATCAACGCGATTTGACAACTACATTGCACCGTTTTGGCAAGGAGTTCACTAAGATTAACATGTTTCTACTTGAATGCAATGTTGCCAGACGTCATTTATTGTTTTATTTAACTGATTTATTGTTGTAGGCGTCCTTGCACGAACCATAACCTTAAAATCACGCCATACATTTTCAACATGGTTTAAGCCAGGCGAATTTCCGAACCAAGAAAGTAATGTATCATGCCGTAAGGAAAGAATGTAATCTTTTGTAGCTCTGGCAGGTGGTAAATGGCAGAATTGTCTTGAAAAGTAATGTATCCACCGTTGAATAAATCTCTTCTCGGAGGTATCATTTTAGTTTGAAGAATAATTTTGAACATTTGTTCATTAACAACTCCATGACAAATATGAATTCTACTTAACTCAGTGGAGGAAAAACATATTCAAATCGTGACACTTGTGAGGAATCTAGAGGTTTTAAGTATACTAAGTACTTCACGAGACATGCGGTACGTCCTGACACGTGAATTGTTGATTTTTGTCTCACCACCGAACAGTAATTTCCGCTATTATTTACAAGTTCAATCCTTCTGAGCCTTGTCACACTGCACATGCATTGTACGTTATTTTCGTGTAAGACATGTCTTTTTGACAGTCCCGTGTAAACTCAAATCCATGGATTTCTATCTGTTTCTCACTGTACGTGGATATTGACACCAGATGCTCCCCGCCAACTCGTTGCAAGATCTTGTAATGACTATAATCTGTCTGCAAGACAAGAGTCTCAATGTATCGTTCTGTCCAGGAGAGGATTTTGCTTTTCAACCACATCTATCAATTCTTCCATTTCTTATCCACACCGCTTCCCGGATATGAGCCAGCCATCTACCTACTGTAGTTTTATGCACGTTCATAATCCACGCAATTTCAGCATTAGTTTTGCCACACTTACTTAAATATTCGAATTTACTGGCTTTTGTCGGTGTTATGTCACCTTTTTTCACAATGTTGATGTAAATGAATTGCACTCTTTTTCTTCTAAAATGCACTCAGTACATACATTTATGAAAGAGAAAAACAGAATTTTTGGGGTATAAATTTGAATTTTAGCACTGACAAGTTTCACTACGCGTTCGACAACTTCAACCCTCCATCTGCGTAATTCTGAACAGTTTCACAACGAGAATGGACAGAAAAATGGTACTCTACGATTGAGATATTGATTAAATAGTCAAATGTGGACCTTTCAGTAAGCTAGACTGGGTCAACCATGAATGGACATTCGAAGAGGCTTATTTGTATTTCACTTTCGTCACATTTTGTAAAGTGTCACCCGTTGTTGTAAAATTAGGTAACTTCTATAACCTAACGTGCATTTTGCATAAACTTTAAATTGATGTATACAGTAAGACGTCGATAATCCGAAGGTCAAAAATCCGAACGCGGTTCCTAGAAGCTTTTTACATTTTGTCTTAGCGCTAGCGATAAACAAACAATACATAGGGTTGTCCGTCGGCGTTGTGTGAAGTCAGTGTTTTTACAAGCTCATTCATGTGTAATTGTTTGTTATACATATTTTTATTTTCCCTTAAGTTTGTAGAGTAAGGGACACTTCTGGATGGTATACTTTTGCGGTAAATTTCGATATGGGTGTACCATCCAGAAGTGTCCCTTACTGAACAAGTTAAGTTTTAAATATGAGTTACAAGAACAGTGTAATTTAGTGTACGAGCAGGTTCTTCAGAAACATTAAATGTAAGTAGCCTTACGTACGGCATTGTGATTACTGTATGTACTGTATAATCACTGTATCGATAAAAGAGCATATCGTACAGTATATTTAAGTCTAAATGGCATTTTCTTGGTCATTTTCGAAAATCCGAATAATTTCAAAATCCGAACTGCTTGTAGTCCCAATTAGTTTGGATTTTCGACTTCCTACTGTATTTCATTGCATGTTTATGGTTGCCTACTTAACGATAATCATTTACATGACTCAATGTGCGTGTCTCCACTTGTTTCAGGTGCAAGCCATCCTTAATCACCCTTCTTTGGGAGCCAAAATTCACCTTGCACTAGTCAAGCTTGAGATCGTAACATCTCGCACTGATGGCCCACATCCAATGGAAGGAAATATTCGTCCATATTTGGACAGCTTCTGCCAATGGCAGTGGGAAAACAAAAGAAGAAATGATATTGACAGTTCAACACATTGGGATCACGCCATAATGCTTACAGGTTGGGATCTTCACATGGCACAAACTGGAGATAAAACAACAAGCGGTAAGTTTTCAAGGGGTGTACTACTTTCACACTTGCTCAAGAAGACATATGATCTATTGCTTGCTTTTTATTATGTTAAGATCCAATTACTTTAACCTAATTAGACATCTGTACTAGTGAATTAAATACCATCTTTTTTTACAGAATCGTGCGTCATAGTAAAAGTTTGACTACCTCGTAATTCAACCGTTAGCCAAGCCCTTAACATGACGCTAACCATACATAATAACGACTCTGAATAAGGACCAATAAATCTTCTTCATTTGTTATCTTCACCCAAGAACTCTGAAGCCAAGTATAACATATACGGTAAAAAAAAAAAAAAAAAAAAAAAAAAAAAAAAAAAAAAAAACTTGAGTCTTTACAAGACAGGCCGAAGATGAAAATAATCGTCAGTAGGGTTCAGATTTACTTTTTACTTTCTCTTAGAGATAGTAGGAGAGTTAATGAACGAACGAACTGAACGAACCACTTGGCGCAACGCTCCAATTTGTAGTCCTAAGCCTGCTCCAGCGCCATCCATCAGCGACCGGCTGAACTATGTCCAGCCTAACGGCGAGCACGTGGTCACTAGCTTTCTAGACCCAGTGGCCGTAACGTCTTGTTTTCACGTGACTTCCCAGTTTGCCTCATGACACTGGGTGCAAGTGGGTGGGACGTGAGTCCAGCGGTGTAACCACTAGATTAGGATCTCTCCTATGAGAGTTAAAGAGTCCAATATTATTTATTGTTATATCATTTTCCGTTCAACAAAAGAGTATTACATAGAAGTTTGTTAACATTATTAACTCCCGACGTAAGAATACGAGGGCTTATAGCTTCACTCCAGATGTATGTATGAGTGTGATAGGCCTACTTTATTTTTCAGTAGCTACTGATCAAATTTAATCGAAACTTGATGGGGAAATAACTCAATGTCTAAGAATTAAAGATCGTTATATGTGCTGGCCAGAGATGGCGTGGGTCAATGAAAACTTGACCGACGACCCACCACCCATCGCGACCCACTTTGACCCACCACCCACCATGACCCACTCCGACCCACGACCCAGCATGACTCACCACCCACTCTGACCCATTACCTTCAAAGCCATCGACATCAACTCTGACCTATGATCCACGCTCTCCTCTCCACTGACTAGAGAGTTTACACCTGTAACAAAACCAGACTGAAATTCTAAGTAATCGGAGTTTGAATTTCTACGATAAATCGCTCAAGCACCGCTCTGTTAGGCCCAGCACACATGTTACGATTTACCTGTGAGATAAACTTCATCGGTATGGCGGAAAAGTATACCTGTGCAGGCTAGATCATACACACACACAACGGTGAAACCGAAGATTTTAACTCAGTCGAGTAATGGCGAGCAGACAAGAAGACGACAATCGACACTCCCTATTAAAGGAATTAGCCACAACTCACCTAACCACTGTACAGGTGTGCCGGAGTGGCTCACACACAAGCTCAGGTCTACTTATCTGCGCAGGTAGTAGGGAATTTCGATTCTTCTCCGCTCGCCTGCACAGGTAGCTACGCCTGTGCTGTTTGGCTTGCATCGGCTGCACACACGCTCCGGTTTACCTGTGCAGGTCACCTGTACAGATAAGCCTCACCGGTATACCGGAACGTGTGTGCCAGGCCTTACAATAACGGTAGGTCTGACCTTTACGATATAAAATGGTAAAGTGTTTGTCATGGTCCAAATTACGATGAATTTCAATTAAATTATCATGGTATAATTATTTCCTTGTTGAGTTATCGATACTGTTCAGTGGAATAAAAGATGAAATTTAAAAGTCCCAAATCAAGGTAAGTAGACCAAGGTAAAGGAAAACGAAAAATGTAAAATTTTTCATATAATTATGCGTACAGTCCAAACTTAAAATTTCCGTATAATTAAGCTTACAGTACAAATTTTAGGTCTATTTTTCTCACAACCTTATGGGTTGATTGCCCTCTGTTGTGAGTGCTCCATATAATAAAAATAAGTTTCAGCAATTATTATAGTAAAAAGCAATGGATATATGAAGCGAAACACTGTATTTTTTGTTTCTCAATTAATAATAGTTTCTCAACTAATATCGATCGCTTTCGATTATTTTTAGAATTCAACCCATTACAATTTTTCTAAAGTGCCTCACGCCCCATAAAGGAGGATTTTTGAAAATGCTAGGACATGTTCTGTTTACTTTTAATTAAGAGTTAATTATAATGAATTTCGGTTCGTTTAGTTTAACGGCTTGCGAGATACTCATTTTTTTCGCAAAAGTTCGGATCCCCACTACCCCCTTAGGATATGTATTATAACGAAAGCGATATAACATCCCAGTTTGGATTAAGACCTAACTATATACCAAAAGTCATTTCATTTGACCTTGCAATTTGGCCGTGATGATCAGGCACACATTGCTACACTCAATTTTTACATAATAATTTATGTATTACAGTGATTCAAAAATGTATTTTTTACCCTCTAAAAATCACAGGCTGTGTGTCTCGAAAGCCAAATAGTAGTATAAGTCCTATTGCTATTATTACAATTACAAATAGCAATATCCAAAAGTGACTGAAGTTCTTTCTCACTTAAATATACTCATCTCACAAGGGACGCATGCGAAACGTGACAGCTAGATATTTATGAAAATGGGTACCCTGACTAATCGTGGATCCATAATCATCGTGGTGATATTCAGTCAGTGCGGAAGTGCCTTGTTTACTCGCTTACGTATAATACACATACCAAGCAGTGACCGGGTGAGGCTGTGCCGAGTTATACCCAAATAACGCCAGAAAAACGCAGAAAATGAAAAATGTATGCAGCTAAGCTGATACCTACCGGACGGGGACACACGACCAAGAACACAGCAGTAGTGTCACGCAAGCAGTGTTCCCATCCCAACACAGACTTACAGCTATTTATTAATGTATGCAGATTAATATCTGAGTAATAAAGCTATCATTATTAATTTCCTGTGTATAGTATCCTAATTTGTGGCTTGTCCAGTTTTTATCGTCCAGTAACGTGACGAATCACATTAGAAAGAAACTGATCAATTATTGACTTGTCTAACTATATCATAAAGTTAGAAATAATGTACTTACGAGCAGAGCAGACAAACAGGCAAAATCTTTATTAAGCCTATTGCTATTATTATTATTATTATTAGCAATAATAATAGGCTTAATGATAATTCAATTCCTGGCGCAACAGCGCTTAGAAGGCCTGGATTTATGGCACTTATTCCTGTGGGGTGATGTGTTGTTAGCAGATCGGCTACCCTCGCCATTAATGCTTGCTTTCTGGACTGCAGTTCGCTACTTTTTTCTTTCAAGTTGCTTCCAATCGTCCTCATGACGCTGGGTGGACGCCGCAGCGCTTGCTTTCTGGTGAGTACGAATAGTCACACCTATCTTTCCTCTGACCAGACCCAAGACTGCTTGACTTCGCTGATCTCATGGGGAGTGATATTCCAGTGTGGCTAGGACGTTGGTGATAAAATAATAAATGCTTATTGAAATAGTGAGAAAGTTAGCTAGGAGATATACTAAACTGACTCCCTGGAGCTACGGTCCATGAGGAGCAGTGCCTACCCAATGTCGCAATACAACAAGCATCAGCTACATACTCAAAATATTCAAGATAGCAAGATCTCGGTTTTTAAACTGTGTTGCTATTCCTTTATGCAGTGTCCGAAGTGGAAGATCTATTTAAATAAGAAAGAATACTCTAAGAAAGATCTAAGAAAGAAAGAAAGCATACTCCCCCTCTTCTATTTAGAGCATTGCCTTTACGTCATTTATGAAAAAAAAAACATAATGCAAAGGCTTGGATCGGGAGTAAAATTTAAAGAAGATTTGCTCTATTCGATAACATTTACATACTTCCCGACGTAATAAACATCAAAGTAATTTGTGTTTTAAGCTGTACAAAGTAGAATAAAATAGTTTTCATATATTGTGACATGACATAGGCTGATTGCAAAGCCTAGCTACCGAAATATACGTTCTTCAATCACGCTGTAAAAGCTACAGACGCCAGACGGAACAAACGTTGTACGATGCTACTATAATAACCGTAATAGGATTAGCCATACTGAGAGCTTTATACAGTTCTACCTGAGTTGAAGCGGCAACGTCGAAATCTAGTTACAATGAAGGATTTATGGTAGGGACAAGCAAACCCTTAGATCCTGACCTTCGGGGAAAAAAATGGTTATGTTTCGTCGCGTACTATACCAGCTCTACAGCGGAAGCTGGGAGTGTCCCCTGTTTTGATTCAAATACTGGTTCACACATTTCATCAGGTTGGCTGCAATTTTACGAAGATTAGAAGTGTTAATGTTCTCATTGGCACTGCGCATGTTTTGTTCCAGTTCTTGAAGTGTTCGAGAATTGTTCTTGTATACCTCTTGCTTTAAATAGCCCCATAGAAATGAATAACAGTGTTGCCGACTGCATGTAAGTAAAAATTGTATCATGATAATTTCAAAGTTGGCTTTTCATTGTTTTCAGGAATTGCATAATGCAGACAGATCCTTAACACACCTTTCGATGCACTGAAACATCACTAGGGTTGCCAATTCAGAGTGTTAATGAAAACTACTATTTCCGTAGTTCCCCCTTACAGAGCCTTCATTCGATTAGTTATCGGTGAAAATGAAAAATTATTTTTTCCATTCCATAGTTTCCAAGCCACTCCAACTAAACAAACTAAAAATTAACGACAGAACATCCATACGTATGAGTTATGAGTCAGTTTACATGTTTTGCAAAAAAAAAAAATTGATTTACACCTTCGGTTACATCTGACAACACTGTGTGGTTCCTATTGTACTTCAATTGTTGCTTCCTAGTTTAAAAACATATGCATGAACAAGGCTTCATTTTGGTATAACTATTATTTGTGTATCACTTCAGATTCAAAAGTTCTACTATCCCAAACTCCGGGTTGCATTGTATATTCGACACCCTGTATTAAAATATTTTGCACCTGTATATTACTGGTAACCTGAATGCGGTGTGTTTTATCTTCATCGTTGACTAACATGCTAACTATACATTTCCCGTAGTCTCGACTGACACCTATTACAGTTCTCTGCGAATCGATTCTGACGTACTCTCTTGTCACAGATTTGCTACCTTTCGCACCACGTCTTTTCTGTACTCTTTTCAGGCACTACGCCTTCGTTTCTGTGATTTGGAAGGTATGTAGGACTTTATACAGTGTTGCAACCCCAAGACAGTTTGTTTTATAGCTCTCGGGAACGGTTCGAGATATAGATTGCACACAAACGCCATTGAAGTTGCTGCGCTACAGGGATACTTGTTGTTCACATTTACGCATAATGTCTCATGGAACTTCTTTCTACGGCAACTCTACCATGTGTCATTTTTGGGTGAATCCTGTATCAAGCCCGTTAGTCACTGGATGTTGTGCATGCTGTAGTTTACTCTCTCCTGTACATTTGGTCTTTCTGCAGTCTTCTTCTTTTTGTACATTGTTCATTTATCTGTACGGACCCCATAATTTCTCAACTTTAGAGCCTAGTATTTCCCTTATTTGGCAATAATGAAAACCCACCCTTTTGCTTATTTTCTTTCACGTTTTATGCCAATTGTTTTAATGCCACAATATGGTATACGTTCTACCTGAGAAACTATAAATTTGTATTGGGATGGGAACACTATTTGTGTGACGCTACTGCCATGTTCTTGGTCACGCGTCCCGCTTCCGTAGGTATCAGCTTACCTGCATGCATTTTTTTTTATTTTCTGCCATCTTCTGGCGTTCTTGAGATATAACTCACCACAGCCTCACCCGGTCATTGCTTGGTATATGTATTATACGTAAGCGGGTAAACAAGGCATTGCCACGATGATTAGCGATCCACAATTAGTCAGGGTACCAATTTTCATAAATATCTACCTGTCTCGGGTCGCATACGTCCCTTGTCAGGTAAGTAAATAGCAACAAATGAAAAATGAAGGGAATTGGAGGCGTTAAAAGTAAAACGTGGTGTTCACCAGTATTGAGAAGATTCTGTCTACAATGCAGTGAGCAGAGTGGGTACTAGGTCAGAGTGAGTCGGTGGGTCGAAGTGGGTCACGATGGGTGGTGAGTCGTAGTGGGTCACTTGCTGTTGACCCACGACCCGCCACCCACTCAGAAAACTTAACCCACAACCTACTGACCCACTCCATCTCTGCTGCTGACCTGTCTCGACTAGGGACAGGCTCAACTCTCCTGATATGTGGTACTTTATTTCTCGGTTACTATAAGCCCGATCTGAACCAAATTTGTCTGGCAAGTAACTCATCGTCTAAGAAATAAAGCTCGGTAGCCGGGCTTGGCCAGGAACAGATTTAGCTTGGGTTGCATGTGGTACTTAATTTCTCGATAACTACTGGTCGTGACTCAGCGAAATTGGGTGAACAAGTAGCCCATAGTCAAAGGAATAAAATTTGCTGTTTTTGATAGACGAGTTCGGCCAATTACAGGCTCAGCTTAGCAACAGAGGCTGTGTTTCACAACTTTTCACAACAGAAGCTTTTTAATCTCGGTTCACCTCGGTTTGTTTCCTATATTGAACTATGTTAGAGAATTAAACGAAAAGGAAATTCTAGAACAATCACTTCTTACTGGGTAACTGTGTGACAAAAGAGCAGCCTCTTACGATTGTAGAAACGGCAAGGAGAACAAATAGAAGAAAGGAGGGGAGGGGGCGAGGTAGTGGAGCGGAATAAACAAATGTTGGCAGTGTACCAATAGACGTGGATTCACGAGTAACGTATCTGCAAAAGCATCCACTAGACTGTCGATGTTCTCTGCCCTCACCAGTGAAATTTATCCAAGGATGTTATAAAATAGAGGATCTGCCCATACAACAAAATCGTGAAGCCATACGACACAGCTTCGAGACACCTACTCTGCCCACTCCGCGCTACTAAGATCGCAATGTTTCGAGCCAACAATCATGGTGGAAACAAAAGTAACCAATCAAACGTGCCGGATCGGACGATGCTCGGTTGTTTTTTGGCTTCATTGAGCTCATATGTTGAAGATACGTATGGGCAGATCCTCTATTTTATAACATCCTTGCATTTATCACAACGCCATATTTCCTGTCTGCCCCCGTAATTTGCCGATAATGGAAGTAGAGCCTTTCTATTTCAAGTGTGCCCTTGGAAAATATGTGAAACATACTTCGGCCCAACCCTGCCATCCTCTGACGGAGGAAACTCTCTCTTCGGCTGTGTTGCCAATTTATCATTAAGTCGTTTGGTCTTAACGAGTGAATACCGAAAGTTACTTAGAATGAATAACAAGACAGTGCACAGCGAAATTCGTGAAATGATTCATTGTTGCAACGCTTCCGCATCCAACAATTGAAAGATCTGCTCCACAGCAACTTGTCTTTCCTTTTTCAAACGGGAAAACACACATCTCGACAGCAGCGCCAGAAGGGGCACAGTTGAAATAGAAAGACTCTAATGAATGGTGACGCCGCAGATCATTCAGTTGGAAATTAGTGCTCTAGAATGTGCAGTTCATTACAAAAAGGATAAAGACATGTTGATATGGAGTTTAGTGTCTCGTTCCGCACCAATGCTATACAAGATATATGAGGCCTTATGCAGAATCGTTCTGAAGCGTGATTAGTACCGTACTAAAGAGTTCGACTAACATATATTTCCTGCAGGCTTTTAGTATGACGCTAATCATACGTCAAAACGATTCTGCATAAGGCGGATTGGATCCATACCATATGAGCTTCCAGTGGGGAGCAAAACCCCGGATCTCCCTCGTGGAAGGCACGTACGCTTACCACATAGCCATGAGAGATTCAAGGATAAAACAAATCTATTCACGAAATAGCCATTTTGTTTTTATTTCGTACCACATGAAAGAATGATTTATCATTAAAATGATCCTGGGACTTTCTAAGTTTTCAACTTCTGAGGACAAATATGAAATAAATCGTTCGTGTGTGATTTTGTTTCAGACAATGAAGATCATATCAACCCTTTAAATGGTGACCCTGCTTTCAATAGTTACTCCTCACGTTAGTTCTATATCTGGGAGATGGTAGAACCATGCCGAACATAGATTCAAAAGATTCCCTCTCTAGGTACATTTTCCGATGACATGCAAGTCTTTTTATTAAGCTCGTCTTTGACGCTCGTCCCTATTTAATGTCTTCAGTGTGCGCCTAAAGACGCTTTAGGAAGCATTAGTCCATAATTTCCAACTCGAATAACGCTATTCTCTCAGGAAACTGTGAATTAATCTTGAAAAGGGTTGTGATTGAAAGAGATTAATTTGGTAAACTTGTTAGCACTACAGAAAAAACTCCTGACAAATCATTACAATTGAATCGAGTTGATGGAGTTCGAAAATCGTTCATCTCCATCCAAGCCCGAAGCCAGCCACAGAGGTATTGGGGGAGCCATAAATATGTTAGAGGGGGCCAAGCCATTAAAAATTCTGTTACAAATATCTAAGTTGTGTTTTTTGTATTAATAATAGCATTTTGCATTGAGGTCTGGAGGGGCCACGAAAAGTTTAGGAGGGCAGGACCCCTTAGTCCCACTCTAGTTGCGGGCCTGTCTCCATCGAAGCTAATTTGAGAGGAGTGACAAACAAAACTAAATTAGTGAATAAGCATCTGGTATATAGGACTGTTTTCATTTTTGGACCGTAGAACTGACATTTCTCTACTTTCCAAAAATAGAAATATTCCTATAATTAGATACATATTGATTAATTTAGTTTTGTTTGTCACTCCTCTCAAATTAGCTCCGATGGAGATGAACGGTTTTCTAACTCAACGATTCAATTGAAGAGCCCAATTCCAAAAGAGCGTAAGTCAAAAAGTAAGTTTTATAGGAGACGATCTTTTTATGTGTGTTTCCATCTTTCTATTTCTGTGAAAGAAAAGTAATCTACATAAAAAAAAAAATTGTAATTGCGTACTTTTTGTAAAATAACGGTGAAATTATCATCTAGAGCAAGAGTTTTATAAGTATTTTTAGGCATGAGTCACAAAATAACTTCAGAGAATACAGTTGACTGAGGACATCTTGAGAAACACATCTATTTTCTTTTGCCTACAATTAATTTGATTATGAAGTTTTGACATGAAACCCTGTTCAATATACGGAGATGCTGAAATGGAACTGAATAGAAACAATATCTCAAAATTGACAAGAATTGACTTAGGCTCTTTTGGAATCCACCCCTTCAATTGTTATAAAACAAAGATCTCTAATACCTTCTATGTTTTATATTTCTCCAGGAATGGCCTATCTTCGGGGAATGTGTCGCGAAGTAACAAGTTGCACTCTAAGTGAGGGCCGATCTTTGGGTGGAGCAGCTCTCATAGTTAGTCACGAAATGGGACACAAGTAAGTATACTTACACTTTGAGACATTAAGGCTTCTTAACCTCCTCAGACCTTAAGGCTAATTTTGGTAGCTGGAGCTACCGTTGACTACGAATGCATTGCTCAACACTTAAGCTAAGAAACCTCCCCAGGTCCGAATGGCATCACACCTGGATGTCACTTACTTCTAGCAACCATCTAATAAACGTCAGTAGTACTTTGTCTTTCAAAAGAAATTAACAAACACTGTAATTAATTCTACTTGTCCCTTCTAACAGCTCGCTGCGCGCACGTGGTGCTTAATGCTGTGTTGCCAGCTTTTACGTATTTTGTTGAAACACGAAATCATTCATTGCAAGTAAATCTCAGTTTTATAAAATTAAATGGCACAAAAGAGAACTACAAAGAATTCTCTCAGTAACCAGCAGGTCACTACTCAAGTTGACATTCGACTAAAACAATTTGCATTTGTTTATATTCAAATTGGCAACGTGCGGAAAGGGTAGAATGTTTACCATTGCAGAGCGAGAGAAATGTTCCACTACAATTGGCTGAATGTGCATAACGCCATAGAAACAGTTCTTCTTGCCTGATTGTTGTGACCACGTGCAGGAAGGAAAAAACAGAGGAAAGCAACTGCCAGAAGGGACAAGTTGTATCTAATGGACTGTATAATTGACAACTTACCTCGACTTGCACGAGCACGTTTTTCAAGCTGGTGTTCTGCCATTTCGATAACGTGCTGCTACCTACAAATATTTTGTTGATTTTTTTCAAGTTGTCTATGATTCGTTCAAAGGTTAGGTGAGATATTCTGATCTGGGAAGGTATCTTAGCATAAGAGTTGAGCAATGAATTCATAGCCAACGATAGCTCAAGCTACGAAAATTCGCCTTCAGACCTGAGGAGGTTAAAATGAAAGAAAAGTTTACACTTTAGATTGAGACAATGTAAATACATTACATGCATATAATATTTAAGCTAATTACTTGGTGTTAAAAAATGTATTTTCTTAATTCAGGCATCTAGATTAGTAAAAACGAATACGACACTGTTGTAGTGACCACGGTGGGTCTACATTTGTTGAACCGGAAAAAGAAAGCAAGGTTGTACCCACATGTAAGAATTAGAACCATTATTTTGATATATATTTCGTTACTAAAAACTATGAAATTAATAATAATTTATGTCTTTGAAGGTAATGATTGAGAATAGAGCTGCTAGAGTTTAGAAAGTGTATAGGTAAAGTGTGTTATATCAGAAATAAAGTAATTTATGCACACGACATATTTGTAAAATAAATAATAGTGAAGAAAGAGGGGAACTAACATGAACGGCGAGTACTATGAAATATTCCGTATAAAAAGCATAGGGCAGAGTATAAAGAATCACGGTGTTTTGTTTCTATCTTGCTATTTATATAGAAGTTTGTGCAAACCAGAATAGTACTGAAAAACCGCGTAAAAAATGTGGCAATTTTATAATCATATGAAACTAGCAAGAAGTTACAGGATTGGTGCACTCGTGTGATGTTGTGGAAGAAGAACAACGTGAAATAAAACACAACAGATAAATCGAAAAACAAATGCAATAAAATAATGAGTTTCAAAAGCAAGTACTTGTCAAACACATAAGAAACGCGGATAGACTAAATAAACTAATATATATTTTAAGTAAGAAAAATGACTTAAATAGCGCCCACTCAGCGCCTTCGTAGCAGTAACATGTGTGATATTAATGTGCCTTTTCTTACTGTCGCTTTCTTGAACTCCGACAAAAGGCCTATCCGGTTTCTCGTAAGGACCAGACTATTTCACGTGATCAGGTCAAAAGTCATGTTGTGTGGTAAATCGAGTCTTGGGATTCCAAATCCTGATGTGAGATATCTCAAGTACGTAACCTCCACGTGGGGTGCCCTGGCTAATTCGAAGAAGTTATAGATATATTTTATTATTATTATTTGATTTTATTCGAACAACTTGACTTTTGGCAATGTTTTATCCATATTTACCTTAAGTGCTATACATTGTTTATAAGCTTTTCAATATGTCTTTGCAATAAGCTTTCAATTAACCATCTTCTTATTACAATGTTTGAGATATATGGACGAATTAATTTTTTCAATTGATTTTCCATTTCATGTTTCATGATTTTTTACTATGTTGGATCCATTTTAGGGCAATTTCTTTTCTGAGTGTAGAATCTACATAGTCTGTTGTATCTTTAATGATGAATTTGAGACATCTCCCTTTTTGGCTTTAGAGATTGAGATAAGCGGAGGAATTTAGTGTTTCATTGATTTTCCATTAAAAGTAATGTTAATGTTTCGTGTTTTTTTTTTGTTTTTTTTTTACTATGTTCCATCCATTTTATTACAATTTTCTTTTGAAATATAAAATCTACATAGTCTCGTCTACATTTAACCTGAATTTCAGCCATTTCCCGCAAAATCTGTTCACATATTGCAACCAGATAGGCTCTTTCTTCGTATTAACATTTTAGACAGGAAAAGCGAAGGTGAATAACAGCTTTTTCAAACTCAATTTTAGGTTAACTTCTCGCTGAATATGCTGTATTCACAGCCATTAAGGAAATGTCATCCTAAAGTAAATGTGCATCAATGAATTTTGTGTCGCTTATAAAATACAATTTTTGAAGCCACGGAACTTCTGTTTTACCCCGGAGGCAATATATATGTAGTAATTTTATATTTGTAGTTTTAATCTCAATCTAGACCTCGTCGCGATTTAATTTGATCAACAACATCGTTTATTTCTATAACGAGATTGTTATTCCGTCAAATGTTTAGAGACATATTCTATTTCTTTGAACTTTTATTTTTTGTATTCCCCTTAGCATGGGCATGAACCACGACGGAGAAGGGAACCATTGCGAGAAAACTTCCCATATAATGGGACCTGTACTTTCAGCTGGTGTTGTCACTTGGTCACCCTGTAGCCGAGCTGCATTGCAAGATTATCTGCACAATGAGTAAGAGTATTTTCTTTTTTATTATTATTTTATGTAGATTAAGTACTAGGTTTGATCTATATTATTCACTCAGACGTAGCTAGTACAGCATGCAATATTAAAAAAAAAATATTCGTAGATTGAAGTGTTCGTTTAGACAACATGAAAAAGCAATGGTTTGGATGATTTACAGTATTCTCCTCAAGAACATTGTGCATGAAGCACTATACGTCTTGAATGAATAGCATAAATCAGATATATGTCAAATAGGAAGTCTTATTACTGTTTGAATGCCACACAGTAAACCAGCGAATTTAGCTTCACATTAAAAAACCGCGGTAGATTTCGAAATTATGCCAATTTAATAGTGAAACCGGTAGTAAAAGATCTGTAATGTCACAACACAGCACTTCTAGGTACTCATAAGACTTTAATGGGAGTTAAAAACTACGAAATATTAGAAATGTCATTAAGATGTTATCTCAACAAATGTTGTCTCAATGAAATTAAAACAAAAACCATTCATTTTTTTCCCTTGGTAATCATGTTACTGATGTATTGTAGATAGAGATGCAAGGGCTCGGAAAAAAACGGCTTTTTTGGGGGGAAAAAATCGTTTTTTTCTGCTTTGCTTTTTTACTTGGGAAATTTTGGGCTTTTTTCAAAATTTTGCTTCAAATTAATAAAGCAGACTTTCTTTCGCTTCTCTACAGCACAAGAACTCATTTGATTAGTGGTTGATGTAGATAATAATATAGAACCTCTAAAATGAACCATGAATTTCGAAAATATATATTTTTTTTTAATTCTTAACATATTTACATTATGATTTCCAAAGGATTAACCAATATATATATAATAATTTTTTAACTTCTTATACACAAAAATAAGTACTTTTTTTAAAAAAAAGATACATAAATAACTAGCAAAATTATATGTAGTATTTTTACTTCAAAATATCACACACTCTCTTTTTGAAACAAAAAATAAAACATGAGAGAAATTCATTTATATGATAATCTTAAAAGCTGCACATCAAGAACTTGGTTTCGGGTGGTTCTGTACATTCTTGAAATTTTTAAGTTAACTTTCATATACATTGTATGAATATTTCGAACAAATTTTTCATTCATTGATCACATACGTAATAATATTACCACCTATCAGGTGCTTGGAATCTGCAAAATCGGTAAAATTCCGAATTCTATAATGCACTGACTGTTCCTTAAGCTTGTTCAGAATCGGGAAAGTACCAAATTTTCTGTTAATGAATCATATGCGTAATAGACTGTTCATCTAATTGTGCGGTTTCCTAGACTTATAACCACCATCACGGTTTACAAAGTCGTGAAGGTTTCTGAATTTTTAACGACAGGAATTCAACAAAAAAGAGAAAAACTATGGAATACATTTAAGAAGAGTGGAAAGAATCAATCACTGTTCCAATTCACAAGAAAGGCGACAAAACTGAATGTAATTATTATCGAGGCATTTCAATTAACATTCTATTAACAAGATTGATTCCATACTCAGATGAAAGAGATTATCAGTGTGGATTTAGGGAAATCGATCAACTATCGACCAGATGTTTACTATTCGTTAAATACTCGAAAAGAAATGGGAATATATTACCCAGTTAGTGCTTTTGAAAAGGCTTACGACTCGGATAGAAGGGAAACATTGCACAACATACTTTCAGAATTCGGAATACCGTAAAAGCTAGTTAGATTAATTAAAATGTGTTTAAATAAATCCCAGAGTAAAGTCCGAGCAGAAAAATTCTTGTCCATGAGCTTCCACGTCGAGAATAGCCTAAAACAAGGAGATGCGTTATCGCCATTATTGTTCAGCTTTGTTCCGGAGTACGCTATAAGGAAAATTAAAGATAGCAACCAAGCCCTAGAGCTGAATTGTATTCACCAGGTTACGGCGTATGCTGATGATGTAAATTTAATAGAAGATGATAAGAGAACAATAGAAAGAAATGCAAAGAAAACTAAATAGATGGAAGTTCACGGGATCGTAATATGGAAAATTATGGATGCGTTAAAATATCAAATAATACTTTCGACAAAGTGGACACTTTCAAATATGTGGGATCAATATCACCAAACCAAAATCATATCCACAAAGAAATTAAATGTCGACTGAAATCAGGAAATTCGTGTTATTATTCAGTTCAAAGTATTTTGTCGTCGCGAATTCTGTCAAGGAATTTAAAGCTTAAAATATATAAATACGATAATCATGCCTGTTGTGTTTTATGGTTGTGAAACATAATCGCTTGAGTAAGGGCGCCCATCAGAGGGGGCAATGTGGGGCGCTCTCCCCCCCCAAGAGAAAATCGTACTTGGGAATATCGAAAGCCCAATAGAATTTTTACATTAGTTATAACAAAATTTGAAACTATATTTGAAATCTCGCTTATATTTGCCCCCCCCCCTTGGAAACCACAACATGGGCGCCCTTGCGCTTGAGGGAAGAACGCAGACTGAAAGTATTTTAAAATAAAACCTTGAGACGAATATTCGGACCCAAGAAGAACGGGAATGAGGGAAACTTCATAACGAAGAACTGCATAATTTATACGGTTTGTCAAACATCGTTACGATCATCAAGTCTAAAAGGCTCAGGTTGGCAGACCATGCAGCCAGAATGGAAGAAGGTAGGAACGCTTTCAAAGTTTTAACTGGAAATCCAATCCGATAACGTCCATTAGGAAGACTTAGGTGCAGATGGGAGGACAATATTAAAATGGATCTCGCAGAAATAGGAATACAAAGTAAAAACTGGATCCAGTTGGTTAAGGATTGAAGTCAGTAAAGAACTTTTGTGAACGCGGCATTGAACCTTCGGATTCCATAGGCCATAGAGAGAGGGGATATATTTAAGCACAACTACACAACAAACATGAGTGAGTGGTTAGCTTTTGCGCTTCTATCGGGAAGTCCGGGATTAACCCCGCATTCGACGATTTTGACAGTTTTTCTTAATTGTACAGTATCTGTGAATGTAGAGATAATGCGTGTACTGAGAGTTGTGGCCGACTTCCTTTCTTATCGTTTTTAAATCGTTGTTATTACGAATTACCAGCAGTGACGGATTTGCGAAGGGGGTTAGGGTGGGGAGGTTTTACGGGTGTAGCTTGTACCCGAAATTTCAGAATTTCTAAAACAAACTAAATATTTGTTATGCCTTTACTCATAAACTTAAAGCTCTTCTCAAGTAAAAATTAGGTATTTTTAGAAAAACTAAACATTAATAACAAAAACTCCTCCCAAAATACTTTTCTAAACCCGCCACTGATTATCAGTATAAAATGGTCTTCAAGGTTGTATCCGGAAGGTTATTGTTGAATATATAAACAAAACGAAATATTAGTTATGCTTGTACTCATAAACTTCAAGCTGCTCCCAAATAAAAATTAGGAACTTTTGAAAAAACAAACATTAAGCAGAGAAACACCTCTCAAAATACTTTTCTGAATCCGCTACTGATTATTTATATAAAATGGTATTCAAGTTTGTATCCGGAAGATTATTGCTAAATCATTGCACAGCTACAGTATAACAAGAATGTGGAAGTACGCTTTGAGAGATATACTGACAAACGTACGCTCTGACGGATATATTGAAAAACAAAAGTTTAACTTATGTGCTGGAAGCTAGAGTAGGCCTACTAATCTCTAGGAACATGGATGACTAAAAAGAAATTATGTTGAAAAGAAAAAAATGTCGATAACTGTGAATATCTTCTACAGTTACCCTCAAATACTTTATGTTTACTTTGATTCATAAAACATGTGTTCCATCCATCATGATGGTGAATTCCAGAGCGAAATATAGCATTTAGGTCATGAAATCTTATTTAACTTTAGAATATACTATAAGAAAGCTATTTAAATAGAAAATCATGAAAATGAAAAAAGCCAAAATTTCCAAAATTCTCGTTTTTTTTTTCAAAAAAGCCGGCTTTTTATGTGCAAAAAACCATCGATTTAAAAAAGCCGGCTTTTTTGCATCTCTAATTCTAGATGTATGAAATTCTGTAGAACTTCTGAGAATCTACCTAGATTCAAAGATAAACTGGAATGTATATTGAACATCTATGTAAAAAAACTATCTAGAATATTGTTTCACAAGCTAAGGGCATCAGTTACTGAAACCATGCTTCTGACAGCAATTTATGCTTTATTTTCATTGTCATTCACAATATGGCATGTTATTATTGGGTAATTCATCGGGTGCTCAAATTCTCTTCAAATGGAGAGCAATAAAAGGTTTGCTAGATATTTTATCATATTGGCTATTCTTTCAGGAAATGCAGACCATGACAGTTCCTTCATTGTATATATATATATTTGGATAGCTTTTATGAATAATGATACGAAACGAAGATGAAATAAACGGATACAGAAAAGGCTTTAGTCTTTAAATTTTAAATTTTCTTTAATTAATACTTATTTCTCTTCACATTCATTACTTAAAATATCTTCATTAAAAAAAAAATATGTATAAAGAGTGTATGTATTACTTTGACGCAGAAGTGCATATCATTACATCAATATTTTCGCAGTTTAATAATATGATTGGGGGGATGAAAGAGTTACCTATAGTTTGACCTGTGAAAGCAAAATAATTTTCAATAATTTTCAATAATAATAATAATAATAATAATAATAATAATAATAATAATAATAATAATAATAATAATAATAATAATAACGGGTGTTGGTGGCTCAGTGGTAGAGCGCTCAGCACTGTCTCGTGGGGGTTCTTGGTTCCATTCTTGCTAATATCAAGTGGGCTCTATGGTGGAGAACCTGGAAATTCTCAGGTTTCGTTCCACTTTTGTCATTCCACCATTATAATCCGTCTAATCATCATTGTCTCCCTTATCCGCGGTGCGTAAATCTAAGACGGTAAAACTCAAAACAATACTACTAATAATAATACGCTTTATTACTTTACAAATTGCTTTTTATTATAAAGGCAACGCTTTGATGTATTCTGGAATCATTCAGAGGGAACTAAACATAACATCAAAAATACCTATATAGATATTTGAACTCAGAACCTAATGTTCATCATGTGAACCAGTCCGAAACCATTTTTGCCCTTTGAAGGTCAACCTATAGGTCAAAATGAGATCCTAACCCTATGTTGCAACTGGAAGTCGAACCTGGGTCATACGCATCGATATAAGTAGAAACTAACAATTATAAATGGATAACAAAGTAATTTAATTGTTTCACGTAAAACGGGTGTTATAACATGTATCTTTCTTTGTAAATGTGTACAAACTCTTAAGAACAGTTGTGAGCTTTCTTCTGACGTATGTACGTTAAATATTGCAAAGTTGATGAGTGGAGTGGAGTCTATGGAGCATGAGACTTGTTAACGGAAATGCTTGTTCTTTTCAGCCGGATATCTCGCGTGACGGATCTAAATACACCCAGCAGTTTAATTGAGGCAAAGCTACTACACTTTACAATAACTGGTTATTATCATTGTTGTGTCCCCATCAGAAAAACACTCATTTACGACTGTTTACTTAATCAGTAATTTGAAAGAGAGCTAGTTCTAATTTTGTATTTGTAAATTTGTGAATACATATGGGTAGCTTTAAGTTCTCATCGTTCCCGGGTCTTAATTCAGGAAAAAAATCCACCAAAAATACCAGCGCACTTACCTCTGGTATACGCGGGGTTCTTGGTTCGATACCGGCTAAGTAAGTTTAACGTTGAGAACATCGTGTCCGTGGGTTTTCCAGTATACTTCCGTATCCTTGCACATCCTCATTCCACCAATTCTTCCAATATCATCCACTTGCCCTAATGATCTGTCTCCCTTAGCTTAAAGGGCGTGCACGTGGGACGTGAAACTCAAAAGATTTCATTTCATTTTAGTTGTTTCTCGCAGCTCCTAAGAACGCCTTGCTTGTATGTAACTCGCATTACATACAGATGTTCGGGCTTACATGACGGTCAAGGATAAATAATCAGGCAATTGCCGTTAGCCTTATTCCCCACATTGAAAAGTTGAGCTGATTTTGAGTTTAATGTGTCTTTCAGTAGCGAGGATATATGAGACAGGACCTACTGATGAGCGTGGAATCCGAACCACATGAGCTTCCGCCGGGAATCGAACCCAGGTCTGCCATGTCTCCCACATTGAAAAGATTATTGCTGTTGGGGAGAATTAATTTGGATTCTGGAAAGGAAAAAGCACCAGAGATGATATAAGGTTGAGAATTATATCAGAAAGAGTTCGAGACGTAAAGGAAGTGTTGTGTTTCTGCTTAATCGAATGGCAAAAAGCTTTTGAGCGGGTTAATTTCATCAAACTTTTTGAAAATACTTTAAAAAATCGAGGTCAACGGGAGAGATCGACGACTCGCTCGCAACTTGCAACGAGTGATACCACTAGTGTAGAGACTGGAAGACATGGGCGGAGTTAGGAATTGTCTGCTGGGGGGCAGACCTTTTATCTGTTGGGGGACACGGTAAACACAAATGAGAATTGAAGGATCTTATAAGTGACACTTTTATTTTTGTCAAAACGTTGGGGGGGGGGCAATGCCCCCATGCCTCCCCCATAACTCCGCACATGCTGGAAGAGGAGTCAGACAAGGATGTAGTATATATTAACAGCTATTCAACATTTACATTGAATGTGGGACCGCGGTGGCTCAGTGGTAGATCGTTCACCTCTGGTGCTTGGGGTCCCGGGTTCGATCCCAGCCCCCGCCAAGTGAACTTTGTGGTGGACAAACACCGTGTGCGTGGGTTTTCTCGGGGTTTTCCCGTTTCCTCCCACTTTCTTCATTCCACCATTTCATCCATTTCTCATCTTCACTGTCTCCTTTAGCCTAACCGGCATAACCGTGGGACGTAAAACTCAAAGATTTCATTTCATTTTTTTTACATTGAATGTTTAAAAAAGAAAGCATCGTTGGGAATTGGAGGTTTTAAGATTAGAGGACAGATCACCGAAAGTCATGAGAATATCCCGTGGAAATGCGCCCTTATAGGTCAGAATAGAACAAAGATAACTTGAAGAGGTCGATAATTTCAAATATCGAAGTATTTTGACGAGACATGCCTACTCCATGAAAGGAACAAGATCAAGAATTACCGTAACCAGAGAGGTATTAAACAAAAAAGGATCACTCTCAAACTAGCAGGTTTAATATTGGACTAAGGATTAAGTTGGTAAAGTGCTATATATATGGAGTATAGGACTATATGGTTCAGAAACTTGAAGATTGTGGGAGTTAGAGGGGGGAAATATTTAGAGAGCTTCGAAATGTGGTGTTGAAGGAAGATGGAGGAAACAAAATGGACAGAGAGAGTAACAAACTAAGATGTTTTGAAGTGGGTAGGAGAGAAGAGGACGTTTTTAGCCAGCAGCCTTCGTAGAAAGGCTCATTGGATTGGACATATCTTGCGAAGAAATTGTGTTCTTCAGACCTTCATAGAAAGAAAGGTGGAAGGAAAGGGAGGAGTAAGAGGAAGAAGAGCGCAAGTGATCGGTGATTTGAAAACTAGAAGAAAATATTGGAAGTTAAAAGACGAAGCTGAAAAACGAGGAACGTGGAAGAAATATCTCTACACTCGAAACTAAGAAAGTAATTAAAACGTCATTAATATCAACGGACAGCATACTTAATAATAGTCTCGGAATCCCTCAACGTTAGAGGCATGAAATGTTGTATTTGGATTTTTATTTAAAATAATTTAGCATGACACGTGTTTAAACGTTTCCAAATATTTGGCCAAGATATTTGGAAGAAAAAGGAGAATTCTTCACTCGGATGACCATACAAGACCTTCAAATTTTGTAGTATATACAGTATGTAATAGTCAAGGGGGCGCGGTGGCTCAGTGGTAAAGCGTTCACCTTTGGTCCGCGGAGTCCTTCGTTCGATCTCAGCTTGCGCCAAGTGAGCTTTATACTGGACAAATAGCGTGTGTAGCGGGTTTTCTCGGGATTCTCCCACTTTCTTCATTCCACCATTTCCTTCATTTCTCATCATTACTGTTTAATTTATTCTAGCCGGCATAACAGTCGGACGTAAAACTTAAAAATTTCATTTCATTTCATGTAATAGTTAACTATTGTCAATCTACTGCCCTATGAAGATTTTTCCAACTCTTCTTTACAACCACATTTTTTTCGGAATTTTTTTGTTATTTCGTTTCGTAACAGTGCTTGTTATTTCGTCACACCTCTTTGCCCATTGACGTTTCCTAGGTCGTTTCTTGTCTCTTTAGTCAAAAATTACTTTTGTCCATCGATCATGCTTTCTTTTTGCAATATGTGTAACCCGCTGTCATTTTAGTGCTTTTATTTTAGTAATAATAGGGTCTATGTGTCACTCCGACGTCCTGGTGATTCATGTGATTCCTTTCCGATCTTTGCAGCTGATTCTTAACACACATTTCTCCATGCTTCGTAGTGTAGTTTGCAGACGGTGAATCTGATTCCGTTAGCATCTACTCTGCGAAGTACTCACACATGTCAAGACAGGCAGATCATTGAATACTTTAGACACAGCGGTATTTGGCTTTTCTATATGGAGCTACTCCTTCCACTGACTCACAAAACCGTATTAGTTAGGAACTTGAAATTTTCGACAAGTGTCTTCCTTTAACCCTATGTTCTTTTGCGTTACATTAACCGCAATAGGGGTTAAGGTTGGGTTCAAAAATGTTTTCGCCATTCACCACATTTCCGAGATTGTTGGGTATAGGCACTTGAAATTTTGTAAATTTACTTCTTGAACCCTAAGGAGAGGTTAAGACGAAATTTTGTAAAATATCATCCCTGTCGGAGTGGTATGTTATTTGTCACGGTGTCATTTGTCACAACTTGATTTTCGTGTTGTTTGCCACGATTTTGCAGCAGTGTTTTCATTGCGATTTTGTCAGATCTCATTATCATGAAGATTCACGTAGATACATTTGACGTAAAAAGTAAGGGTTGCCAGGCACAGTTTTGACCCTATGAGTAAGTGATAAGTATTCTCGCCTTTAGGACGACAGAGATCACATTAGCCTTCCTGCAGGAAAAGAACATTAAGCTCTAAACAAACGAACAAAAAATGTAATTAATATCACAATAACATCATACATTGATATAATAGCATTTTCTCGTTTAATGGCGTTCTTAATATTACTTCCTGTTATATAATGTTCTATTTTTCGTTATACTATACAACTAGGGAAATGGACTTTGTATTGTATACTGAGGAAAAATTAAGTGAAATATTTCAGTTTTACGTCCCATGGTTATTCCGTGAAAGCTAAAGGAGACAGTGATAATTAGGATGAATGAAAAGCGGTGATATTAATAAAGTGGGAGAACCTCGAGAAAACCCACGCACATGGAGTTTGTCCATCGCAAAGCTCACTTGATGCGAGCTGGGATCGAACCAAAGATCCTACGCACCAGAGATGTAGGGGGACACTCTACCACTGAGCTACTATATTCTAAACACTCATTAGAATGTTGAACCACTTCGTGGGTTGTAATGGTGTGGGGTTTAATCTAAAAATAACAAATGTAAGACTACCAACTTTTAAGTGGAGATTATAACCATTTGGAATATTACTGTGCCAACGTCGACATACACAATTTACATCCACACATAGCTAATGTAATAATAACCATGTTAACTGCTAACCATGCTAACCATGGGGGCAATTTAGAATGCATTCTCATGACGAAACTTAACTATTTAATTTTAGGTAGAGCAATAATTTGTTAAGATGGATAGTTTTGATTGCATAAATAAAACTAGAGGTGTCAGATCAGATAATTACCCAAAACTGGTGTTGTGGCCTTATGACAAAATCAATAATAACTGTCGTATTAAATTAGAAGATATATTTTGATGTGAATGAAATTGGTAATAAAGTCGAATAATAGAAGTGTGTTATCGATTCGTAACCAGCATGTACTCACCAAGATTTTGATCAGAGAAAATTTAAGAGGTCGAACCTTCCTCTGTGATGGTCACTTCAAAACTCTCTCAAGTTCACTACTTTTTTTTAACTACCTTTTCTTCCTAGTTTTTGGTAGCGTCATTTCTTCCGCTTATAATTACATTTTCAAAAATGTCCTCATGACTCGAAGTAGGAAGTGTTTGTTATTGACTTGACATATTGCTGCATAACATAATTTATATTTCCTATTAAAAGAATGTTTTATCGAGACATAGTTTAGACTTATTACGAGACTTCCTTAATTGCTCTAAAAATGTGAACGACCTAACAGCACCAGAGTGGGAATTGAGTTTTTTTTATTTTCATTTAAAATATGAAAATTTACAAAATATTAACATCAAAACTAATAAAATATGATTTGCCCTTTACCAATTAACTTCAGTCATATTACGATATTATTTTAAACTTTTTTTTTTTTTTTTAGCTTGGCCTCTTGTCTGTGGCATACGCCCAACCGACGCACAGACGACGAACACGACGGTGAGGACGAAGAACAGTTGCCTGGACTCCAATTCGACGCCAATGCTCAGTGTCTTTTCATGTATGGCAAGGGTTGGAAATCGTACACAGGGATACTCCCAGACAATACTACTGTGGTGGGTTATTTATCAGTGATTCATATTGATCTACAAAGATAATTTCTCTAATCTTTCTACTTAATTCTATGTAAGACAAGGATTATGACATTGATTGCAACTCCTTATTGAATTTTTAGGTCTTCCTGACAAATCTATTTTGGGGTATACATTTGGGATTTTACTGTTTATGTATATATATATATATATATATATATATATATATATATATATATATATATATATATATATAGTTTACTTATGAATAGATCTGGAACTAAGCTTGTAACATTTCATCCGTTGGGGAACGATTCTCTTTTGTAGTGTTTGTTTCTACAAGTAGTTTTATCCCCAACTTAAGCCTGAACAAAGAGTAGGCTGAAAACCTATTGTTAAGCTGATAATTTGCTTTTAAAACATTCACAGTGTAAAGTTAGATCGCCATGCTGCAAGAATCTTGTAGCTGTCATTAAAAATTCTTGCAACCCCATCTTTCTATTTACTATTTACACATTACAACTTTCTGAAAGCAAGAAAAAGATATCTCCAACCATGCAGCACTGCACTCTAGTGGATAAATAGTGAGCCTCGTCACTATTTGGGCGTGCTTCCCCTCCCCGTCCAAAAGAATCTATGTCGTTTCGGAAGCGGCGAAACTGTTTTTTTTATGTGAGTGGGAGGGCGATAGCAGGTAGCAAGCAAGACCACCCAGAAAGTTGCACATGGTTTGACTCCTTGCAAGATGAAAAAAAAAAATGTTACATGTCCCTTTCAAGACTATGTTTATATGGAGATATATTGTAGGGTTGCAATACTTTTTAATGACAGCTGCAAGATTTTTGCAACATGGCAACCTCTAGCTTAAGGGATATTTTAAATTTGCAGCACCGCTTTTACACAGAAGCTTTACTGTAAGTACAAGCGCGATAGCTCTTGTTGGATCCTAGAATAAAACTATCACATGATTGTTATCGCCAAGCACTATTGGTTGTCAGAAAAACATTAAGAAAATCGCATGTCATAATTTATCAATAAGGCAGAGGTGAAAATACACTTTTATGTGGGGAAAAGTGCGTTCTAATAGATGTCTTTTGTGTTTCTGAAACACATTTAACAATAGCTGAGATAAAAAATGGTATAAATAGGCTTAAATACTTAAATAATAGTATATCGGTATGTGTGTGTATGTGTTGTGGGTATGTGTTTTCTGTAGGCCTATGTGTTCTTCTAAGAGAAAGGTAACGCTGGGTTATTATTGTAAGTGTTGCCAAGTCTAAACAGAGTACCACTAGGTACTAGGGTTGCCAACCGTCCGCTATTTTACCGGACAGTTCGGTTTTTCACCTCCTTGTCCGGTGTCCGGTACGACCTCAATACCGGACATTAAATATCCGGTAATTTTTACTCTTATTAGTCCTATTATCTGTTTTATTCAGATAATTTTAAAGTGACGAGAGGAATCGTTTGTCGATGAACATGGTTAAAAGCAGAGCTTACAATTCGTTTTGATATCGGTCTGTCGTGCAATGAATTTGCTGAAGAGTTGAAGACACGGAAATTTACTGAACTTATCAAAACTGCTAAAGGTCAACAAAAGTACATTTTCAAGACCGCAGCTAGTACTTTCAGCCTTAGCTACATCTTCCAATTAGCTAATGCATCAGATCCAGTAAAAGTATGTAGGCATTATGATATATTACAACCCACAGCGAAGCTGATAAGACCTAGTTTTCAAGTATTTTGAGCATGTCATAATTATATTGTCAATTGTATTTCCATTTCTATTTTAAATACGACTTATTATTGATTGTAAACTACAAAAACTACATGTGCCGACTCAACCGAAAATTGGAATAAGTAAGTTTTAAAAATGCTTCAAAATAACTACAGTCATAAAATTTGAACTCTGAATCGTTAAATTTTATGTTAAATAACCAGTTTCAGGTCTTTTTTACATTTTTGGCGAGCAATGATGTCACGATTTTCAGAGTATACGTACTCCAGGAGGGTGTCCGGTATTTTGATATTCAAAAGTTGGCAACCCTACTTGGAACTATGGTAAACAGTGATTTTCGAAGGCTCTCCCTGTGGGACTGAATGCATGTGGAGTAAAAAACAGCAAATAAGGTTGAGTCCGATCGGAGAAATGTCCCTGGGCGAATCTCACAGTTCCGGGGCGGGTTCCCCCTCGCCTGATTGTGTAACTCACTCTATATGTCTAGTTTCTAACATGTACTATTATTACTTTCTGTTTCAGGACGTTTGTAAAACAATTTCGTGTCGTAAAGGATATGTTGTTAAAATACCAAATACAGCTACACTGGAAGGGACCCCTTGTGCAGAAGGAAAGGTAGATTTTTGAATTCTCAATATGATAAACTTTAATCTTTAAATATGTATTGTTGTTGTCTTTTGGGATGTTCCTATCTTAAGAATTGTTCGTAATATTGCTTTTGTCTTCTTAACAATCAAAAGTGTGTTAAATATATGTTCTAATTCACTTACCAAACCACCTAAGGTAGGAATTATAAGGTCCCACTCAGGAAGGGTTTTTGGAAATTGGCGGGGATAGGAGGAAATGGTAACGATTATTGTCTTAAATTCTCCATATCACGGATTTTCAGAATGTCAGAAACGAAGTTTGGTATATGGAGTCTCATTTAAAATAATTACACACGCCTTTCAGCGTCTCTTGTTATATTTGATCTGGAAGGGAAGAAAAAGGGGCGAGAAGAAAAAAAAGGTGGGCATTACAATTATTGTAATAAGATGTTCATATCTCGGAAGTCCTTAAGGTTAAAGATGTGGACCTTCTTTACTTGAATTTGTCATTTAAAATAATTACACTCATGTTTCATCTTTTCTTGATATTTCCAATAGAAGGGAAAAACAAAGCGGAAGAAAAAAATGGTGAAGTTACAATTGTTATAATTGGATGGCCATACCTTGATATTCGTTCAGACTAGAGACATGAAATTTAATATTTAGACTCTTCACTTAAAATAATTAAAGACGAGTGTCAGTGTTTATATATACCTTAGAAGAGAAGAAAAAGGCGAGTATAAAAAGAGAAGAAAAAGGCGGGTATAAAAAAGAGAAGAAAAAGGCGAATATAAAAAAGAGAAGAAAAAGACGTGTTTTAGAGTTTCTCGATATTTCCCCTACAAGGGAAGAAGATTTTTTTTTATATATATATAAAAGAAAGAAGCAGTCGCAGTTGCAATGACATTTCCCGAAATTCCTTAAGGTTAGAGACGTTAGGGATATGAGAAGTGCGAGGCCGTAGCCCGAGCAAATGAGGGTATCTGGGGGCGAAGTCCCTAGCTAGACGAAGGCTTTTGTATACAATTGCACTGTTAAAAATACTTACTTAAAAATGAGTAAAATTGACTCAAATTTGAGAACATTGTGTTCTCAGAATAGCTCCGAATACATTGTTCTCAAAAGTGAGAATGTGTGGGTGTTCAAAATATAAGAACAATATGTACTCAAATTTGAGTAAATTTTACTCACTTTTAAGTAAAAATTCTCTTAAAAGCGAGATAAAATATTCTTAAATAAAATGAGAAACTGCTATTTCTCAAAAATAACGAGAACATATTTTCTCAAAAATGAGAAAGTTAACCGTAAAATGAGATGAATGTAATCAACATTGAGAAACTCTTTGTTCAAAAACTAGTAATGCTCTCCTCACAATTGAGAACATGTATACTCAAAAGTGAGTAGAAAAGTATTCGAAATGCTCAGATAGCCGCAAAAATGAGAAACACACGTTCTCAAAAATTGAGAATATTTCCTCTCAAATTTAAGAAAAACTCTACTCAAAAATGAGAAGGGTTTTTTTAAAAAAATGAGTAAAAAAGTACTCAAAAATGAGATTTTATTAGTATTCAAAAATGAGAAAAAAGTACTTATTCTGCTGCTTTGCTGGCACAGGGAAAGTTTCCTGGAACTAGAAAGGTAGATTACTCTTACACTGCACTGGGCAATTTATAGTAAGTACGCCTTCTACACATTAATATTGAAGTTAAAACATTTTCCTCTTAAAAGTTCGAAAATAGAAATCAGTTTTTGAAAAAATACGAGTACTTCAAAAATTACTTCTATTTCCCAGCTTTGAAGATGAAAATGTCTAACATCAATATTAATGTGTAGAAGGCGTACTTACTATAATTTTTTTAGTGCAGTGTGAAATTCATCTACCTTTGTAATTTTGGAGAAGTTTCCCTGTGCCAACAAGGCAGCAGAATAAATACTCCCTTTCCTATTTTTGAATACTAATATAATCTAATTGTTAAAGTACTTTTTTACTCAATTTTGAATCTGCAAGGTTACATTTTTATGCTGATACCTGTTGTTTCCATAAATAGCATAGATGAGAATTTTAATTTAATCAACACACAAGCTTCTTATAACTTAAACTGTTCGTGATGTTGGTTTGCGTAGTTTTAAACAAGTAAGCCTGATATGGTGGACAAATTTTATGTGCACTGGTTTTCTGGATGTATTCTCGTTTCCTCCTACTTTCTTCATTGCATCACTTCATTATCATTGCCTTCTCCTTTAGCCTTGAAACATAATCATGCGACGTTACATACACACACACACACACACACACACACACACACACACACACACACACACACACACGCACACACACACACACACACACACACACACACACATATATATATATATATATATATATATATATATATATATATATTCACACACACATACACACACAAACTTAAATGTATATATATTAGTTTCATTTTGATTAAAGGAAAATATGTTTGTACATTGTATTTTTTATTTGTCAAATAATAAACTAAGTCTATACATGAGCACAATTTTTATAACAACTTAGATAAGACAATGAGGATACATGAACCCTCTGAATATGCCTACAAAGTACTATGATAGATGTATGCATTCGTTGGAAAATAGTCTGTGACGACTGCCAATGGACAAGATAAACAACAGCTATGTTCGAGATCCTCCCAGAAGTTTTTCATTTGCTATAAATGTGTCTATGCCTTCATCTCCCTGGAAACAAAGAGATTGTGTAATTAATGACAATAGAAATAAAAATAAAATGAAATACTTATAAATCTTATTCGTGTATGGCGATATCTCGAATAATATTAGTGTTGCTACGTTCTAATTTGAATTAGTATCAATTGAAATACGATAATATAGACTCTAGTAAAGACAGTAAAGAGAATTACGCAATATTTCTTCAATTAATATTGAAACCAGAAGTTGTAGTAGATCTACCATTTAGTGTTTTAGCAGAGTGATTAGAGTGGAAATGGAATATATTCTAGGGACGCTTAATCGATTAAAAACTATACAATGTGAGATTACTGTCTATGCTCTATAGTGATCAACGTTAACCGGAAATGGTTTATTTCTAGCACTACAAGTAGGTGGATCACATCCATTAACGAACTCCTCCGAGATAATTATCTAGCTGTTGATTGCAGAAAACAATTTTAAAATTATCTTTTGTTGAAGAGTTATTGAGCGGTGTAACGGACGTACTAAGCCAGAGGTGTTTACCCTTGCGAGGATGGCCCTCTCGAGGGCATCCTCACCCTCAAATTCTCTCTCAACCATAATGACGTGAGGGCGATGACAAGCTTGGACAGCGAGGGCGAGGGTCAACTGTCACTGTCAGGGCTAGAGCGAGGACAAATTCCCAACACGAAGGCGAGAGCGATGGTCAACTCTCTTCGAAGGTGAGGGCGAGGGCCAATTCACTGTGAGAATGAAGGTGAGTGAGGTCGGAGTAAAATGAACACCTATGGTACTAACATTACAATATTATATATATCCCACTTGCGTGTTCCTAATAAACATCAAATGAATGACTCGTCTATGGCGATCTTTATAATAATAGTAGGGTTGTCACGTTCTGGAAGGATTAATATCAATTGAAATAAGATTATAAAAATAAGGAAATTGAAAGGTAACCAAAAACATTTCGATCTGTTTCATCTATGCAAGACAAGGAAACAATAAACCTGAAAATTAGTCATTTCTGCTTATGTGTGACGAAAAAAAAAAAAAGAAAGAAAGAAAGAAAGAAAGAAACAATGAATCACACCACAAATTCTAAGTTACATAAAATTTCACCGTTATTCGATTTCTACTTTTTTAGCAATTGTTAAACAAATTACTAGAATGCTTTGAGAACAGTAGCGTAACTAAGAATGCATGCCCCCCTCCAACCGCGAAAATGTCAAAAGGGCTCTTCCTGTTTCTACGTTCATGGCACACGTACAATTTATACAGTAGTAGAGTTATTTTTCCATCTATTTAATAGTCAGACACTACTTGCTAATATACAAAAATTGCACATTATTATTATTATTATTATTATTATTATTATTATTATTATTATTATTATTATTATTATTAAGCAATTCCATGGGACTAAAAAGCTTCTTAAAAGAAATAATTTCTAGGAATTAGGAATTAGATTTCTGGGCTGTCGGCATCTAAGGCCACGTTAGCCCATCCCGTATAAAGGATGACGTCCCTCAACGAGCCCACTGTATGATGAAAGGGAAGGAAGAAAGGATTGGGAAAGGAAGGAAGCAGCCTGGGACCATTATATTAGGTACCTCCATCCCGGCATTTGAATGGTATGAATGAACGAAACCCAAGAAAGACTTCACTCAAGATGGCAGGTCTGAAAAAGCTATTACACTCTTTCGGCCGAGTGTCCCCACCAGGAGTCGAACCTGGGATCGCTCACCTCAAAGGCAAGAGCAGAAATAATTTTTTTCCTAACGTTCACATTACAACTAACATATGAAAACTCGTCAAAACTTGTGGAACTTGCTCACATATTTCTAAACCGGCGTATTTTTTTTTTTTTTTTTTTTCGGAGAGTAATTCGCTGACTACTTTCTCAATATCAACGTGGTGCCATTCTTCGCTTTCAGTGCTCAGGATTGGCAAAGGGCTCAACCAATGCCGTAACTTTTGCGGGGGAATGGGGAAACTGCCCCCCCAATGAAGCTTCCAGTTGTTTGATAGGATTCATTTGAGTTAAAACTTTGTTGCTTTGTATGATGTGATATGAACAGGAACTTATAAATAAAGCTTGGAATAGGTTTACCACATAACAGAAAAAAAAAATGAAACGAAAATGTGTTCCGAGCCTCATTCAGTAAAATGTGTCCTATTAGAGCCCCAGACAAAATATATATTTAGTAAGACTTTCAACATATTGTCTCATTTAGTTAACTTGTGAAGCACCGTACTATTTTCAAAAGCATTGCAAATAGTTTAAGATGTTTCTGCTGCCCCACTATCTGAACGAAATACATTCCTTTAAGATGTAGCATATATGTAATCTGGATCTTACTTTAGTAAACCATCAACTGGCGCCCCAAGAAGTATCGAACACGTTTAGTAAGGATTTCACTTCGAATGCCATCATTATTCTAGGGGGCCTCAACTTGACATATTTTAGGAGGTCTAATTAATGTTTGGTCTTCCAAGAAAAAGCCCAAGTTACGGGGCTGAGCTCAATTTCATCTTCGACCTTGTTCTACGAATATAAAGTTTGATGGCTTTTAATGTACTGAATGATCGCTCAGGATTGGCTTCGTCAGAGGCACAGTGAGATACAGTTGCAAAGAAGTGCACAAATCCAGAACACTACTAACATGGGAAGTTTTCTACGACTAAATAATTGGCTAATTAATTCCAAGTTAAAATTTCACTAAATTGTTTCTTCACTACTCATCGGAAACTTGTTAGTTGTTGCAACAAAAGGCGATACATTTTCCGAGTAGAATTCACTAAATCTATTATAGCTGGTTCCGTGATTTCTTTTTCCTCTAAGTAGAGTACTCTTGCAGTAATATGAAACCTGCAAAGTGCTTTTGAATGGAGTTGAATTTCAGTTTAGCGTCCCTTTCAGCAGCGAGGCTATGTGAGACGTGGACCTACTGATTAACGTGGAATCCGAACCATATGAGCTCCCGCCGGGAATCGAACCCGGGTCTCCCGCGCCAAGAGCGCGTACGCTAACCGCTTAGCCACGGAGGAACTCTGCAAAGTGCTTTTAACATCCAAACATTATAAAGTTATACTCCGAAACTTAAATACCGGGAGCCTGTTAGTTACGCTACTGCTTGAGAATACAGATTCTTTATTCATAGAAAGGAAACTTAATGACTACATATCAGGGTTGGCTGGTTTAAACCAATGTTTAAAGCAGCTGTTTTTTTTTTTCAAAAAAACCAACTGGTTTAAACCAAATAACGAAAATGTTCGTAAAAGTGTAAGTGTTTGTAAAATCTTGATGAACACACATTTGTGGGTTATCACGTTTCACTCCCGTATATTATTCGTATTATATTCAGACCTAAATTCCCCATTCATTACTCAAAAAGATTATACTACAAAAGCAACTTTTTTTTATGTAAGTTTATAAATGTTTGTTTTGTGATTATTTTTTTGTAGTTATTATTGTTATGTAATTGCAATCAAAGAAACATTCTAAAAATTGTTTTGTTTACTATTGATAAAATACATCGAAATGCCGTACTTTGTGTGTGTGTGTGGCGGGGGGGGGAAGGAGGGTCATACAGACCTTACGAGAGGCATTTAGTGAAATGAGAAATATCTTCGATATCTATTTATGTATAAATGAGTCTGAGCCAAAGTGGACTCAAATAATTCGTATCTTTGTGATATGCAAATTAAGTCGTTGTATTTCTTTAATTTGGACCAATAAAAGTCGTTGTTAACTAACTTGAATTAAATTAGTTCGTCTGTACTCCGTAGTACTTTGAAATTGTCCATATGTAATTCAGTATAATGGTTTCACTTGTGCACTGTTTATCTTTTTGTCCTTCTGAAATGACTCTTGAGAGCTATATTAAGAAGCATGTAAAGATCAGTACAACGTATTTTTATCAGGATTCCTTCGTGAGTGAGTCGGCAGACGTATCGCATTTGTGGCCAATTAGTCCTGGTTCCGAGTTCAAATGGAGGACAATTTTTCTCGGATGTAACTCGAGAAGCAGTTTTTATTCCGCTTTAAGCTTATGTGACCCCTTCCAGCATAACCCGGCTGTTGCATAATAACATCAAGGCGAAACAAACTTATTTCTGTCCATATATGATATGAATATATAGAGCAAATTATTTAAACCAAATAAACCTGGTTTAAACCAAAAAACCCGTTTTTTTTTCAATAAAAGCCATGGTTTTTGCCAACCCTGCTACATATACAGATGACGTTAGAACCATCCATTAGTATGCAAATCAAATTATTTATAAAACCATCCTTCTATTAAGATATTTTCAAAACGTATAACCTGGAAAGTAAATGTATTAACTCTGTAAAGATGTGCAATTTTGAGTTCATGTACGTTTATTTAAAAGGTATTACGTGTTTCAAAATACTGACTTATTTTTACTTTTCAAAGTAAAGCATATAAAAGCTACTAATTGCTGCAATTGCATTATAACAATAAAACAATGTTTGTGAATAGACACTATAAAAAAGATAATGTAAAGAAAGAAAAAAAAAAACAAATGGGTGCTTTGCCAGAAGTAGGGTTGTGTTGATGACAAATAAGACTCTTGTGTACATATTTATACATGCAACCTGAAATATGATAAATATACACGAAAACTTGATCTTACTCACCAAGAATTTTCTCTAGCGAAACCTTAAAGAAAATTATCACAGCCAAACAGATGACATTGAAAACAGACTCTGTCGCATCGAACAAATTTTTAAATTCGGCATCCATCTGAAATATAAAGATTTAATTGTTATACAAATATATTCTATTAAATAATATATTTTACCTTTTTCTAGTCATGAAGTTCCAAAGTAGTTCATTGTCATAATGTTTTACTGCAATGTTAGAAATGCGCATACATGAATAATGTGAAGTAGCAATTAGACTCTTGTTAACGAACATCACTACTTAAATTGTTCTTTGTTATTCAGAAATAAACCAATACAATTGCAATAGTTTGTGTGTGCTGCAAGTAGCATAATTTGCACCCATTGTTAGCTAGTGGGGTGCACGGTGGCTCAGTGGGGAGCGCTTACCTCAGGTGCATGGTTTCCTTGGTACGATTTTCACCCAAGCAAGCTCGTGATAAACAACATTGTGTTCGTGGATTTTGTCGAGGTACTCCCGTTTCCTCCCACTTTCTCATTCTTCCATCATCATTCACTTGCTTTAATCATCGTCTCCCTTAACCTAAAGGCATAGTCATGGGATGTTAAACTGAAAGATTTCGCTATATTTCATTTGGTTGGCTGTGTGTATACTTTTGCAAAAAAAAAAAAAAAAAAAAAAAGGAAAAAGGAAATGAATAAAACAAATGTGGTTGGTAGCAGAAGCGTCATTTCAGATTTTGCTTGTGGGAGGGCAAGACCCCTTGATATAAGAAAATTTTGCGTTTTTCACTGACTACTATTCTACTCAAAAAATCTATATAAATCTCAATCTCAGGGGGTGCAATTACCCCTCCCTGCCCCCTAAATGACGCCACTGGTGGTAGTTCCCTTAATATAGCTAAATTAAAATTATTACATAACTTATGTCATAAGTATTGGACACTCAACAAACAACGGAAAATTTGATAAAGTGAAAAGTTTGTGTCACTCGAGGGAAATTTTCTTAAAGAAACCTACCAACAGTGCCAGCAGGTTCGTCCTGCACTGACTCGGTTAGATAGCATTCATGCTTTTATTGCCACCTAGCACAAGTTTGTTCGTGTTTATGCCATACGTCCACACTGTATTTACATCGAGCCCTTCTGAAGTTAATCTGTATGTTGTACTGGAGCTTGTTATTTAGTGCTGCTTAAAAAAAAAAAAAAAAAAAAAAAAAAAAAAAAAAAACTTTAACCCAACCTGAGAATGTAAGAAATGTGTCAAAACTGATAAAACAGTCTGCTCGAGTAATGCCTGTGTTTTTTTTTTTTTTTTTACATAGCTTTTATGCAACAGATACGGAATCCGTATTTAATGGCAATCGTAAAGGAATTGCAATTTTTCAACTAATACTTCTGGTGGTCCCTTGAAACTTTATCTGTGCAAGTGAGCAGGCCGGTAGCCAGCCCAAAAATGTAGGGGGGGGGATCCAACCATATTATAGTTCATTTGCAAGCCTACCGTGAACATTTTAGGCAGGCAGTAAAAATTTAGGAGCCCGACCCCCTAGACCCCCCGCGTGGATACGGGCCTGCAAGTGAGGGCAAGGTTCTAGATTACTGGTCCCCCTTCCCATTGAGCAATAATAAAGACAGAAAACAACGTGCCCTGCATAGCTCTAAACCGCCTTCACTCGCTAACGCTCGCTCGGCAATATTGTGTAGATTAAATGTATAAACTTTAGTAGAGAAAGAAACCAACCCAGCTACTAACCTACATGGGGGACCAGTAATCTAGAACCTTCCCGCAAGGGAGTTTTTTCATGTCACCCGCCACAAATCTTTTAGGGGACAATAAGAAGGAAATTATTAAAAGAATTGTATTTTAACAACAGTTATTTAGAGTGCAGCGCCAAAAGTATACCTGCACGCCCCAATTCACCACACACAAAAAAAAAAGAAAATAAAAGAAGTAAACCATTTATTGAATATATTGGAAAGTCGCATATCATTAACACAACAACTTTGTCTAAGATATAGAATGCCCAGAAGCATAGAGTGAGGCTTCCGGGCATTCTATCTAGGAACCAGTACCTAGAAGCATTACTCATGATTTTCGAAGGAAAATAATGGATTGTCGTGATTAACCGTCAATCGATTACAATGATCGCACACAAGCAATGTTGCATTCACACTTAAAACTTCATGTTGCTAGCAGTACTTACCTGCGAAATCCTCTATGATTTGTAAACAAACAAGTCGTCCATGTTAACTTTCTCTTTATCCATCCGCTAAGTAGTTCCTCCATCAGCCAGAATGAGAACATATAGTTCAGGATTATAAAGAACTTTTGTGCTCTTATGTTAGCTTGTTCGTACTTGTTTTCCATAATCTTGCATTTGCAAATTGTCTTTTATATCTCACGATATTCCATGATATATCTATATCATAAAACAATATTTTTTAAGACTACATTATTACTCGTTTTTGAGAACCAGTCTCTGACTCAAATATGCAACTAAATTTCCTCATTCTCATTTTTTGAGTTATTTTCTCCTCAAAATTGAGACTAATTTACTCAATTTTTTTTTGAGTAGTAAAATGTATTCATTTTTGAATAAATCATTTTTAACAGTGTGTATATATACTAGCGTTGACTACCCGCTTCGCTGGATTCAAGTAAAAACTTTAAATGCACGCGGCATCGGAAGTGTCACTGTTCATCTCAGTGACCTGGAAAACTATGGACTCGACACTAATATCGGCCATTTTCGATCACATATATATATATATATATATATATATATATATATATATATATATATATATATATATATATATATATATATATATATATATATATATTGATGATAAAAGATTATATATATCACCTCCCCTTAGTCTTACTGTCAAATTGAATAGATAAAAACACTCCTAGGAGCGAATTTCATCTATGTTAAAAATTTGATCGAGATCGGTCTAGGGGTTCAAGAATGATTAAGTCAAAAACATAGCCACTTACATTTTGATATACTGTACAAGTGCAAAGGCATACTTTTCAAACTAAAAGTAGATCAACAAATTTGGTGGATGTATGTGGAAGTTATGCGTGATCATACATAGAATTATGGTATTAAGAAGATCAGTTGTCCAGGAGTTTCATGTGCTATCTCCGAAGGCTATTGCTCGATCATCATGAAATTTACACTTATATTTGATACACTGCACAAAGTAGCAACTAATGTTAGATCCCCCTTCACTTTCTTTTGCAGTGATAAACTGACTTTGTATGTTACGTAATGTTATCGTTATTTGCTCCGTATCAAGTAGATTATTTCTTTAACATATTTCGAGGATTTTTTTTTTTTTTTTTTAGTTCTCATTGTCAAACTTCGTAACTCGAAGGTTTGTAGTAGGATTAGGAATTAGGGTTTAGATTTCTGAGGTTTCGGCATCTATAGCCGTGTTAGCCCGTCATGTATGAAAGATGACGTCATTCGGCGATCACACTATCCGAGGAAAGGGAAGGAAGGAAGCGGCCTGGACTCTGTATGTTAGATGCCATCCCGGCATTTGTCTAGTGAGAACCCAGGAAAACCTCACTCAAGATGGCTGGCCTGATAAAGTTTTTACACTTTTTCGATCGAGTGTAGCCACCGAGAAAGCTTTTCACTTACTTTCAGATTCCAACTTACCCAGCGAGTAATAACAGCTAAATTATTTAATGTAAAACATATATTGGATCCATTGCTACTTTCTAACCCTTCTAGTGGACCACACAACAAATGGCATTGGGTCTTATACGGCCCACGGGCTCTGACTTTTAGATTTCTTCTGTCATTAATAAAAATGTAGTAGGTAATGCATACTGTACAAAATGTAGCCACTTCAAATTACAGCTTTCAATTTTTGTTTCATCCAGGGACAAATCCAGGACGAACTTCTGGGGGGGGGGGGGCAATTGCCCCGATCGCTCCCTGGATCCGCCCCTGGTTTCATCCTCATATATATATATATATATATATAATCTTTTATCATTATTTACAGTTTAAAAGATTTTTCTGTAAATATTTACTAATTTACTAATTTTTCTTGGCATTTAAATTCAGATTTGTAGAGCAGGCAAATGCGTGTCCAGGAATGAAGAAGAAACCGCAGTGGAAAATCCGGAGTTTCGACAAGCTCGGACTCTGGAACACAGCTGGGTCGCGTGGCCGGATCCCTATTGGAATTGGTACACAGACACAGCATACATTACTTCTCCACTGTTTTGTGAATACCTGGGATATTACCTTGCAAGGTAAGTTGATTTTTGGGTTCCCGTCGCCTGTTTTCTCTTCTCTGCTAGTTTAGTGCATTCCTAGTCGAACCATGGCTTGTTCCTATGTATTTCTGCGTGCCCCAGTTTTTCTTTTGCTGAAATTTTAATGTTATCCCTAATTTCAACCCAAGTACCCTCAACACTAGTGCACTCTGAACTTCCTAAAACCGAGATTCTGTTCGAAACTTCAATTCGGTATTCCCCTCTAGTCTGTCTATCTTCTAACTTTTTGAAATTAAACCTCTCCGTTTACCAGGTAGTAATCAGTATCTCAGTCAACTCCTCTAAATGACTGAACAACAGTTATGTTAGACTGTATTCTTCTATCCACTAAAACGTGACCAGTTTTTTTTTTTTTTTAGTGTTTCTCAATCTAGTGGGGCCCAAGTATATATTTATAACTGTCGTGGTTTGGGAATTTTTTACTCTTCACGGTAATATTTTTGGATGTTACAAAGTTCACGAGTTTAATACCATTGTCATTACTTTCCTTATGCAGACTTCATTCCCTATAATCGGTTTTAAAATATCCTCTCGTCCTACCTTCGTATTGAAATTCCCTAATAGAATTCATATACGGTATCGCGGGAGTTGGTCAAATACCCAAAATACTTTTTCGCAAAAACTGTATTTTACATTGTAGTCCTTATCTTCTGTTGGTCATGTAAATTTAGAACAATAATATCACACTGCCGATCCTTAAAATTAATTAAAAGAAGTCTGTCATTAACAAATTCAACCCGTTTAATTGCTGATATTATTCGTTTGTGAACGAAATCCTTGTTCCTAGTTGGTGATTTTTATTTCCTTCCCCATAAAGAGAACATAAAATTTCCAGACTGCACTGCTTTCAATTTTTCCACCTAACTTCCTGAGTTCTTACTGTGACAATCCTATATTTCTCTAACACACTCGTTTCTGATTATAACGCACCTGCCCTATGAAGACCTCTTATATTCCATGTTTCAAATCTCATGTCCATTTATTTTACTTCGCTGAGGTCGTGCTAGATAGATATTTAATTTACACCATCATCCTATTTCGACAGTCAAGCACCCAATCCGCATCCCATTTGCTAAAACTGGCGACGCCACTGCTCTAGTAGTAAGTTCAGTAAAACGTTTTTTTTTCTTTCTTAGGGGGGCACGGTGGCTCAGTGGTAGAGCGTTCACCTCTGGTGCTTGGGGTCCCGGGTTCGATCCCAGCCCCCGTCAAGTGAACTTTGTGGTGGACAAACACCGTGCTCGTGGGTTTTCTCGGGGTACTCCCGTTTCCTCCCACTTTCTTCATTCCACCATTTTCACTCATCTTTCATTATCACCGTCTCCTTTAGCCTAACCGGCATAACCGTGGGACGTAAAACTTACAGATTTCATTTCATTTCATTTTTTTTCTTTCTTCAACTTTGTGTACTGCGCAAACTCGCAATTATTGATTTTCATGAAAACTTCTCATTTCTCCTCATAGATGGCATGAGTTGCTTTCTAACATCACTGGCATGTTTCTCAGCTTTCGCTTGTATGTATAGTGCTGCCACCACTCAGAAAAGCTGTGTCTAAATAGCTGCACGTAAAAGCTCAACTGGAAAATAAGAAAGGAAACGTAAACAATTTCTAGTTTCTTCTATTAATAATCGAGGTGGTGATTTTCTTCTTTTTCTTCTTTCTTTTACGATTTATCATACAAGTGTTTTTTAAATAATTGTACTCCCTTTGTCGATACAACTCAAAATCCCTATTCAATGATTCCTTGATAAAAAATTCTGGTACCTACACATCCCTAATGGGAGCAGTGATGGCAACAGAAGTGGACAGCGGGGGGCGATGGTAGGTACACCTGACTCCCGACTACCTACAGACATATCGTACTGTAATGTAAGTTTAAAAGAAAGTTGCTCCTCCCAAAAATACGTCTCCCCCACGCCTGCTCTCTCAAGAAATTAAAGCTATCGTCGTAACTGGAGATAAGATTTAAATATCCAGTCTTTGGGAGAGTGGAATTCCTTTCGAAGAACATATTTTAACTTCGTTCTCTTGCTACGTAACTAAGCCGTATACAGGGATTTATTTGTAGCCAGGGAAACCTGGGAATTTCCCCCCTTCTAACTTTTGACTTACCTGTCTCTAGGTTTAATTCAGTCTTCCCAGCCTGGAAAGATATTTTCTCCCCTTTCATAGGCTATACAATCTGTTTTAAAGTACAATAATTCAACTTCATGTTTTAGTAGCAATTCTTTATAAATATTTCCACCCTTCTACAAAATTCACAAATAAGTCACTGGCCGTATATATATAAAAAAAAAATCATACATACTAGTCAGAATCCCTCTTCATCACGAACCAGAGTTTTATTCTTTTATTGAAAAACAAATTATTTTTTACAAAATAAAATCAGTTGAGGATGCTCCAAGAACATTGCCAGAACGAACTTAAAAATAATGGAGAGATGGAGCGGGAAGGTTAACTGCGATTGTTTCTACATGTAAACGTAAATCTTTTCATCCACACATTATTTTCTTTCTCTCCAAAATTCACAAAATATCATCTCTCTATGACTTACGGTTCACGAGATATGGCTTTCTAAATCTCCAGAAATCGGAACTATTTTTTGGCTAATATCTCCGGAACGGTAAGTCATAGAGAAATGATATCGGTGTTAATCAATACCTAAGAAGATGGTAAACAGATTGGTATCAATATTAACTGGTGGCCACTGGCCAAACCAGTGGCCAGTTAGAGTGGCTATCGATTACTATTTGGCACCAAAATATTCACCTTCCTCTTAGTTATTGACCAAGACGAATATTACCTTTCTATGACTTACGGTTCCTTAAATATGGCTCCTTAAATATCCGGAAATCGGTTACTTTTTTGCCAATATCTCGGCAACTGTAAGAATGGTGTGAAAAATTCCATCACTTTCACAGATAGTTTTTGATGCTCTATCGAATGAAGGGCTCAAAATTGAAAAAAATCGCAAAAAAAAAAAACAAAAAAAAACAGACAGACAGACAGACACAGACATGGAGAATTCAGTCTCTAACTTTGAAATTCGTTGGCTAGAACAAGAAATTAAGCCACTGCATATTTCGAAGTATATAGGAGAATGATAACTTGTTGCAAGACAGGAAGGAAAGATGACACACAAAAGACATCACGTGTCATATCTTCAATTTGGAATTAGATTTCTGGGTTTTCGGCATCTATGGTCGTGTTAGCCCGTCAGACATATGAGATATGACGTCCCTCGGCGATCACACTATTCGAGGAAAGGGAAGGAAGGAAGCGGCCTGGGACTTATATATTAGGTACATTCCCGGCATTTTCCAGGTGTAAATGAGGAAAACCCAGGAAAATCTCACTAAGGCTGGCTGGCCTGGAAAAGCGTTTACATTTTTTTCGACCAAATGTCCCCGCCGAGAATGGGCGAGTGTGAATATATTGATCATGTAAATTGAGGTTGCACGGGGATATAGCTCCGAGGAAGGGAATTTCACGCCCTGGCTACCTCCTGAAATATTCACCGCTTGTAACTGGGAGCTACAAAAGAATTCATAAATAACTAACAAACTAACTCTATGGCCTATGGAACTCGGAGGTTCAACGCCGTGTTTACAAAAGCTTTCCATTGTTTTCTATCCTTAGCCAACTGGATCCAGTTTCTAGTTTGTATTCCTATTTCTGCGAGATCCATCTTAATATTATCCCCCACCTGCACCTAGGTCTTTCTAATGGTCATTTTCCGATTGGACTTCCAGTTAAGACTTTGAAATCGTTCTTACTTTCTTCCACTCTGGCTATATGACCTGCCCACCTGAGCCTCCTAGACTTGATGATCCTAACAATGTTTGTTAAGGGGTATAAATTACATAGTTCTTTGTTATGAAGTTTCTGCCATTCCCCATTCCAGTTCCTTTTGGGTCCGAATGTTTGTCTCAGGGTCTTGTTCTCAAATACTTTCAGTCTGCGTTTTTCCCTCAGAGTATGCGACCATGTTTTTCAACCATACAGAGCAACAGACGTGGTAATTGTTTTTATATATTTTAAGCTTCAAATTCCTCGGCAGAATTCGCGACGAAAAAATATTTTAACTGAATAATAACACAAATTCCCTGCTCTTAGACAACACTTAATTTGTTCATAAAAGATTTAATAAAATGTCAAAAATCTAAATATTAACCAATTAAAGATTATGAACTCCGGGCACTTCAGATCTAAAGTACTATTTCATAATAATCATAATACATTTTATTTTTCAGCTTTTCGCGAAGATGGTATGAGAATTTGTGCATCCTAAGAAGGCGAAGAAGCCCAGAAGAAGAGTTTCCGACGGAGAGCGTCGACTTATTCGACGGCAACTAGATGCAGCAAAAACTAGTAGGAACCTATTGATGGGTTTTTCTTTCCATAAGTACAATATTGTATACCATATTCCAAGAAAGAAAAAAGTGTGTGTGTTATACATGTCTATGTGTGTGAGATTGTGCATATGGTTGTAGTAAAAGTTGCAAATCCTCAGCTCTTAACAAGCCTGATATATAGAGGTAGTCATATGAACGTTTATATTAACGCCTAGTTAACTCAGCTAAGAAAGAAAAAAAAAGTGACTTGTCACGTTATAATACTAATAGGCTAAAGAAATAGTGAAATGAAGTGTTTTCATAGTAGGAACAGGAGAGCGAGCGAGAGAGATTCTTAATTTATTTTTGAAAGTTACCAGTACAAGTCATACAATTATGATAAAAATTGCAACGTTCATGCTTTCCCTTCTTATAGATATGTTGTTAGTAATTCCCAAAACAAATAAACGAATGCGCCTCTCTTTAGCGTAGATCGCAGAAAGAATCTGATTCTATGTGTCTTGCTGCAAACTGTATTCAAGAAAGCTATGGATGAAAGAGCATGTACAGAGAATACCTGCAGATTGGACCAAACGTTAGGAGGTCAACCTAAAGTTTAAGGAAACATATTCTCTTTTACAGCATTATTCATACTTTAATACTTAAGGGGATAAGAAAAAGCTTTAGGGAATGATTTTACCCCAGCCGCCCCTTCTTGCCGGCCTGCTACATGCAAATGTATGCATTTTTGCTGCTAACTACAGTTCTTAACCAGTGATATGCATTGATTCCATGGAAGGAGTTTTGAGAATTTTCCGATCTTAAAGAATAAAATGCTTTAGAGCAGTCATTTCCAACCAGCAAATGTATGACGTAGAACAAGCTTTTTTACAATCGGAGAAAGGACAGAGAGAAATATTAAGAGCAAAGGAGAGGAGGAGGGAATATAGGAATGAAATAAGCAAATCTTGTCAGCGTGAAAGTACTCATGGATTTACGAGTAGCATATCTGCCGAATTACAGTGTCAAAACTCTCTTTATCAATGCTAAATTTTATGTCTACGTTTTGTTCTCTCTGTGTAGTTTACTCAGAATAGGGACAACAAATGGTGACGTCACAGAGCACTTACTTGAAAATGGCTGCTTTAGAACAAAATGTAACTAGAATTATAGATCTACTAAAACCTTGTGGAATTTCCTCAAAATATCAGATAATATGAATAGTGGTTGTCCAATTGTTGTTTCATTTGGGGAAAATCAAAACAGAATAAGAGACGAAATAAAATGGCGTCGTGAGATAAAATAAAGTCACGAAACGTGTCCGAAACAAATTTTCGTGCCTAACTTTTTGGTTGAATTATTCTAGTGTTATTTTTAATTTGTTTATATTCCTTTCCTTTTCTCTATATTTTCTGTTCATAAGTGATTGATTCTCAAAATAAAAAAAAAAAAAAATTGGTACCAATATTTAAAATAAGTAAACTAGAACGTTTGTAAAAAAGTGTGCAACAAAGTATAATATTACGATCCTATTTGCAAAACTATGTCCTTTGATAGCATCATTTTCTACTTGATGATAGAGTAATAGATAAGATGTGTAATAGAGGTTGAAGTTGGTCGAAACACTTGTTCAGGTACCAATAGTATAATCTTCATTGACAGCTGATAATGTCAGCACCAGTAAATCGAATTACTCGCTTAAACTAACTCTTGTGTACTTCGAAGACTCAGATGATTGCAGGGTTTGAAATAAATAAACTTAGACCACTTGTGAATGGCTATTTGCCACTGACATTATAAACGACAGAAAAAGCCATCTTTTGGTTTGCAAGCTGTAGTAAGATATATATATATATATATATTGATTTTTGTGTGAGTGTGTGTGCACATAACTTGATCTTCGCCCATTATATGCTGCTGATACGGTGTACCTTTGAGCTCTTACGTGAGAAAGTTCTGTGGCTGTTTTTACAGTTTCTCTCAAAAGGCAAAAAGGTTGAATTATAAGTCGCTCAGACTAGTAGTACTAGAAGTACAATTGTATTCTACAGGAACAGTTATTTGCTTTTTTTGTTATTTGTCTTAACATTTAAATTTATGTGTGGATATCTTTGTAGTATCTTCATTGTAGCCAAAACAATTAATAAGTACATTTTGTTGAGAACGGTTAGGTCAAACATAGTGTATTTCCGCCGGTACTTTTCGGTGGATTGCAAAGGAATGCTATGCATATGAAACTAAAGAGATATTTCCAAAATATCCATTCTAACACTGAAATATCGTGCCATTCGTGGCATATAGTGCCATCTAAGGGATAAATAATTTACCAGTTTCAACTGTCTAGCTGCATCAATACGTTGGAGGTAGCCATTTGAATCAGATCATCTGCGTTGAACTTGCATATTCCATGGTAATGCTCTAATCCACACCTCTGTTCTTGCTAAGGCTGCAGTATTAGATCTAGGCCCTAGGGTGCGTTTGGAATTTCCTTGAAGCCACAGTGTTTCACTGTAACCTTGGCAACAGCAGTCGTGTGTACTAGAGCATTGCCATGCAATATGAAAGATCAACGCAGAGGAACTGATTCAAACGACTCCCTCCAACGTATTGACGTAGTTAGTTGAATCTGGTACATTATTTTTTCCATAGATGGCACTATACGTTATGAATGGCGCGATATTTCAGTGTTAACATAGAAACACTTTAGAAATACTCTTGTATAATGGTTATGTTTTATTATTAAGTATTAACACTTCAGAAAAACGGAAACTATATATATTTTTTGTCTAAATTTTCGAAAGAAGAAAATAAACTTTAAAATAAAAATAGATAAAAGACATGGAAATGTATTGGATGAAAATAAATTGAATTCTGGCCTATGCTTTCTTTACTTAACAGCCATATTGTTTGCAACTGAAAATACAAGTTTTTGAACCATACACTTTCGTCGTCACCGGAAGTAACGAAATTACTTGATTCATCCACTTCCAGCTGAACTCCTAGTTTCGACAATTAAATAGCATTGTAACAGTTTTCTTACGTTAAACTATAATACAAAAGGAAACCAAAGCTCTCACATAGAATAAAAATTTACCACCATTACACAAACAAAACATTTATTTTCGGATAAGGATTGTAAACGGGAATACCTTTTTCTAAACAAAACAAGCAAACAAACAAAGATCTAGTTACAATCTACTGCCCAATCGGTATTCTGTATGCTTCATATGTATGCGCATTCCAGGTTTACCCAAGTGCTTGCTTATAATTTCCTTTGTTTACGAGATTTATTAAATATCTTTATTTAAGACTAGAAGCTAACCATTCAGTTTAATATTAAATTCGAATTCGTTCTGCTCTGTTGTGAAAATTCTCCAAAACGAAGTATAATAGATAATTGTTGTTTCCAACAAACATTTTTGTATGACCCTTCTATGTTTTTAGATAACTATTACAAAATTGCATGAAATATTTCGTCTCTCGTGATTATGATCTGTAAATTAAATGGTAGAATGGAAAGTAAATTTGAATAAAAATGAATTGATTGGTTTAGTGCCAATTTCAGCTGAAAGTACACCATGATTCAAACTTACTGGATGTTAATAAATAGTTTTAAAAAATAGTGTACAGCCAGCGACAAAAGTTTTTCCCGTTTGATAAATTAGTTTCGTAAATAACTTCACAGTAGAAGGACGATTTTAAGTATAGTTTTCAGTAAATTAAAGAGAATATAATTTTCTGCACGTTCCTGTCATATAGCCGTTGTACGTTCCAGCTCTACCATTGTTACTTCCAAAATAAATTTTACGGAACGGAAAGAAATTTTGTCGCTGACTGTACATATCAATCTAGGAATCGAATTGCCAACATTCAAATTAAACAAGTGAAGCAGTGTGCTCCAAGTTTATTCTTGGGAAAATATATTACAAAATGAAGATTCAGGAATAAAACTTTAGATTAATCGCCGAATTTAAATGCAAAGTACTCAGAATAAATAAACTTTATTTACGTATTTTTCCTTTTTTATGTATATATTAATTGGACAACAGTGTTTTGGTTGCAAAGATGATCTCTATCACATTTACAGTGTAGTTTAGGTGAAACGAACAAATCATCCTGATGGCTAAGTTGTCGATGAAACAACATGCCATCTCTTCATCTCTTCTATTCATTTGACAGTATTATTTATAGTAATCATATTGTATTTGATCCATATTATGTTTTGAACGAAAATTAATCGTATTTATGTATTTAATATACAATAAACACTTTTATGTAGAAACGTTCGTTTTCATTGTATGTATTGATACTCTCTTGTTGTATGTGTAAATATTGAATGTTCAACCGAAATGAGTTGAGCGCTCTTTGTGTAATGCCTACCAGGACCGGCCCTGGGCAATTTGCCGCCCCGTGTAACAGCATTATTTGCCGCCCCCTCCTTTCTTCAGAAATAACATCTTAAAAGCAACAATTTTAAGTATGCTACCCCATCATGAACAACAAAGGGGAGAGAAAGACACTCGCACTCGGAAAGGCCTAAACACTACAAATACAATCTCGTTGTGTCTGTTTCTCTTTAAATAATAATCTATTATGTTAGTGAAAGATGAAGCAAACACACATGCAGAGGAAACATGGTAATCCTTTTTGTAGAATTCAATCTCAATATATCAGTTTGCAATTCCAGTTCAATTAGCTCTTTTATCTTTATTGATTGATTTTACTTCTACATCTGTTAAAAACATCACCTTCGCTGATAAAGTACTTGTTTGTGACGAAGACAAGACTAGATTTCATATCAAAACTGTGATAACTAACTAAATGGAACAGGTGTTCGCTACTGTTCGAGAATTGGGTAATTGTATTTGACAACAATCAAGCAATTCATACTGGGATTTGTTTGACAAATTTGCTTTAGCACTGTCCATGCGACCGTAAACAAATGCGACCTAAACATGATTTATGAATGTAGTATTCAAAAAGAAGGACAGTTTAGTAAATTTAACTACCATCATCATGAAGTCTGTTTCCAACAAATCTAAATCCCCAAATCCCAAAATCAACTCAATTCATCAACGGGGACTGACTAACTACTGATAGTTCAATGCTATTTTGAGTATGCGTGGTTAGAGTTATTTTGGCAATATGGTAAGGGACATCATCTCCCATAAACAGAGTTGTTGGTTTTTGGAAGCAACCAAGTGGAAAATATCTGTAGCAGATCCCTCTGCAAAATATTAATGTATCGAATGCTGTTGAGGGTGTCAACACATTCTATCAACTCAGAACGTCCAAAGACATAAATGACTCCCCAAATCGTCACTGGAAACGATATCTGTATTTGACCGTTGATTGTAAGCGGTCCAAGTTGAATTCTTGAAGAGATTGTCTCAAAATCCATACGAATGAAAATTAGAAAAATATGGACTAATCAGAGGGAAAAATGCTGGTCCCAAAATATCGTACCGCACCACGTTTGTTACCCAGTCTTTCCGCTTATTAGCAATATTGGCAGTGATTGGCTGTGGTCAGTGGCAGATCCACGGAGAGGGCAGTGGGGACGACCAGCCCCCAAAGGATACACTAAGCTCTGTTGATTTTGCGATACATAGACTCACAATTCTTACGTATAGAGCTCGAAAAGACCGAGATACCAGGTCGCCATGCCAACTGAAAATATGAGTCTGACTTTTAGATAATTTAAGCCAAAGCGTATAGGATTATGTATCAAATTTGAATTTTATTATTATGTCGCCTTGTTTTCAGAACTAACGCCTAGCTCAGAAGAATCTTTTTCGAACATATTTGATGAGAGTTCGATGACAAGCCTTGCTACTCGATTACATATACTATCTATCTTCAAAGCATTGCTTTTCAGTTTTTCGTTGATAAATCCAACATCATAAGTCTTACCATATTGGGATTTTCTGTAATAGAGTAGTTGAACGTACTTCATCTCGATTAATTCGTCTCCTTTTCTTTTTATTTCGCTTTATCTGATGATGCCCAGTTGATCTTCCATAGTCCTCTTACTTCTGATGACAGAAATTTCACATTATACGTAGCCATGGCCAGCTTTAAAATAGAAGCGTAATCTGTTACTCTAAGCATTCTTAGCACCCTTTGCTAACAATACTTATTCTGAATGTTGCCTTGCGCAGTCACTATCCCATTTCCGGAAAATTAAAGCTTTTGCTTATATTGTCATGATTGGTAAAAAAAAGTTAGCAGCTATTTGAAAAAAAAAATCACTGTATTGGTTAAACTAGTTGGGTGACACTCCCTGTTCGCCCTTCTATAATTAGTTAAACCTGTAAGTTTCACTGTACAATGGAAAATTCCACTCTGCATAATTGGGAGTTATGAGTAAGGTATTTGGTGGTAGATCTGGCCGGTTTCCGGCATCTTCGATTGGTTCTTAGCATCTTCTTCCAGTCAGATATCAGACACCTTTTGCTGGCTCTCATCAGCGTTGGTTTTCCAATTAGGCAAACGAGACAAACTGGTTGGGACCGTAAAAGTAAAAATCAACATTTGGAACAATCGTTTTTTTCTTTTTCTAGATTACACAGGTCTGCGATGAAAAAATTGTCTTAAATATAAGTGATTTTTATGTTGTTTTTTTTTTCGCTGATTACAGAAAAATAACGAAAAGAATTTCATCACGTACCTTTTGGTTGCAAATTACACATTTATTTATTTATTCATTTTTGTTTTTGCTCTATTATCGTCTTTTATGTAAGCCTGTAATTATTAAATAATCCTGTTTAGTTTTGTTTACTTAAAAGAAAACAATATCCAAAGGTTTTAAGGTTGTTTCAGTGAAAAGATCACCATTGAACAGATGATTCATGATTGAAGAGATTGAATAGACAATGGTGAAACTAGCCAAATCCGGTTCAAACTGGATAGCTTTCCTGACTCCTACTGTCTGTCTATCTACACTCTGTCCTCAACCATGGGAGGAGCTATGGGAGGCATCGGGGGGACATTGCCCTTCAACTTTTTGACATGAAATAAAAATGCCATCTATAAGATGGTCATCTACCAAGGCCTACCTTCCAAGATTCCACAGGTTCGAGACCTACCAAAAGGTCTGGCCCCCAGCAGACAATTCCTAACTCGGATCATGTCCTCAACCCTCTCCACTCTAGTAGCTATCAAGTGTTTGTTTACTCTTCTCCTGAATTACGTTAGGGAAGATTGGCCAGTTCGGAAAACGTTAGACTCTGGTAAAAATAACGTTGAGAGGAAGAGTCTTGTGGATCGAAAAAATATTTTACTTCCCCCAATTCACATTCAATTAGGACTCATGAAACAATTTATGGTATTGCCAAAGAAAAGAGATTGAAATGAAATGAAATCTTTAAGTTTTACGTCCCACGATTACGCCGGTAAGGAGACGGTGATGATAAGAGATGAGTGAAATGGTGAAAGTTGGAGGAAACGGGAAAACCCCGAGAAAACCCACGAGCACGGTGTTTGTCCACCACAAAGTCCACACGGCGCGAGGTGGGATCGAACCAGGGACCCCAAGCACCGGAGGTGAACGCTCTACCGCTGAGCCACCACTCAGCATTTCGGGTCTTTATGTGCGACTCAAAAATAAGTGTATGTATTCAGGCGCTGGTGCAAGGGAAGCTATAGGGGCTATAGCCCGTCCCCTTGACGCTCAAGTGTCCACTGGATAAAATGGGCTTTAATCCTGCTTTACACTGGATAAAGCGGCAAACTATGGTTTTGCCCCTTCTTTGATCATATCCTGAATCCGCCACTGTATGCATTTTTGTATGTTCCAGCATAACTCTGGGAGCATTAAATGATAAATTTAAACATGTTAGAAAATGGGATTCCGCACATTGATTTACGACATCAAACACCTTTATGTAAAAATTTAGTTTTTGTGGGTTATCAACCTTTTCGATCACATCCCTCAATTGTTTACCTACGTTGTGCTAAACAGAAATCCGACTTTACTATTTAAATACGTGAGTTACATAAAGTAAAACCTACGCAAAGTTTTAGTTTCTTCCTTTCTTATGGGCTGTTTTTTAAAAATGTTATATTAGATATTATTATCGTGAAGCTATAAAAGGCTGGTTGATTCATGGAAGATACCGATAAGAACGAAATCAAAACAAGGATGTCCCTACGCGAACTCGAACGTGACGTTGAACTTTACGCAACTGACAGGTGGGTTTTTTTTTTTTTTTTTTAATTGTAACTAACTTTCTTACCGAGACAGTTTTCACAAACAATGACCTTACGTGATGATTAACTTACATGTGACAACTGCTAATGACGCGTTAATAACACATTAAGTTCCAATGTTTTCCTTTTTCATTAAAGGAAAGTGTACTTTAGGATGATTTCATGTACAGTTTAAAAAGCAAACAATTACACAGTACATTTAACAAAGGATCAAAACTGTCACCTGCGCACGGAAAGCAGTATATGTTGAATGTAGATTTGAATTTACTTATTAATTTATTTGTTTATACATATTTCTGGGCATTACCGGCATATATGGCCTTAAGCCCGTCTCGTATAATGGATGACGTCCTTCGGCGAGCACACTACCCGAGCCTGAACGTTAGGTACCATCCTGGCATTTGCCTGGTATGAATGAGGAAAACCCAGGAAAAAATCACTCAGAATGGCTGACCTGAAAAAAAAAAAATAACGTCTTCGACCGAGTAATATGTAGGTTTGAAGTAGGGATGGCCAGAACCGGTTCCTGTTAGAACCGGTTTTCGCCCAGAGAGCATGTTTGCTTACCGCAAGCTTGCCTGTCGCTTTTATTTGATTTTATTTCGCTTTGGCTTATACACAAAAGCTTATTTCTGCTTAGCGCAAGCTGTAGTGCGGGCAACCCATGCTTCACTTGCGAGACGCTTTTCTTTAGATTGAAGTAAAAAGCCAGCGCGCGTTCGATTTTCAGTTGTTCTCAAAAACCACGTGACGCTGACCTCTTAACTTTCGGCGACAATGTAGTGTTCGCGTTGTTAGCGTCTTGTTAGCATTCAGCTTGAATAAAGGACAAACTTAATTATTTTTTTAATTGTGCCGTCTAGTACTCTAGTACTCTAGTCCCACGTACCTATAATATCACTCTTTATTTTCTCATATTTCGGTAACCATGAGGCATAACGAATTATGGTATTTAAATATAAAGCATAAATGTGAACATAGATGGCAGCAGATTTGACCCTACTTATTTTGCGAAAGAATACAGAACTGTTGCAGATATTTTAATATAAACTTCAAGTTTAACTTACAGTATAAACTTTGTCTGAACGCTGTGTTTAAAGTATAAACATTTTCCTGCGTTTTTATATATAAAAAAAGTAGAAATTTCAAATACTCGCGGCTAATATAACAACGTATTAGATATTTCTAAGAAGCAACGGCGCGTTGCTTGAACTGGCCACCTGGAATCTCTAACCAGGTAAAAAAATAGGGTATTCGTAGCTGGCGAAGAAAAATAACCAAGTCACTTAGTGTGTCCATCCCCAATTGTTATTTTATTCGCGATCTTCGTACATACGGTTGGAATACTTGCCTCTTTGGGGTTTAGGAAACAACCGTCGAATTGTATTTTCATACCTCCACGGAGGTTGACACTTTGATTTGGTCTTAACTGTTGACAACCTTGCAATTATCTAGGCTTACGATTTATTTTGATACTCTCCTCTTCGGAGGTAGAGGTACCTGAAGGAAAAAAAAAAAAAAAAAAGTAGTTGACGACTTTGGCACTTATACCGGTGAACGATTACTTTCGTGCTCCCTCTCTGGAGGAAAGAGCACCTTAATAAACTCTAACCTTAGAGCTTTGCTCTAACACCAGAATATACACAGGGGCCGTCACTACCCCTTTTGTGGTAAGCTGGCGCCATCTCCCACCTTAGTAATAAAGATGGCTTCTCAGAAGCCAGCAGCAAAATCAGATAAAAAAGTACAATCACCCCGGATTCCAGGTCTCAGGGGCAAAATAACAAAACCAACGTACAAACCGGAAGATTTTCTAGTGCCTTTAGGCAAAAAGAAACAAGCAGCCGCCCCAGCGAAATTAAAATCCACTGCACTTAAGCAGTCCAGCGCTTCACAACCATCCGCTTCGAGTAAGCCTGAAGACATGGACTTCACGGTAGTAGGAACGCTGAAGCGACGAAGGTCGTCTTTAGCAAACACCAAGACAGAACACCTCACTAATAGTGTCTCCGAATATCCACCTCTTCCACTCAGTAATAAGTTCGAGGTTTTGGCCCCAGCACAATCAGATAATGCAAGTACTAGCACTAAAACTGCAACGACAAGTCAGCCACACAATTTCAAGCCTCCTCCGATTTTCATCTACGGAATTCACAACACCTATACATTTATTAAGACCTTGTCCCGAGCATTGAAGGAGCCCCCTCTAGCTCAGCCAACTAAGGAGCGCATTCGGATTCAAGCGGCAAACAAAGATGACTACAATTCTATCAAGGCTTACTGCGATCAAACGAAAACTGAGTATGCCACAGGGGTAGCAAAAAACGAAAGGCCTATTAAGGTGGTTGTGCGAAAGCTGCCTATTGACACTGACTTAGACGATCTGAAGGATGAATTTATCCGACTGGGCTACAAACCAACAAGCGTTCATCAAATGTCTCGCAAAAGCAAGACAGATAACAAGAAAATACTAATGCCACTGTTTTTGATTGCTCTGGAACGAAGTGCAGCTATTAAAGAGATCTATGCTATCAACAACCTACTTCATTACAAGGTCCAAATCGAACCATATAAGCCTCCCTCGGTGCTACAGTGTTACAGATGCCAACGCTTGGGGCATTCACAGGACACCTGCCAAGCGCATCCGCGCTGTCTCAAATGTGGGCAATTTCATTTTACCCAGTCCTGCAGTAAATCCGACTCCTCCACACCCGCCACTTGCGCAAATTGTAAGGGAGATCACCCGGCAAATTACCGTGGATGTCCCGTATTCAAATCCTATTCTGAGGCTCTTAAATTGCCGGCACAGCAACCAAGAAAACTTCAAGATAAAGCGGAGAAAACTGTCAACAAATCAGCAGCAGAGACAATTCCTGATCCCACTACTATTAATGTCCAACCTATGGCTACGGACAATGAAGACGCTGAAGCCCCCCCTGCTTCCCACATCCAACCAGCATCTGCCGAGAAACAGGAGAGCCCCAAAGAAGACCTGGACCTAAAGTCTATTCTTTCATTCCTCAAGGGGTTACATTTCCACAAAATCATAACGCATATTAAACGTGGTATTACCCGTTTCCGTCAAGCAGCAGATTCAGCTTCCAAGGCTGCAGCAGTAATAGAAACAATAGCAGAAATGGTTGACGATGGCTGTTTCTAACTCCAGCGTCCTACATCATACACTTATCCTTGCTACATGGAATGCAGATGGTCTCGAGGGGCAGAAACAAATGCTAATTAGATTTCTTACACACCATAGAGTTGATGTCATGTTTGTACAAGAAACACACTTTACAGCTCGGATCACTACTTGGCGACTACCCAATTATATTGTATATCGGCAGGATAGAGTCGGCAGACAGAAAGGAGGATTGCTACTTATAATCAAAAAGGCTTTCCCAGTCAGGTTGGTTACAATACCACCCCTACTTACTTTGGAGGCACTTGCTGTTGAGCTAATAACTCCAGGCGTTCCATTAATATTGGTTACCGGGTACAGGTCCCCGGCCACACAACTAGAGCCCACAGACTTCGATGTCATCGCAAACTTAGGGCCAAAGGTCATTTTAGCTGGAGATCTTAATGCTAAACATGGAGAATGGAACTCAATTAAACCTAACGACGCTGGAGACGATTTACACCAATACCTCCTCACGTCCAACTTCAACATCAGTGCTCCGCCAGACCCATCTCATTATCCAAAGTTCGGCGGACAACCCGATGTGCTTGACGTCGCTCTTTGTAAAGACGTATCCTTTACTGTCCATCCTTATGTCATCTCAGATTTAGACTCTGACCATGATCCAGTCATTTTTCACGTATCACACCGCAGCATTGCCCATTCTGCCCCTATTTTTAAGCAAATAGAAACTGATTGGGATATCTTTAAACAAAAACTAAACACTATGATAGATCTCCGAGATCGGCCAGCTACCATTGAGGACATCGACCAAGCGGTTTCTCACATCACATTAGCACTTCGAACAGCAGAGGCAGCGAGCTCCACTACCAAAATCTCTCCAACACACACGGGACAATGTGACAGTCTACATCTGCAGATCTATCTCCATTTAAAACGTTGGGCTAGACGCCGATGGCAGCATACACTACATCCAGCATACAAAACATTATGGAATAAACTGCGTGCGAAACTCAAGATGCTCACACAGCGACAAAATCAACAGTACTGGGAAGATACCTTTCGAAATATCACACCAAATGATAGAAAAATATGGACATTCTCTAAATCCTTTCAGCGTGCTACAAATGCTTCCAGAGCTAGAGTTATTCAAGGCCAACAAGGACTGACTCAAGACCCACAGTCACAAGCGGATATTTTCGCTGACTCCCTGGAAGAACAGTTCCAGCCTAACAGATCACGTCTTGATCCCTATCTCAAACAGCACATCCGAACCACACTACATAGCCTAACTACACAAAACCCTATACATGACATCATCTTAGTTACACCTCGAGAAATAGAAAGACATATCAAATGTCTGCCGGCGAAGACAGCATCCGGACCCGACAGAATTCGATCTGATATCCTAAAACATCCAACCAGAAAACTACTGGTCTTCCTAACCTATTTATTTAATGCCATCTTTCACTTATGCTATTTCCCGAAGACCTGGAAGGAAGCTCGTATTATCACCATCCCCAAGCCCGGGAAGAATCCACTTCTCCCGGAAAACTATAGGCCAATAAGTCTTCTGTCACATCTAAGTAAACTCTTTGAACGTGTGTTTCTCTGGAGGCTGAAACAGCATGTAGCTACTAGAGACCTTCTACCATTTCATCAGTTCGGGTTTCGTGCACAACATAGCACTACTACACAACTCGTGCGAGTAGTGGATCATTTAACAGTGGCTTTCAACAGAAAACAACACACCCTTGGGGTCTATCTGGATGTCTCAAAAGCCTTTGATAAAGTATGGTTAGCTGGACTTTTATATAAACTATACACGCAAGGTTTTTCAGATCGTCTTCTGCATTTACTGCGTTCCTACCTCATTGGCAGAAAATTCCATGTGTCTGTTGACGGAGTTAAATCCACGTCTAGACCTATTAAAGCAGGTGTTCCACAAGGCGCTGTACTTTCACCGCTTTTATATAATCTGTACACAGCAGATATCCCGACCTTACCCCATTGCTTTGTTGCAACATACGCCGACGATACTGCCTTTTTCACGACCAGTAGCTCACTTGCACAGTGTTACATATACATGCAACGCCAACTCATAGGTTTTCAAGAATGGGCAAGACGTTGGAGAATCAAAATAAATGCAGACAAAAGCTGTGCTGTCATCCATAGTCGGAGACGCATCCGCGTCCATCGAAATCTAACCTATGAGAACACACGCATTCCTCATGCTACGCACGCAAAATATTTGGGTGTAACTTTAGATCGTGGTCTAACGTTTGCCGCACACATCAGAGACATAAAACAGAGAGCATTACGAAAAATCTCAGCGTTGTACCCCATCTTGCGCTGTAGCTCCCTTTCTCATGAGGTCCGAGCTCACATCTTCAAAATGATAATCCTGTCTACCATCTCTTATGCATGCCCTGCCTGGCAACATGCTTCACATAGTCACGTACAAACTCTCGAAAGTGTGCAAACTCGAGCTGGTCGTATAATCACTGGTCACGACAAATATACACGAAACAGCCAGATCCTGGAAGACTTAGAGCTACCCACTGTCAGAGACGTACTACGGCATCTCCACAATAAGTTCTGGGGTACTTTACCCAGACATATAAATCCAGCTATAGCTAATATCGGCACCGAATGCGCACTGCGGAACGTCCATCGAACACCACGCATTTAAAATCTCTCCAGGACTGGTAAAGAATTCATAATCAGCTACTCTGCGACAGTTGCAGATGTAGTCTCCCATACATACCAAAACAATAGTAACATTCAACAAACCACCAGCACATCTTGATATATTCTTTCTAACATATTACTCATGGAGTCAGGGGCTCTGGCCCGATACTCTATACATAACCACAAAATTACCGTGACCGTGACCGTGACCGTTGCTTGTGCATACTTCGCTGGTTTCCAGCTTTCTCATTTGAGGCATTGTTTACAGTGTCAAGTCCTGACTGACAAGTAAACCTTACGTTTGGGTGAATCGAGTTGCTGACTGAGACACATATGAGAAAGTAGTACTAAATGTGGTTAGTATTTCAGTGAAGTTGTAGGTGCGAAGCTCCAGGGGTTTAGGAGATACAGCTACTAGAACATCACATGATAGTACAGAATAGTCTTCATACAGTTGGAGGTAAAAGCCCTGTAAGACCTCTTGTAACGATAAAATGTGAATAACAAATATATGGGTACATATTAGGACTAGGGAGAAGTCATATAGTAACGGTATACCTGACGGCGGCCATCTTGAAATCCGCCATTTTGAATTAAGGTTAAGTTTCTAAAATAGGAATAGGGTCATGTGATACGTGATTTAAGGCGCAAATTTAATCAAAAGAACAATGGTGACGTTAATTTTGATTTACACGCAATTGGTAAAAAGTTACATGGAAATTAACTATTGTTGCAGCATATGTATTAGTCCTTTACCTCACCTTGTAAATTTTGTGTTAATGATAATAATTACATAAAAAGCAGGTGGATAAATATTAGGTCTCTGGTAAGAGTTGCCTTGATGGCGGCCATGTTCAAATCCGCCATTTTGAATCAGACAAAAGTTTTAAACGAAACGCATAACATTGACACCTTATTAATAGCAAATTTTACCATAAATCCAACGGTATAACCATTTTTGCTTTATCATTAACCAGCATTTGTTATCGCATAAACAAGTTGCTAATTTAAGCAAAAATGACCAAAGTGGAATTGAGTCATAATTGAACTTGCGTCTTTCTTCCAGAAAAGTCCTCAATTAGTACAATCAATATCTAGTTCAGAAAAGAGTGCATGACTTGCACAAATGTTCTGCTCACAGTGAGCACACATGACAAAGGCAATCGAGTAACACTTGACACATTTGTCGTTAACAATTCCGTCAAAGCAGTAGTCGTAAGGAGCGATCCAACGTCCAGGTTCTTCATTCAAATATCCAGCCTGATTGATAGCGAATCGGATCATATTGCGAAAACGAGGAGCACTGAACTGGTAAATTGTAAACGACTGAAGTTGTATGAACCTATCACGGTGCCATATGTTCACATCTCTTTCTGTAACTGCTGTATCAGTAATGAAACGAACAAATGCTTTGTACGGGCGAATGAAGTGAACATCTAGAGGCTAAATCATGCCAGTACAACCACTAGGTATTAGTCGCTTGATCAGTGTAACTCCTTCGGGCACACACTGTGACGAAAGAATGTCGTCTTTGTTTGCACTCCACGAATCAAGTAATAGCAAGATTGTCTTTCTATCACGTGGAATGCTTTTCCACCTGCTTTTTATTTAATTATTATCATTAACACAAAATTTACAAGGTGGGGTAAAGGACTAATACATATGCTGCAACAATAGTTAATTTCCCTGTAACTTTTTACCAATTGCGCGTAAATCAAAATTAACGTCACCATTGTTCTTTTGATTAAATTTGCGCCTTAAATCACGTATCACATGACCCTATTCCTATTTTAGAAACTTAACCTTAATTCAAAATGGCGGATTTCAAGATGGCCGCTGTCAGGTATACCCTTACTATATGACTTCTCCCTAGTCCTAATATGTACCCATATATTTGTTATTCACCTTTTATCCTTACAAGAGGTCTTACAGGGCTTTTACCTCCAACTGTATGAAGACTATTCTGTACTATCATGTGATGTTCTAGTAGCTGTATCTCCTAAACCCCTGGAGCTTCGCACCTACAACTTCACTGAAATACTAACCATATTTAGAACTACTTTCTCATATGTGTCTCAGTCAGCAACTCGATTCACCCAAACGTAAGGTTTACTTGTGAGGATATTACGAGCTTGTGGACGCAAGCCCGGCAGTTCTCAGTGGCGGGCGAGAGGGTGAGAGAGACAGAGGGTTTCACTCGAGTGGAGACTGCACTACTGTACACGTTAGTGTGCATATTTTTGGAAGCTTAGCTTCATCATCCATTTCATCATCTCTTCATCTTTCGTTCAACATACTGATCTTCAATCATTGGTTTTCCATCCACCATCTTCATTGGCCACTATGGCCAGCGGACAACACCAGTCTCTTCCTGCGACAGCTCCTACACCATCAGGCCTCCCTGCGGCTGCTCATAAAGTAGAGAAACGAAAGAGCTATAAGGATGCGTTTGAAACACCAGTACTTGTGACACCACGACCAGATGAGAATACCAGGATTACGGACAACGGTAACATAGCATCTACATCTACATCTCCACCTCACAAGAAGCACCATGACGATAACATCAGTATTGCTAGTTCCGACGATAGCTCCCGACTCATGATAGTAGACGGCATCCAGCAACTCTCTCACAAACCTCAACCAGACGTTCATAACTTTCTTCTACAAAACTTTGATCCAAAACTCCGCAACACCAAACTGTTACTTCAACAAATTCTTAAATACCGACCACGCACAGAAATTTTACAAATTGTTCAAACACAAAACGGCTACATCATAAAGTCACCTCTGCCGCATTTTGCTACAACAATACGAGACAAGCACAGTTTCGAAATCTTTGGCAAGACAGCAAAACTTACAAAACTCCACGACCAACGTACCAAACTACCGCCGCCACCCAGACGATCTCCTACACTATCTGTGGTCATTCGCGGAGTGGATCCATCATACAGCGATGACGAAATTGAAGAGGAATTACGTCAAGAAGGGTACGTGTTCAAGAAATGTCTTCGCATCCGTAACAACCAAGGAGCTACTTACATGGTGCGGGTCTTGACCGAATCACAAGACACTATTGACGATCTATTGGAACACGGGGCATACATCTACAAGAAACGACACAGAGTTGAACCATCGAAAACTCCAGCCCCTCTACCAATACGTTGCGACCGTTGCCAGGAGTATACACATCCAACATCAAAATGTACTAATACTTTCAAATGTGGTTACTGTGGTGGTCCCCACCACACCCGAACCTGTCCAAACATGCAACAACCACCTGACTGCCCTACCTGTCACGAACGTCATCCTGCTTATAGTTACAAATGCAAATCGAAACCTGTTCCTCAAGAAGCACAGCCAGAATTAGTTGTTCCTCTCCGCATGCATGATGCACAAAATCAAACTTCTGACACTCATACTACCTCAGATCAACCTATAACAATCAAACAACTCCTAGCTTTCATCACGCTCACGCTTCAAAACATACATCCGTTCGCACGTCCTCTAGTTTTGCAACACGTTCAATTCGCTGCACAATCAGTCTTTCACCTTCAATTTCATGCAACTTACAATGGACCTACGGCCTACTTTCATACTTTTCCATCTCAGCAAGGCCTTTAAATTCCATCCTGTCATGAGCATTATGGGTTTAGTCTTTCTCTTTCTAAATATTCGTTCACTCTTCACTCACAAACTACTTTTCGAACAACTCCTTCTCGAAGAAAAAGCAAATGCTTTCCTACTGAACGAAACTCATCTTACTCCAAAATTGCAATGCAAAATTCCAGGCTACACATTAATCCGCAAAGACAGCACTCTACCAGCACGACGTGCAAATGGTGGCGTTGCTATCGGCTTCTCACCCCATATCCCATATCGCATACATACATGTCCAGCACAGAATCTACCAGAACATCTCATAATCACCCTTTACTACAAATCAGATTACATCACCATAGCAACAATCTATGTACGACCAGGCCACCCAATCCCTCTGGGATTCTTCCAGTATATTTCAAACTCGTTTCAGCGCTATATCATCTTAGCTGACATCAATATTCATAGTCGTTCTATCAGAGACAAAACGAATTTTGTGAACTTCATCACCACTGCTACAACAGGCACATATCACCAACTACCAAAACCGACACGCCCAGAATCAAATACGACCCCTGACGTAGCTATTACTTCAGCTACCTTAACACAGCGCACAACACTTGAAGTCTTAGACCCATTAGGAAGTGATCATGTACCGATCAAGCTATTCATTCAATGTCGCACTCCTCGACCTCTTGATGCAACCCCACCTCATATGATCTTAAGATATGATAAAGCAGACTGGGAGAAATATCGTTTATATCTTTCAACACACCTAGAAGGACTTGATCCACCTACTACCGAAGACGAACTATATCATCTATTGGATACTATTACACGCCATATCAATCACGCTTCAGCACAATATATACCACAATCACAATATACGCCATATAAGCCTAAACTTCCGCCGCAATATCTTGCCATGGTGCAGCGATCGCGACACTTTTTTCGGGACTACATTCATACAGGAAGTCGAGAGGCTCTTCGCCATCACAGAGCTCTACAACGTACAGTCCAAAACTATGTTAAAGCCTATAAATTACGTCAGTGGGTAAAAACCTGCAACACTCTTGCAGAGACATCCCACCCGTCACGTTACTGGAAACGCCTCAACGCTCTTTCTGGCAAATCAAATAGAACGTCATATCCACTCATTCTTAACGACAAACCTCTTCACTCTGATCTCGATAAAGCAAATGCCTTTGCCACATATCTTCAGGATATCTTCACACCACTTACTCCTGACCGTCCTGTTCATAATCATCCGGTGGATCAATTTGATTTTTCATCTGCTCATCTTCAGCCAAACAGCAACCACCAGCTGAATATTCATAAAACACTAACAGCGGCCATCACTCCTGATGATATTACTTCAGCCATTCGAAGAAAACGTAATACAGCCCCAGGTATAGACGCAATCTCTTATCGCCATATTAAGGAATGTTCATATGCAGTTCTCTACCTTCTCTCACTAATCTATACTTTCATCTTACGTTCTGGATTCATACCATCACAATGGAAGACGTCTAAAATTCTGATGTTTCTCAAACCTAATAAACCAGCTGACAGTATTTCTTCATATCGACCTATTCAATTAACGCCTGTGTTCAGTAAAATTCTCGAAAAAATCTTAGTTCAACGACTGCATATCCATCTTACTCATTATAATCTTTTACCACGGACGCAAGCTGGATTTCGCCCAAATTTTAGTATCAACGACCAATTACTCCGTCTTCTCAATCACATCACCAACCAATATAATACATCACGACCATCTTGCCTTACCTTATTTGATTTGGAGAAAGCATTTGATAAAGTATGGCACGCAGGACTTATGTACAAACTTTTGAGCTTCCGGCTTCCTCTTGCTTATATTCGATTCATCTATAACTTTCTGCATTGTCGCTTGGCATACGTATCTATTAACGACACATTCTCTCATCCTATATTCCTTTACTCTGGTGTACCACAAGGATCTTCACTCTCCCCTCTGCTTTATCTTCTTTATGTGGCTGACTTACCACCATTACCTCCGAACGTTCATGTTTTTCAATATGCAGACGATACAGCGTTCCTAGCACTTGGTAAAACTGTTCACCAACTTAATATTTCAATGCAGTCCGCTATAGATTCATTTATTAACTGGTGTGAAAAGTGGCGCCTCAAGATAAACGCTCTCAAGACCCAGACTATAGTTTTCTTGCCGCCCAAAAAACGCACAAAGGTCCACCGAAACCCCAATCTACTTCATCTCACAGTCGAAGATACACGTATTCAACTCAGTAAATCTGTCAAATACCTCGGCCTCACCTTAGACACACATCTCACTTGGAAACCACATTTACAGGACGTGATTACAAAAGCTTCAAACCGGCTCAATTTATTAAAACGTCTCACGGGCACTACCTGGGGTCTCAGTTCTACAACTGTGTTAAATACTTACAAGGTCTTTTTGCGTCCAGTTCTGACGTATGCTAATCTAGCTTGGATCGCTGCACCACCATCCTTCTATAACAAATTAAAGATCTTAGAACGCCATGCACTCCGCATTGCTTATAGGATAAAATTGCCAAGTCCAACATGCGAATTGTACGAAAGAATCCCTTTTCCACATATTCTCTTCCATCTCGAATCTCTCCGTCTCAAATATATCGATAAACACCTGCATGAACGCCACCCGCTTCTCATAGACACCATGAACGCCCACATAGACTTTCCTATTTCAACTCCCATTATACATACGCCGTTATCTCTTCTTTTCACGATTTACCATTACACTCTACCTCCAAACCACAGGTACCTCCACTTAGCAGAAGAATTAAAGACCGACGACCCACAGCCTCTCATCTGTCCATCATACGCACTGTAATACCTCTGTCACTAATCTGGGCTTTCCCTTGTCTTTCATCAATGCTTGGAGCAGCCCCCAAGCGAGAAGATTAACCAGCATCAGTCAACTAACATAACCCAGTGTTGTGTTTGTGATTCGCACTTCACCACATCATGCCATCTCATCTTCACCTCATGATTGTGATCTAAAGATCACAATGTTCAACCTACCAATGCTAAAGATCAACAAATAAAATAAAATAAAATAAAATAAAATCCTCTGTATAATAACGATAACACCTTCCTTCATTCCTATACCCCTTTTCTAACCCAGTAAGACAAACATCCCATAGACCAACCACCACAACTCTTATTTCTTCTCATTGTAATGTTACCCAATTCCCCATAGAGGGCGTAACCCTCGAGCGGGTAGCTAGCTCTGGCTAGCAAAAAAAAAAAAAAAAAAAAACGTTGCTTGTGTCGATACTTAGCTGGTTTCCAGCTTTCTCACTAGAGGCACTCCTGTAGTGTCAAGTCTAGGCTGAGAATATTACGCGTTTGTGGACGCAAGCGTGGCAGTTCTCAGTTTTTGGGCGAGAGAGTGAGAGAGATCAAGGGTTTCACCCGAGTGGAGGCTGCACTACCGTACACATTAGTGTACTAATTTTTTGGAAGCTTTTGCTTCATCACTCATCACATCATCTGTACTGCAATAGACATCTGCTACACTTACATACACAGCGTTCTGGAAATCATCTTGTCCGGCTACTATGGCCAGTGGACAAATCCTGGTCTTCCGCCTGCAGTTCCTACAGCTTCCACTGTCTCTACGAAGGTAGAGAAGCGCAAAAGTTACAAGGACGCTTTTATCACTTCAGATCACGATCGCGGATTAGTGGGTAATCCTATCGACGGCGACCCAGCAACTAATCCAAAATCTCCTCCTCACAAAAAGCATCACGATGACAATATCAGCATCGCCAGTTCAGACGACAGCTCTCGCCTAATGATTGTTGATGGCATTCAACAATTTCCTCAGAAACCACAGACAGAAATTCATAACTTTCTACTCCAGGATTATGATCCGAAATTCCGGAACACCAAACTTCTACTCCAGCAACTTCTCAAATATCGACCTCGTTCAGAAATCACACAGATCATTCAAACTCAAAACGGATACATTATTAAATCGCCATTACCTAATTTCGCAACAACAGTCAGAGACAAACATAGTTTTGAGATATTTGGGAAAACAGCAAAACTCACAAAACTGAACGACAACCGTAAGAAACAAATGCCACCACCCAGACGAACTCCTGTTCTATCTGTAGTCATCCGCGGTGTTGATCCGTCTTACAGTGACGAAGAAATCGAAGAGGAACTACACCACGAGGGATACACCTTCAAAAAATGCATTCGCATTAGAAATAATCAAGGAGCTACTTATATGGTCAGGGTACTGACAGAGTCGCAGGAAACTATTGACGACCTGCTTGAACACGGAGCATTCATATACAAGCAAAGACATAGAGTGGAACCCTCCAAAACATCGCCTCCTCTTCCCATACGCTGCGATCGATGCCAGGAATACACTCATCCTACGCCTAAATGCGTAAATCCGTTTAAGTGTGGCTACTGCGGTGGCCCTCATCCTACCCGCTCTTGTCCAAATATGCAACGGCCGCCTGAGTGTTCAACTTGTCATGAACGTCATCCAGCTTATAGCTATAAATGCAAAGCCAAACCTACTCCAGAAGAAGCCAAACCTGAACTAGTAGTTCCACTTAGAATACATGACGCACAGAATCAAACTTCCGAACCCAGCACATCTGATCAACCAATTACTATTAAACAGCTTCTTGCCTTCATTACTCTTACTCTACAAAACATCCATCCGTTTGCACGTCCATTAGTTCTACAACACGTCCAGTATGCTGCTCAATCAGTCTTCCATCTTCAGTTCCAAGCGACTTACAATGGTCCAACTGCCTACTTTCATACTTTCCCATCTTCACAAACCTTCTAAATATCATCTCAGTATGGACATTATGGGTATTATTTTTCTGTTTGCTAACATACGCTCTCTCTGCACCCACAAAATACTATTTGAACAACTGTTACTCGAAGAGAAAGTCGATTCTTTTCTCCTTAACGAAACACATCTGACTCCCAAAATGAAATGCAAATTACCAGGATATACGATCATTCGCAAGGACAACACTTTACCAGCACGTCGGGCAAATGGCGGGGTAGCTGTTGGGTTTTCACCTCACATCCCATATCGTATCCACACTCCAGCAATTCAGAACCTTCCAGAAAATCTAGTAATCACTCTTTACTACAAATCCGATTATATTACAGTGGCCACTATCTACGTCCGCCCAGGGCATCCAATTCCTCTGTCATTTTTTTTTCAATACATATCGAACACTTTTCAGCGTTACATCATTCTAGCCGATATCAATTTCCATAGTCGTTCCAATAGGGACCAAACTCATTTTTTGAATTTCATTCTCACCAATACGACGGGCACTTTTCATCACCTACCTAAACCAACCAGACCTGAATCAAATACCACACCCGATATCGCTATCACGTCTGCCTCTGTAACGCCACGCTCCACTATAGATGTCCTTGATCCTTTCGGGAGTGACCATGTGCCCATAAAACTCAGTATCAAATGCCGTACCCCCCGACCTCTCGACGCACCCCCACCTCGCATGATTCCTCGATATGACAAAGCGGACTGGGAGAAATATCGAACATACCTCACCGAACATCTCGAAGGCTTAAATCCTCCTACAACAGAGTCAGAGTTATATCAATCATTAGAGACTATCACCAATCATATCAATGAAGCATCTGCACAATATATACCACAATCTCAATATGCACCACACAAACCTAAACTTCCACCACAATATCTTGCCATGGTAAAACGATCACGTCAGTTCTTCCGTGAATATACTCGCACAGGAAATCGAGAGGCACTTAGACATCACAGAGCACTCCAGCGCACTGTTCACAATTATGTTAAAGCCTTTAAATTAAGACAATGGATCAAAACTTGCAATTCTCTCTCCGAAACCTCTCATCCTACTCGATATTGGAAACGGCTAAACGCTCTTTCTGGCAAATATACCAAAACTTCATACCCGATCATCATCAATGACTCGCCTTTAGACACTGATCTGGACAAAGCAAACGCCTTCGCCACTTATCTCCAAGATATCTTTACACCGCTCACTCCCGAACATCCAGTTCGCAATCACCCAGTGGATCACTTCGACTTTTCTTCACCTCATCTTCAGCCAAACAGTACTCACCCACTTAATACATCACGTCCTCTTACAAAGCCCATCACTCCAGAAGATATTAGCACAGCTATTGCACGAAAACGAAACACCGCACCTGGCACTGATAACATCTCATATCGACATATCAAGGAAAGTCCATACGCAGTATTATATATTCTTTCTCTCACCTTTACATTCATCCTCCGCACTGGCTATATACCATTACAGTGGAAAACTTCAAAGGTACTGATGTTTCTCAAACCCAACAAACCCGCCGACTGTGTCTCCTCATATCGACCTATCCAATTGACTCCAGTCTTCAGCAAAATCTTAGAGAAGATTCTAGTATACCGTCTTCATACACATCTTTCCAGATATAATTTATTACCATCACATCAAGCAGGTTTTCGTCCAAATTTCAGTATTAATGATCAGTTATTCCGCCTTCTCAATTACATCACAAATCACTATAATACTTCCTGGCCATCTTGTTTAACTCTCTTTGATCTTGAAAAAGCTTTTGACAAGGTTTGGCACCATGGCGTTGTTTATAAACTTCTCAACTTTCGTCTTCCTCTTACTTACATCAGATTCATATATAATTTCCTGTTCTGTCGCCTAGCATATGTTACCATTAATCATACCTTCTCTCATCCAATATTTCTTCATTCTGGTGTACCGCAAGGATCGTCTCTTTCTCCATTATTGTATCTTCTCTATGTAGCCGACTTTCCAACTCTGCCCGATAATATACACGTTTTTCAATACGCAGATGACACCGCCTTCTTAGCGCTGGGCAAAACCATCCATCAACTAAATACTTCTATGCAATCCGCCATAGATTCATTTGTCCAATGGTGTAAAGTGTGGCGCTTAAAGATCAACGCTCTCAAGACACAAACTATAGTTTTCCTACACCCTAAAAAGCGCACAAAAGTACAGAGAAATCCCAAGCTCCTTCATCTCACAGTCAGTGATACACGTCTTCCACTCAGCAAAACAGTAACATATTTAGGACTTGTCTTAGACACACATCTCACCTGGAAGGCCCATTTGCAGCACATCACCACCAAAGCTTACAATCGTCTTAATTTACTCAAACGTCTTACAGGCACTACTTGGGGTCTCAGTCCAAAAACTGTGCTCAATACCTATAAAGTATTTCTACGTCCGGTCATCACATATGCTCATCTAGCCTGGATTGCCGCACCACTCTCCTTCTACAATAAATTGAAGATATTGGAACGACATGCACTGCGCATTGCTTACAGAATCAAACTACCCAGTCCGACATACGAACTCTATCAACGCATGACCTTTCCACATATTCTTTTCCATCTTGAGTCTCTCCGTCTTAAGTACATCACCACTCGTCTTGAGGATCGCCACCCACTCCTCATCGATACAATGACAGCACACATAGACTTTCCACTTCGTGCCCATCTTCTCCATACACCATTGGCGCTGCTTTTTACCCTCTATCACTACACTCTTCCTCCGAATCACCATCATCTCCTCTTAGCCGCAGAATTGAAGGCCGACGTCATCCCACCCTTCATATGTCCATCATTCGCACAGTAACTCCTTTGTAACTAATCTGGGCTCCCGCTGTCTTTTCATCAATGCTTGGAGTAGCCCCCAAGCGAGAAGAATAACATGCATCTGTCCACTAACATAACCCTGTATTGTGTATGCTGTGTATCGCACTTCATCACATCATGCTCATCACCTCCATCATCACTTCATGATTGTGATCCAAAGATCACAATGTCCCTCCGAAAAGTGAGATAATAAATAAATAAATAAATAATAAATGCAATCCACAATCTTCCTTCATTGTTTCACCATTTCCTTTCTCTTTATCCTTCACCATCCACATATCAGTATACAAATATCACATAGACCAACTCCCACTGTTCTTTCTATCAGTTCCCATGCATCTACCTTCCCATAGAGGGCGTAACCCTCGCACGGGTGGCTAGCCGCGGCTAGCAAAAAAAAAAAAAAAAAACGTTGCTTGTCTGAACTGGCCACCTGGAATCTCTAACCAGGTAAAAAAATAGGGTATTCGTATCTGGCGAAGAAAAATAACCAAGTCACTTAGTGTGTCCATCCCCAATTGTTATTTTATTCGCGATCTTCGTACATACGGTTGGAATACTTGCCTCTTTGGGGTTTAGGAAACAACCGTCGAATTGTATTTTCATACCTCCACGGAGGTTGACACTTTGATTTGGTCTTAACTGTTGACAACCTTGCTATTCTCTAGGCTTACGATTTATTTTGATACTCTCCTCTTCGGAGGTAGAGGTACCTGAAGGAAAAAAAAAATAGTTGACGACTTTGGCACTTATACCGGTGAACGATTACTTTCGTGCTCCCTCTCTGGAGGAAAGAGCACCTTAATAAACTCTAAACTTAGAGCTTTGCTCTAACACCAGAATATACACAGGGGCCGTCACTACCCCTTTTGTGGTAAGCTGGCGCCATCTCCCACCTTAGTAATAAAGATGGCTTCTCAGAAGCCAGCAGCAAAATCAGATAAAAAAGTACAATCACCTCGGATTCCAGGTCTCAGGGGCAAAATAACAAAACCAACGTACAAACCGGAAGATTTTCTAGTGCCTTTAGGCAAAAAGAAACAAGCAGCCGCCCCAGCGAAATTAAAATCCACTGCACTTAAGCAGTCCAGCGCTTCACAACCATCCGCTTCGAGTAAGCCTGAAGACATGGACTTCACGGTAGTAGGAACGCTGAAGCGACGAAGGTCGTCTTTAGCAAACACCAAGACAGAACACCTCACTAATAGTGTCTCCGAATATCCACCTCTTCCACTCAGTAATAAGTTCGAGGTTTTGGCCCCGGCACAATCAGATAATGCAAGTACTAGCACTAAAACTGCAACGACAAGTCAGCCACACAGTTTCAAGCCTCCTCCGATTTTCATCTACGGAATTAACAACACCTATACATTTATTAAGACCTTGTCCCGAGCATTGAAGGAGCCCCCTCTAGCTCAGCCAACTAAGGAGCGCATTCGGATTCAAGCGGCAAACAAAGATGACTACAATTCTATCAAGGCTTACTGCGATCAAACGAAAACTGAGTATGCCACAGGGGTAGCAAAAAACGAAAGGCCTATTAAGGTGGTTGTGCGAAAGCTGCCTATTGACACTGACTTAGACGATCTGAAGGATGAATTTATCCGACTGGGCTACAAACCAACAAGCGTTCATCAAATGTCTCGCAAAAGCAAGACAGATAACAAGAAAATACTAATGCCACTGTTTTTGATTGCTCTGGAACGAAGTGCAGCTATTAAAGAGATCTATGCTATCAACAACCTACTTCATTACAAGGTCCAAATCGAACCATATAAGCCTCCCTCGGTGCTACAGTGTTACAGATGCCAACGCTTGGGGCATTCACAGGACACCTGCCAAGCGCATCCGCGCTGTCTCAAATGTGGGCAATTTCATTTTACCCAGTCCTGCAGTAAATCCGACTCCTCCACACCCGCCACTTGCGCAAATTGTAAGGGAGATCACCCGGCAAATTACCGTGGATGTCCCGTATTCAAATCCTATTCTGAGGCTCTTAAATTGCCGGCACAGCAACCAAGAAAACTTCAAGATAAAGCGGAGAAAACTGTCAACAAACCAGCAGCAGAGACAATTCCCGATCCCACTATTATTAATGTCCAACCTATGGCTACGGACAATGAAGACGCTGAAGCCCCTCCTGCTTCCCACATCCAACCAGCATCTGCCGAAAAACAGGAGAGCCCCAAAGAAGACCTGGACCTAAAGTCTATTCTTTCATTCCTCAAGGGGTTACATTTCCACAAAATCATAACGCATATTAAACGTGGTATTACCCGTTTCCGTCAAGCAGCAGATTCAGCTTCCAAGGCTGCAGCAGTAATAGAAACAATAGCAGAAATGGTTGACGATGGCTGTTTCTAACTCCAGCGTCCTACATCATACACTTATCCTTGCTACATGGAATGCAGATGGTCTCGAGGGGCAGAAACAAATGCTAATTAGATTTCTTACACACCATAGAGTTGATGTCATGTTTGTACAAGAAACACACTTTACAGCTCGGATCACCACTTGGCGACTACCCAATTATATTGTATATCGGCAGGATAGAGTCGGCAGACAGAAAGGAGGATTACTACTTATAATCAAAAAGGCTTTCCCAGTCAGGTTGGTTACAATACCACCCCTACTTACTTTGGAGGCACTTGCTGTTGAGCTAATAACTCCAGGCGTTCCATTCATATTGGTTACCGGGTACAGGTCCCCGGCCACACAACTAGAGCCCACAGACTTCGATGTCATCGCAAACTTAGGGCCAAAGGTCATTTTAGCTGGAGATCTTAATGCTAAACATGGAGAATGGAACTCAATTAAACCTAACGACGCTGGAGACGATTTACACCAATACCTCCTCACGTCCAACTTCAACATCAGTGCTCCGCCAGACCCAACTCATTATCCAAAGTTGGGCGGACAACCCGATGTGCTTGACGTCGCTCTTTGTAAAGACGTATCCTTTACTGTCCATCCTTATGTCATCTCAGATTTAGACTCTGACCATGATCCAGTCATTTTTCACGTATCACACCGCAGCATTGCCCATTCTGCCCCTATTTTTAAGCAAATAAAAACTGATTGGGATATCTTTAAACAAAAACTAAACACTATGATAGATCTCCGAGATCGGCCAGCTACCATTGAGGACATCGACCAAGCGGTTTCTCACATCACATTAGCACTTCGAACAGCAGAGGCAGCGAGCTCCACTACCAAAATCTCTCCAACACACACGGGACAATGTGACAGTCTACATCTGCAGATCTATCTCCATTTAAAACGTTGGGCTAGACGCCGATGGCAGCATACACTACATCCAGCATACAAAACATTATGGAATAAACTGCGTGCGAAACTCAAGATGCTCACACAGCGACAAAATCAACAGTACTGGGAAGATACCTTTCGAAATATCACACCAAATGATAGAAAAATATGGACATTCTCTAAATCCTTTCAGCGTGCTACAAATGCTTCCAGAGCTAGAGTTATTCAAGGCCAACAAGGACTGACTCAAGACCCACAGTCACAAGCGGATATTTTCGCTGACTCCCTGGAAGAACAGTTCCAGCCTAACAGATCACGTCTTGATCCCTATCTCAAACAGCACATCCGAACCACACTACATAGCCTAACTACACAAAACCCTATACATGACATCATCTTAGTTACACCTCGAGAAATAGAAAGACATATCAAATGTCTGCCGGCGAAGACAGCATCCGGACCCGACAGAATTCGATCTGATCTCCTAAAACATCCAACCAGAAAACTACTGGTCTTCCTAACCTATTTATTTAATGCCATCTTTCACTTATGCTATTTCCCGAAGACCTGGAAGGAAGCTCGTATTATCACCATCCCCAAGCCCGGGAAGAATCCACTTCTCCCGGAAAACTATAGGCCAATAAGTCTTCTGTCACATCTAAGTAAACTCTTTGAACGTGTGTTTCTCTGGAGGCTGAAACAGCATGTAGCTACTAGAGACCTTCTACCATTTCATCAGTTCGGGTTTCGTGCACAACATAGCACTACTACACAACTCGTGCGAGTAGTGGATCATTTAACAGTGGCTTTCAACAGAAAACAACACACCCTTGGGGTCTATCTGGATGTCTCAAAAGCCTTTGATAAAGTATGGTTAGCTGGACTTTTATATAAACTATACACGCAAGGTTTTTCAGATCGTCTTCTGCATTTACTGCGTTCCTACCTCATTGGCAGAAAATTCCATGTGTCTGTTGACGGAGTTAAATCCACGTCTAGACCTATTAAAGCAGGTGTTCCACAAGGCGCTGTACTTTCACCGCTTTTATATAATCTGTACACAGCAGATATCCCGACCTTACCCCATTGCTTTGTTGCAACATACGCCGACGATACTGCCTTTTTCACGACCAGTAGCTCACTTGCACAGTGTTACATATACATGCAACGCCAACTCATAGGTTTTCAAGAATGGGCAAGACGTTGGAGAATCAAAATAAATGCAGACAAAAGCTGTGCTGTCATCCATAGTCGGAGACGCATCCGCGTCCATCGAAATCTAACCTATGAGAACACACGCATTCCTCATGCTACGCACGCAAAATATTTGGGTGTAACTTTAGATCGTGGTCTAACGTTTGCCGCACACATCAGAGACATAAAACAGAGAGCATTACGAAAAATCTCAGCGTTGTACCCCATCTTGCGCTGTAGCTCCCTTTCTCATGAGGTCCGAGCTCACATCTTCAAAATGATAATCCTGTCTACCATCTCTTATGCATGCCCTGCCTGGCAACATGCTTCACATAGTCACGTACAAACTCTCGAAAGTGTGCAAACTCGAGCTGGTCGTATAATCACTGGTCACGACAAATATACACGAAACAGCCAGATCCTGGAAGACTTAGAGCTACCCACTGTCAGAGACGTACTACGGCATCTCCACAATAAGTTTTGGCGTACTTTACCCAGACATATAAATCCAGCTATAGCTAATATCGGCACCGAATGCGCACTGCGGAACGTCCATCGAACACCACGCATTTAAAATCTCTCCAGGACTGGTAAAGAATTCATAATCAGCTACTCTGCGACAGTTGCAGATGTAGTCTCCCATACATACCAAAACAATAGTAACATCCAACAAACCACCAGCACATCTTGATATATTCTTTCTAACATATTACTCATGGAGTCAGGGGCTCTGGCCCGATACTCTATACATAACCACAAAATTACCGTGACCGTGACCGTGACCGTGACCGTTGCTTGTCTGAACTAAAATGTAATAATTATGCTTATTTTGATGTTTTGCAGAAGCGGATCCGAGACTTGGGTGTTTTCACGGTTGTCTATTTGCTTCAATAATTGGGAAGAGGAGGGGAAAACATATTGTAGCATAGATTTAGTCAGACAGTTAAATTATACTGTTTTATCTAAATTCGCTTACTGAAAGATTCCATATAACTTGTTTGGCGTGTTTTCGCTTGCAATAAGCTTAATAAAGCTTGCCATTGATGAGAATACGCTTATACTTGGATTGCGTTTGAGATAATTTGACTTGTGTTTAACTTGTGAAGACAAGCTTGCGCAAGCCTTGCCCAGATGTAACTAACTAAAGTTTATTCAAGGAACGTTCAGTACCTCATGTAAACAAATGCACGTGGTGATTGTTTGATTTTATTGGTTAGAGAGCCTTAGAACACCCATGCGGCAGAATAAAATAGTGCTTGCTTATAAGGCTCATTACCAGAATTCCTTAGAATTAGACAACAGAAACAACACTTTATCTAAGAACTAAATTGAATTAATGCAATAAAAAGAGAATACGCATGCATTGAAAGTGGTTTTGACCATACTTTAGTGTGAATCACAGTTAACAATATGATCACATGCGGGGAATAAGTAAAACATCGACAGGGTACAAGCACGTGCTTCTCGAAAGAAGCGCTGACCGATAGCCAATCATCCGATGACTGGCGGAGTAATACAATTCTGCAATGTTTACATCAGGATCAGAAGGTTCGTTGAATGAACTTTAGCTTGCAGCAAGCTAATTGGCTTGCATAGTATAGCTTGCGGCAAGCTAATTGACCTTGCCACAGCAAGCTTGTGGCAACTTGCAGCAAGCTTAAATTACTGTCTGGGTCGGGTTTGAACGGATCCGGTTCTAGAAGATCCGGTTCCGGAACCGGTTTTTCGGATCCATGTCTGGAACCGGCTCTTCGGATCAAGGTCTGGAACCGGTTCTTCGGATCAAGGTCTGGAACCGGTTCTTCGGATCAAGGTCTAGAACCGGTTCTTCGGATCCAGATCTGGAACCGGTTCTCAAGATCCGGTACTGGAACCGGGTTTTCGGATCCAGGTCTGGAACCGAAACTTTGTGACGATCCCTAGTTTGAAGCAGCGAAACAACAACATACGTCAAATGCATAGTTTACTATAATAATAAGTTTATATATATATATATATTTTGTACTAGAAATAACCAGATTCCCATCGTAGCCCTATGTATCGTATAGACTATTTGGATTAAAGATACAAGTGATAATCAGGGCCAGCCCTAGGAAATTTGCTGCCCCGTGGAATGACATCATTTACCGCCCTCTGTCTCCAGAAAGAACAAATCTTTAAAGCCACAATTTTAAGGAACGTCTTTGTGACAAACCAAGACTAGTTTTCATATCAAAGCTGTGATAACTAACTAAATGGAACAGGTGTTCGCCACTGTTCGAGAATTGAGCTCTTGTATTTGACAACAATCAAGCAATTCATGCTGGGATTTGTTTGAGGATTTACTTTAGCACTGTCCATGTGATCTTAAACTAATGCGACCTAAACATGGTTTATGAATGTAATATTCAAATAGAAGATCAGCTTAGTAAATTTGACTACCATTATCATGAAGTCTGTTTCTAACAAGAAATATTTATTTTAAATAATATAGTTATGACACATTTTGTCGCCGTTGCAAATGCCTATGTTGCCCTTATGTTAGAGCCAGCCCTGATAATTAGGTGTCAACATTATAGTGAAACGGAATAACATTCTCAATATGGACAGTAATAGAAAGATTATAATGAAATATACGCAGTGTGGTCCATAAGTTCCAGGATTAGGATCACTGGAAGTAAAATAGTAGTAGTTTCTCTATGAGAAAGAAGCCAGATTTTTTTTTTTTTTTTTTTAATTTTCAACTGGAGTTCTTATATTATCGGTGCTGTAGTGGGTGAGCGATGCCCTCCTCGCTGGTCTAGTACCTAGCATGTGAGTCTTTTATGTACGAGGTTCCCGCCCGGATTTGATTCCCAGTGGGAGAGGGTTTGGAATTTTAACTCTCCTCGATATTTGTGTATTTCGTGTCCCTGTCGTTAGAAGTTAATGGAAAAACGTAGTAGTTAGGTAATTAAGTTACGAACGTTCGGTAAATCAGTTAATTTTTTTAAAAAAAAGGTGATAAACCGTTCATCTCTACTAGTGCGTGGGGTCCATGGTTCGATCCCAGCTCGCGCCAAGTTCGATTTATGGCAAACAAAACCGTGTGTTAGGATGTTCTGTAACTTTGTTCATTCCACCATTTTATTCATTCTCATCATCACAGTTTCCTTTAGCCTAAACGATATAATCGTGGGACGTAAAACCGAAAGACTTCACTTTTCTTGGATACTCTAGCATTGCAATTCAATTCCAATTTCATAACATGTCATTTGACAATCTTTCTTTGTAATACAACTCAAAAATTATTAACAATTTCTTCTATAATTACAACTAAATCTACGAAAATAGTGCTTCTTTTCAAGAAATAGAATAATCCTGAACTGAACTGAAATGTTTTGTCTACTGGTCTTAATGTGATAAAAGCATTGATAATAATTTGTTCGATAAGTGGGATATTTCTAACATTTATCACTTTGCACTATAAGGAATTAAGTCACATAATACAGGCCACTTACTTTATCTGAATCAGTTCGTCTTGAACGATACCACATTTTGCAAGTAACCCGAAGGCAATAGAGCAAGGTTAACTTGTAACAGGGAATTATTAAATCGATTATAACTTTTGTATCTTCATTTCATTTGTATCTTCATAAGAGACAAATTTGTATAAAAATGTAACTAGCTTAGGTTTAAAAATGAACACAGAAAGAAATATGTTGATTTTAAGTTTAATGTATTACATCAAACTGAATAACCGAATTTTTATTTCTGAACACACCAAACGTTCAATTAAATGCACAATTTTTAATAAATGAAACTAGGCATTCATGTTTATAATACCTAGGTATAATATATAATTATATATTAGTAGCGTCAATTACCTGCTTCGCTGGGTTAAAATAAAAACAAAATAGTAATATGTTCCATTAATCAGTCACTTTTTACTGTTACTGAAACGCTCTCCTTTGATGTCGGTCATTTTCGAGCATTTTTGTGTATCTCCCCCTTTTCCCTCCAGTTGCGCGGCTGAATTTGGATTTAAAAGGCATCAGAAGTGTCACTGTCTATCTCAGTGACCGCGGAAATGATTAATTCCACACTAATATCGGTCATTTCGATCATTTACACACACACACACACACACACATATATATATATCCCAGACAGCAATTTAAACTTGCTGCAAGTTGCCACAAACTTGCTGTTGCAAGGTAAATTAGCTTGCCGCAAGCTATACTATGCAAGCCAATTAGCTTGCTTTAAGCTTGTGGCAAGCTAGTTAGTTACATCTGGGCAAGGCTTGGGGCAAGCTTGTCTTCACAAGTTAAACACAAGTCAAATTATCTCAAACGCAAGCCAATTTAAGCGTATTCTCATCAATGGCAAGCTTTATTAAGCTTATTGCAAGCGAAACACAATCCAAAGAAGTTATATGGAATCTTGCACTAAGCGAATTTAGATAAAACAGTATGAAATCAGTATAATTTAACCGTCTGACTAAATCTATGCTACAATATATTGTCCCCTCACCTCCCCAATTATTGGAGCATATGCACAACCATGAAAACACCCAAGTCTCCCATCCGCTTCTGCAAAACATCAAAATAAGCATAATTGTTACGGTTTAGTTGTGACACGCAACGCGCCGTTGCTTCTTACAAATATCTAACATGTTGCTATATTAGTGGCGAGTACTTGAAATTTCTACCTTTTTATATAAAAACGCAGAAAAATGTTTATACTTTAAACGCAGCGTTCAGATAAAGTTTATAGTAAACTGTAAGTTAAACTTGAAGTTTATATTAAAATATCTGCAACAGTTCTGTATTCTTTCGCGAAATAAGTAGGCTCAAATCTGCTGCCATCTATGTTCACATTTATGCTTTATACATAAATACTACAATTCGTTATGCCTCGTAGTTACCGAAATATGAGGAAATAAAGAGCGATATTATAGGTACGTGGGACTAGAGTACTGGAGTACTAGACGGAACAATTAAAAAAAATAATTAAGTTTGTCCTGTATTCAAGCTGAATGCTAACAAGACACTAACAACGCAAACACTACCTTATCGCCGAAAGTAAGGAGGTCAGCGTCACGTGGATTTTGAGAACAACTGAAAATCGAACGCGCGCTGGCTTTTTACTTCAATCTAAAGAAAAGCGTCTCGCAAGCGAAGCGTGGGTTGCCCGCACTACGGCTTGCGCTAAGCAGAAATAAGCTTTTGTGTATAAGCCAAAGCGAAATAAAATCAAATAAAAGCGGCAGGCAAGCTTGCGGCAAGCAAATATGCTGTCTGGGATATATATATATATATATATATATATATATATATATATATATATATATACTCTCCCCCTCCAATTCGTTGCAACACCAAAGTGAAATATTAAAAACATTCCAGGCCCGAACCTCATCTATGTTGACAATTTGATCAAGATCGGTTGGGTGGTTCAAGAGTTATTAAGTCAGAAAGGTAATCACTTTCATTTTTATGTATATTTCTATATTTCCCCCTGCCCTAAGTTGCACCGTCAAAGTGAAATAATGAATACCATCTCAGTCACAAACCTTATCTATGTGGCAAATTTGATCGAGATCAGTTTCGTGGTTCAAGAGTTATTAAGTTTTAATAAGAAAAATGCTGCCCGTCAGACGAGTCTAGATTATTTTCTAACAAAAGTAATCAGTTACCAGCCTTCTATCCCAGGGGCTTCAAGAGCGGAAGAAAGTGATCCTGATTCACTAGAAACCAGTTCCTGTATCATGTGGCTGAAGCCCGTCAGTTCCAAACGCGGGCAGTTTCTTTACAAAGATTCATATTTTAGTTATTCTCTCCCTTTCAAACTGTACCTATCCTTATGGTGTGTGCATGCTAAAATCAGTTCACTTTACGCGATTTCTCAGAAAGAATTGAATGCATTAATACGCCTATGGGGGATACTATATCGTCATTTATCTGTCATGACTGCATGAGATAATTGATTGGATGAAACAAGGTGTAAGTGAATTGATGCGACTCGCTCTCTTTCAATACTCAGTTTCAGTCAGAGGAATATTAAATAGCGTGTATAAATTTCTGTGCAATGAAGTCATAATTGCTCTGTTCTTGCATGCATGATATCCCGAAATGTAGTTCTTACTATGTCTTTCCACTTAGTTTCAAATTTTCCAACCGCTGTTCTTAACCACAGCGTAAAGTACCTCTCTGCGCTACACCGGATCTAATGGATGAACGTTTCTGCCAATGGAAATACGGTAATCGGACAACATTTTCGAACAGAACACTTAAACAAGGCAAGTATACTTGTTTGCAGACAATACCTGCGACAATACAACGTTATTTAACTACCCTTTATGCACAATGTAAAGGCTTCAGCGATAGGAACGCTATAGCGTTTGTGCTTCAGAAGAAGTCATCATACGTATTCAAAATATTTCTTCCATTGTATGACCAATGTAGGAACGCCATCTGTGTAAAGTTGTTGCCTCGTCTGTCGCCATGCATGGTCTGCCAGTCTTGGATCAATCTGCTACAGATCCGGTTTCTTGGAATTGCTTGAACACTGAACACAATGCCATTACTGATGGAAGTCATTTTAGGATGACGGCGATTAAAATCGTTTGCAATCATTTTGATGTTTTGTTCTTCAGAGAACAGTACAATTTCAATGTGCTCTGCAAGGTTCAAGGCCATCTCCTGTTAGTAAGTCACCTGCAACGATATAAACAAAGAAACATCCATAACTTCGTAATGGTTAGCACTAGAGCAAAAATAATAATGCCATTCAATTGTCTACAAAAAAAAATCTATTAAAATAATGTATCACATGCTATGGTTTATATTTAAGACAATTGCGAAAAATTCAAGACGGTGGACTTTAGGATGGCGGACGTCATTGTGATGTACCCTCAAACATTTTCCCCATCCCTATTGTCTACATATTATTATTGTTGTTGTTATATTTTCGGCGTTTACCCCTTATTAGGGTGTTTTTTTTTTAAACTTAGCACATATAACGTCCTTCCAGCAGGACGTAATGCCCTAAAAGGTCCTACCATGTTTATCTATAAATTATTGTACTTTGTATGCATCCAGAAGGACAGAAAATTCTTCGGTGGAAAGAGCATGAAGTCTAGTTTTAGCGCAAAGAAAAAAATATCATGTTGGTACGACTGTTAGTTCAGTAATGGTGGGATGTTTTCTAAAGGTGATCGTGTGTACGTTTATGCTCCTTTTTTGATCCGCCAAACACCAATCATGAGTAGAATTTCGGTGATAACTGAGAAACACTAAACCTACTCTTATAATGTTTATTTTGTATTGTAAAATGCGTACTGCTGGAAGGTTTCCGTCCTTCCGGAAGGACAAACTTACATTCTTTTCATTGAGGAGATGCGTCCTGCCGGCAGGAGGACGGCTTGTGTACAGAAGTCCTGCCGGAAGACCCTTCCAGCAGGACAGAGGCTTGTAAGTTCTATGAATAAACTTTTAGACCACCCTATATATCATAGGCATTGAATAATAGGCTACTGTATTCCTGAAAATCTTTTATGATTGCCTACGAATACATTAAATGCTATTTCAGTACCCTTTTGTTGTTGATATATTAGAAATGGTGTGTAAGTAACACTGGAATTATAGCTGAAAATTGTTCACTTCAGAAAGTTTTTTTTTCTTTTAATTTAATTTTCAAAATTGGTAATGATCACTCTCCCATTCAACAGATGTTGAGACTGGTTCACATTCACACCAAAGTGGGTTTTCCCACGTCAATTTGTTGTATAATGTAGCTTTCTTGAATACAATGTAAATGTCACTTCTCATGAAGGGAGGAGAGAAAGGAAGTAGGTATTACAACTACCTTTCTGTTGTCATCAAATGAAGAGCTCTGCAAATAACTTACTTAAGGCTTTCTCTTTCTTCAAACTCTCTATACATCAAGGCTAACGTAAATGTTGGCTTCGTTTGTGCATGGTAACATCAACAATATAATCAATCAACTCGCGAATTTTAATGGCTAATGTAAATTTAAACAAGCATTTTAGGAATGATCCGCAAAAAATGGATCAATAGATTGCGATCTTGGCCAAGAATTTTAGGAATTATCTAAAAAAAATGTATTAAAAAATTGTGATCTTTGCTAATATTTAGTTTTTGAATCAAAAGCCACAAAATTTTTGAACGGCCCCTAAATCGAGTTTTCGTATTTTTCACGAAATAAGCATATCATACTGACAAGGGACCTTCTTCCGGTGTCACACGAAATGTGGGACGAGACTAGGGTCAATCGATTTGTGTTAGTGAACAATATAATCCATAGGCGGGAAAAAAAAACTCGATCGCAACCATTCCGTACTTATGGGGGGAATTAGGGGCACTGCCAACCAAGCCCGCAACTAGAGGGGTCTAGGGGGTCTGCCCCCTAAACTTTTGGTGGCCCCTGCAGACCTCAATACAAAAAAAAAATAGATATTTGTAAGAGAGTTTTGATGACTTGGACCCCTAACATATTCATGCTCCCCCAAACTTATGTGGCTGGTTTTGGGCCTGCTGCCAACACAACACGTTGTAGATAATGAGACGAAGTAAGGAGCGAGTTCGATGAAAATATGCATAGAAGCACAGTTAAACATAAACTACAGTGTGACATTACATTCGACATTACTCTGACAAGTGAGGGCAGAGGCGTAGAACCTAAAAACAGAGGAGGAGGGCGGGTAAGTGTGGAGTATAGCGTAGGGGAAAAGTTCCATAGACGGTATGAACATATACGAACCGGATTTGAGATGAGTAGTATAGTAATATATCATGGATATGGGTAGAGAGTAGAAATGCAAGAGAGCAATGGCCCCACCTTCCTGAACTGAGCTTTCAGTGTATAGTGGTGTATTCAAGGATCTTATAAAATAGAGGATCTGCCCTTACAACAAAATCTTGAAGCCATACGTCACAGTTCGCCACCCCTACTCTGCCCACTCCGCCCAATAGGATCGCCATGTTTTGAGCCAACAATCATGGCAGAAACGAAAGTAGCCAATCAGACGATGGCAGAAACGAGAGTAGCCAATCAGACGTGCCAATGCTCGGCTGCTTTTTGTCTTCACCGATTTAATAGGATAAAGATACATATGGGCAGATCCTCTATTTATAACATCCTTGGGTGTATTTTGGACTCTCTCTGCCTTGACTCCCCCCACTGTCAGCATTCAAATGCGATCCGTCGTCTCTGCCAGTGTAGCATCAAATCGCAAGCACTAATCAATCAAGTAATACGAATTTAAAAAATCACAAACTATAATCAGCCTAGAGACGATATTTTCTTATTAAACGTTATCGCGGTTACTTACATGTGCACAGTTGTGTTATTTATCTGCAGTATATTGTTGTCTTACTTTATGTCATGATCATCATCCATTGTCGATCCACTACTGGATGGTCTCTCCAATGCCTCTCCACAAACATCTATCGTGGGCAGTCCACTATGTTGCACTACATTTCTTTGTACCCTATATTTTTAGTCATACTTCTCGATCATTCTTATTTATGTTCAACGTATACTTTCAAACAGGCACGTAGCAAGTCAGGACTTTAGGTGGGAGAGTGGATCCTAGCAATGTTGAGGATATATATATATATATATATATATATATATATATATATATATATATATATATATATATATATATATATAGACAGTATCACGTGCGAAAAACATATTAAAATGAATGCCTACATGTATACAACAGTCTATACAGTCTAGGGGGCTCAGGTGGGCAGGTCATGTGGCCAGGATGGAAGAAAGTAGGAATGCTTTACAGTTTTGGACTGGAAATCCAATAGGAAAACAGCCATTATTAAGACCTAAGCTCAGATGGGAGGACAATATTAAGATGGGTCTCGCAGAAATAGGAATACAAAGTAGAAACTGGATCCAGTTGGCTAAGGACAGAGCTCAATGGAGAGTTTATGTGAACGTAGCATTGAACCTCCGGGTTTCACAGGCCATAGAGTTAGTTAGTTAATATAAATTTAAATATTATCTTATTGTCCTGGTTCGAGTCTTTCTCGATGAAAGAATAGTTTTCTACACCTGTCTATACGAGAATGCTGAATTAGTATTACTACTCTAAGCATTATGACTTATTATTTATAAATCTTATTAATACTTAAGAATTACTTTCAATACAACTGCAGTATCGTTGTCAATAAGATGTCTACGTACCAGCTGGTGGGAACAATTCATTCCCGGTGGGGTAGAAATTATTTTCTAGTTCTACCATTGCTTCAGTTCGGTAAAATGAGTTGAGATGATTTTGAGTTTAATGTCCCTTTTAGCAGCGAAGCGGAACCTACTGATTAATGTGGTTCATACCCCACGTTAATCTGTGGATCCCGTCTCATATAGTCTCGCTGCTCAAAGGGACGATAAACTCAAAAATAACTCGGTAAAATGAGTACTCGGTGGATGGCTAATGGCCACCAGATTGTGGTATTCAGATTATTTTCGGTACCGGTACACGCTGAGGTCCAGTAAGTCTGAAACCTTACCGCACACCCAGACCCGTATCCAGGGGAATTAAAAACCATGAAATTTTCAGTTATTTCTTAGTGGTTATGTATGAATGTATGGTGAACTCAAGTTGACTCCCCATAGAAGATCTGAAATTTAATTGAAATGCAATATTTAGTTTAACGTCCCACGATTATGCACCGAGGCTAAGGGAGACGGTGAAAATGAGAAATGAACGAAATGGTGGAATGAAGAAAGTGGGAGGGAACGGGAGATCCTCGAGAAAACACACACACACCGCCACAAAGATCACTTTGCGTAAGTTGGGACCGAACCAAGGACCCCATACACCAGAGGTGAACTTTTTACCACTGAGCCACCGCAGCTCCACTCTTCGTTTAAAGTAAGTGGACTTGTGATCTTGTTTCTGAAAAATCCAGATCTAGGGAGGACAAGCGGGTTATATTCTATGTGAATGGAACGATGTTTGTAAGCGTACCTCTCCTGGATCACTGCACAAATTTAGATGCTTTCTGAAACATAATTAACCAGGATCTACCTTATGCACTTATCTTATTACTTAGGTTAAAATGCTTATTCTAAGGGGAGAATGTGAGTCAAAATTTATGCAAAAAAATGAGTATCTCACTATTATGATAACTTAGGAAGATGAAGCATAATACATAAATTCTTCAACTGTGACCCGTATCCCTGTATATCTGAAAATTTCCGTTTCAAGGGAGACAAGAGTGGATTTTGTATCTATATTAAGGTGAACGTAATGATGTTTGTCGCTGGTTTGCTGCTAGACCGCTGCAATGAATTAGATGAATTTTAAGACATGATTGAACTATGGCTTAGCTTAGGTTTTGATCATACTACTTGGATTAATATGCTTATCTTAAGGGACAACCAGGAGTCAAAATGTATGTGAAAAATTGAGTATTTTATAATCGTGTCAACTTTGAAGGACCAAATTTGGGATATACCTAAGTAAGTTGTTCAATTGAAATAAGCGCACCCGTGTCCAGCATCTTTGAAAATTCTCGTTTTAAGGGGGCATTATATATATATAAATGAATGAAACGGTGTTTATTCGCGCATTCGTCCTAAAATGCTGTGCCGATTTTGCTTATTTTTGGTAGAAAATATGTGAATATACCCTTGCATAGATTAAATTTCTAGCATAGTTTCGGGAAGGGGTGAAGGGTGAAGAATATGACATTTAAAAGTATATTTGACAGCAAACTTTTTCTAGACCGCTGCACTGACTTTGATTTTTTGTACAAAAATTGTTTCCATTTGATGAAATTAGTTTCATATATAGCTTCATAATGGAAGGACAATTTGAGTACAGTTTTTCAGTAGATTAAAAAGAATGTAATTTTCTGTACTTTCAAGCCATTTCATCGTTGTACATTCCCTCCATACCATCGCTATCCCCAAAATAAATTTTACCAAACGGAAATAACTTTTGTCGCTGACTGTACATGAGTTAACTCAGGCCTAACTTAGGTTCTAGCACATTTTCGGCAAGGGAGAAGAAGATGAGAATGGGTGGGATGTATAGATAATCGCAAAAGAGCAATATTAGTGTCCAATCCATACTTTATGGAGATGCTTAGATTAATTAGTAACACTCCCAAAGCCGTTGAAAATCCAAGTTCAACCTTCATCGGTATCAGATGAGGTGGGAATGGGTAACATGTAAAAATAATGGTACACGACCGATATTTGTATAGAACCCATGAGATGCATAGTGATGTGGGCGACTCCACCTAAGTCCAAATTCATCCCTTATGCGTATAATAAGAGGAGGAAAGGGTTTACATATTTACATAAACCTATTCTTCCTGCGCTATGAACGGACATTTTAGTTAGTGTAGAATAAAAGCAATGAATCATATTTTATGGATGAATGTTAAAGTAATAAAATTTCTCGAAAGTGCTTACTATCACAACAAAAGCACACAATTGATCAACGAATGAAATACCTTTTGTCATTATGCCTAAGAGCAATACCCTATATAAAATGTCAGAAAACAACTGAAAGTAATAAAAGTTGATAAACTAACATAATGTAATTATATATATGATCAGTTATCATCTGCAGATAGTCGTGGACATCATCGAAGCTTCCAATTTATGTGAATGTGGATGGAAGCTGTTGATTGTAATTGCTTGCATAGATCACACGGTCGTAATGCAAGCTATGGTTGTACTTGAAATAAGGCACAGCAATATTGGAAACTTTTATTGCAATTGTAAACGTGAATTTAACGAAACTTTCTGAATGACTTGACCAAGTGCCAACAGTATAAGATTGCAGAGTGATAGTTCTTCTGTATATACACAAAATTGTAATCGCGAGCATCAATACATTCTATTGTTAGAATGTTCTTTATATCCTTCAGAATTTCTTTAAAAGCTTCTCCAACTCTTGTCTCAATCAATGAAACCAAGTAGCAAGATGTTATAGAATGTTTGTTCTTTTCTCTATTACTAGTCATAAATAGACAACAATCACAATGTTCCATATAGGCCTATCACATGCACGTAACATTAAATCTAGATTGGTATTCCTTTCATATTGGTTTGCAAAATTAATAGTTTTAAAATTCTGTATAATGACGTGTTATAGTGTAACGGAGAAACTGAAGACAATATATCAGCTTGAGCTTTGCATAAAATAATTACGTATCCTCAAAATATATTTCAACAAATAGCTTCATCCCGACAGTGTTAATTAAGGTTAGATTATTTGATTTTGCGCTGCTATACTAGCGCCATCTTCTTGTTATATTTGTTGAAATATATGCAGTTTTAATATATATTTCTTGTATACCACACCTAAGTAGATCTTCTAGCTCTGCTTTATCTGTGATAGCGCTTTCTTTTCTACAGAGAGTAAACCTTGTCTCAGACGGGACTGAAGTAAGGCTACGATTCACGATCTAAACCTTACTTAATGATCGTGTAAGAAGTAACTTGTCCTTAGTCCAGGTTGAAATTTTCTGCTGTCCTTATTTGGATCCTGACTTGGAAGAAATAGAAGCTCTTTCTATTTTCTCCTGGAGTTCCATACAACTACCAATCAGAAAAGTGTAACGCCTGACGACATTACACTTTATTTCTCGCTCTAATTTCAAAACAATGCTGCCTGGACAAAAGAAGCATTAATGGTATTAATAGAGTCATACGAAAAATATTATTTTTTGTATAACGTGAAGCACGATTTATCTATATATTAAAATGCTAGGTATATACGTTTGTCTCCAAAGAAAATTTTGTTTGTCTCCAATCTTTTCCATAATAAGATCTCGGAAACACAAGTGTTAGAAACGTGCCGTTTTCGCTGGTCGATTCCAAATCCTGTGCAGATTGTCCAGTTCTAATTGAATGTTTAAATAACATGACCTTATTTCTTTATTACATTTTTAGGGTGCAATGGAAGTGTTGAAATTTTAAAAAAGTAAAGCATCATGTCCTGTGAGTTTTACATTCCAACAAAACATAGGTGTATGCAGGGGTTGCATATCTCTTAGGTGTTTGTTTCATGGCAAATGATAATGAAAATTGAAGGATAACCATTTCTCCAATCTAAGATGAATCATTGTTTGGAGTGTATTGCCCAATGAAAACCATGTAGCACTGACATTATATTTAATTGTGTATGAAATATATATTTGCTTATTACATGCTGCATGCAAGAAGAAAGAAAAAAACACTCATCATACATGAATTAGAAACTCCAACACCGGAAGTAGGCTTAATCTTGCAAACGGTGCAAGATATTGAAAAAAATCGAAATAAAATATCCTTTTTATGGTACCCCTTGCCGATTTTTATGAAACTTTCACTTGTGTCTGTAAAGGGGCATGTACAGATGTTGTGAAGAATTACAAGGAGATTCATGCTGATATATGAATGATGCACTGTGTAGAGAACGCAGGTTCAGCTAGTATTATTTTAAAAAATGCAAGAATAGAGGCCTTACAGATGGTATGCAGTGAAGAAAGTAGTTTCCGCCCGAACACTACAGGTGTGAAAACATGTAATTACATTTTTTAAAAGAATAAAAATAGGTTATTTAAATATATTGCGCAATTTATATACCAAAAAAATAATGTAATATGTTTTTAAAAAGCGCGCAGGTTTACTTTTGACGCATCACTCGAAATAAATGTTCAAAAATTAGTATTCCTTCATTAATTTCCTTCTTACTGCTTCCTAAATGATTTGCGATGGGCGAGATGGAGATATTTCACATGGTATAGTTAAAATTCAAGGGGGGCATCATAAGCAATTGCTGATAAATTACAATTCTTTTACAACTTGCATATAAATACAGTGTCCGGATGTATGCTTAAAAACTACAGTGAAGAAAACACAAAACAACTTGTACTAGATGGCCACTAAAAAGCACAAATGTTATCTAACCGAGTCACGGCAGCGCGAAGCTGGAGGACCCAAGCGTTACGGAGGGGGTCCGTCTGAAGAAAGCAGGCGCATCAGCAAAGGTGGGTATACTCATAAGCAAGGGTAGTGAAAACGAGTGGATTTTGGCAATGATACGAGTTTCAATAGCGTTTGTCATGGTTTCGTACTAGTACCGTTCCACTTGTAAACAAAATGCAACTCTGTACACTGTGCAGAAATTTAACCCCGGTGGAAAATAGTTTCTAATTCAGTCGTCTTTCATATACACTCACTTATTTTATCCATCGAAAAGCAATTGTAATGATTTTACACTAGTAATCCTACACTTGTAAACAGAAAATACAAGTGTATTTCTTTGTATTTAATTCTATCGCTGACAGAAATTAGTTCTTTATAAATATGTCTTCATGCAAAGTATTGAATTTTACCAGTAAATCTTCCAAAATGTGGTGCGCCAAAAGCAAACCAATATCAAAGAAAAGAAACAATGAGAGTTAATTGTCATCAGTGTTGTGTGGCCTTCGTGCAATTTTAAGGAGCAGTTCTAGAATGCTGTTATATACAATACAAAAACTCCGGGTGAAGTGCTTGAGAGGGGCTCCCGGCACGGTATAAATTTACTTTATGGGGTATGTGGGTATTTTTGTGGGTAGTGAGCTGAGCGGATACCCTCAGTACCTATATTAGAAAATTGCTCTACCTCCTTAATTTTAGCTTTCCGCTCCTGATAACTGCCTCATTTACATATTTGGCCAAGTCATTTGATTTTCAGTTCTACAATCTGGTTGATGCAAGGATCTACAAACTTTTTTTCAGCTGATACAGACTCGCTCATGTTCGTATCTCGCTGCCGAATTTTCAGGGTTATTAATTCCAATAGTGTATGAAAGTCCATTCTGTAGAACTTTTTGTAGGTACGAGGATCTTCTGTAAATATTTCATTATTCACCACTGAAAATATGGTGCCTTCCTGCGCATTATTGCGGCGAAGAATCCACTCCTTGGCCCAGCAGCTCCTGTTTACTTTCTCTGTTGTCTTTTTCTTCCTCTTTTTTTGGGGGGAAGGTAAGGGCACTTTTGTGCCAACAACAGAGCAAATATAGCTGCTATGGCTATTTCATCCTCTTTGGATGAACTCATATTGTGAAGTAGAAAAACAATAATGTTTACGATTAAGACATTTGATTGCCCTGTACGTAACACATTCTTGAAGTGCATAGTATAGCGTTGTTTAATACAGCGGCCACGAGAGGCTCTGCTGGTAAAACTTATCTAGTTTTAAGGATCGACTGAGACAACTGCATCACCTCAGAATGAAAGAAATCGCATGGAAGTTCGAGTTAAGCAACACTGTCAAGTTGTATCTTGGTTTGAGGTCTCAATTTAGGTCCATTTGAGAAGGGCTTAACAATAATTGAAATTTCAGTTTCAATGTGATCTCCCTCGTGGCTAAGCAGTTAGGGTATGCACGTTAGGGACCTGCGTGAGAAATCCGGGTTTGATTCTCTGCAGGAGACCAAGTAGTTCGGATCCCACGTTAAGCTGTAGGTCCACGTCTCATATAGCATGCTGCTGAAAGGGACACTAAATTCAAAATCAAATCAAATTTCATTGCCTTAGAAATTTAAGCAGAGGTTCGTAAAGCTGGCCTCCCTAGATCTGAACCAATTAATGTCATTAAATACTCGTAAGTTAGCTGTAAGAGGGGTAGCCCCTAGTGGATACATCTTGTAATTATTTTAAATGGATTTTGCATGGATATTGGTTATACCTTGTGCCCACCTGGCTTCTGGACCTTAGTTTTTAGCGAGGAAACCCATCTCTCTCTCTGTAGATACATCTCTGATATATATATATATATATAATAACATGGAATTTCTCTTCACCTTATGCACTTTTGAAAATTGGCTGCCCAATTGTAAAACTTATTGTAGAGTATTTCTTGTGATTACAATATAATTGTTTCATATTTATGTGTTAGGCCGTGAAGAGTAATTTTATGAGTAAAATTGTGAACAAAAGCATAGAGCTAATCAAAAAGAATGAATCAATTTCAAAGCTGTATTTCATATACCTCAAGCACTTTCACGGAAGAGTCACTGATTACTTGAAACAGCACTTTTGTACACTCATGTCCAAAATTATTGTTGCATGTCTATAAATATGTTGTTGTAGAAATATAATTTGATAACGAATTATCCCGGTATTTCTTACAATGTTAGTATGTGTATAATCGGCAAAGACATATATGTGGCAAATTTCATGTCAAAAGAGCAGTAAATAAGTACAATAAAACGAAAATAAAACTTTCTTGTCCATTTAGCAAAATTTGGTTTACTCATTCTAATTTTCGTATTTATAATTCTTTTCCTCTGAAATTTACCACAAATATACATTTCCCGATTATACACATAGTATCAGTATTAAAAGTACCCTGCAAAATCATTATCATATTATATTCTTAAAAGAAGACAGTTATAGATATGCGACAATAATTTTGGACAAGAGTGTGCGTTTTTAATAGTTGCAGCAAGGCGTTGTTCCGTTTCAACGTTCAGCGCTTATTTACGCTCGGTATAGCGAACCTCAGCGGAAGGCATTCTACAGCATCGAGTTCGCGAAAACCGGTTCAGTTGTCACGTTGCAGTGTGAATTTTTGGAAGCGATTCAACCACATTCCGCTTTTCCCCGACGGTGGGTTTGACAGTTTAGACTGGGAGCATAATAACAGCAATTAATTTAATAGATCGTAAATATTCAGCAACACGTTCGAAATAAATTATCACGTAGCGTTGGGGTTGGCCGAGCTGCAAAGTGTGCCCACTCTGAACACCTGTAGAACAAAAAATAGAATTTAATTTTCAGTAGAATGTTTTGTTTTGACTGAAAGTTCGTACTACTTGTCTTTAATGAAATAGCTTCACGAAACATGTTATTTGTTTTTAAATAACCTTGTATATATTCTCCACCCGCATTGCACCGCCAGCATTCTCATGGTATAAAATTGTAGTATATCATATTGCTTCCTTTTACGTAGGTTAATTTACATTCATTTTTAATAAGTTGACCATAATTTTAATTTACAAAAAAAAAAAAAAAAAAAAAAGGACAAATAAATAAGGAAATGGAGGTTATATCGTAAGCTTTTTTTTTTTTTGAAACAAATACAAAACTTATATAGAGTAAGATAGTTACATTATTGTCATTGTAAACTGTGATGATTTATTAAGGGGAGTAGGGGTGGCGAGTTGACAGCAATAGCAGTGTAGCTAACATATAGAACTGGATTTTTTTTAATAAATAAAGGATACTGTTTCCTTTATTTACAAGAATTTTAGAAATGATCCCAAAAAGTGGATCAAAAGATTGCCATCTTAGCCAATAATTAGTTTTGGATCAGGGGTCACAAAATTTTTGAACGGCTCCTAAATCGAGTTTTCATACTTTTTACGGAATAAGGACATCATACTGAGTCAAGTGATAGCTAGGGTTTGGCTACACTATATGTAGTTCTCCAGATATGAAGGGTACAAAAAAATTGATTGAAATATAATGGATTTTTTTTTGGATCATGGGCTACAAATTTTTTGAACAGCTCCTAAATCGATTTTTTTTCTTTTTTTTTAACGGAATAAGCACATCATACTGAGTTAAGTGATAGTTTTGGTTTGGCTATACTATATGTAGTCATGGGTGCCCGAAGAAACTTTTCTAGGGAGGGATCCATCTCCCTGGTTGCCATATTACTTTTTTTTCTTGTATTAGGAAAATTTTAAGACATTTAAGTTGTTTTCGTGAGCCAGAGGGGGACTCTTGTCCCACCCTGCCCCCACCATCGGGTGCCCATGTATGCAGTTCTCCAGATATATGACCTACAAGAAATTTTTTGACTGAAATATAATATGAATCTTTTGATCCAATAAAAAGGGAAGGACTAAATTAAAATCCAGTTTTTGTTTTGGTGGTGTCATTCTACGTTGGCAGTTACTACACCTTATTATCCATATACATATTAATAATCATTACGAAATCACAAAAGAAAAGTGCAAGGATGTTACAATTCATTAATAGAAAAGGCAATATCCCCAATGTAAAACTAAGGGAATCAATATTAATGGTCAACAAATACAGTCCATTTGATTTGCAGATGATATAGCATTAGCAGTAGATTAAGAGCTATATCGAAATTTGAGAATTTTAAAGAAAATATTACTGAAACTTAAGTTAAAATACCAGGTGTACAAGTATGAAATGCGGATTTTTTTCTAAAACAAACATGTTAACTTCGGAAGAATGATAAAAAGTGCTTTATTCAAAGTATGCTTCATCATTTGTTATACATTTTTCCCATCTTTCTGGCAATTTGTGAATACCACGGCAGTAAAATTCTTCCCCTTTTGCTGCGAACCATTCTTCGAGCCAATTTTTCATATCTTCGTACGAATCAAAGTGCTGCTCAGCAAGTGAATGATCCATCGATGCACACAAGTGGTAATCCGAAGGATACAAGTCTGGTAAGTAAGTGGCATGGCGTAGGGATTCCCAGCTGAGTGCTTCCAACGTGTCACGAACCGGTTTTGTCGTAAGTGATGGAGCATTGTCATGAAGAAAAATGACTTTGTATTGCCTTTTTCGGTAATCTGGCCTTTCTTCAAGCAGCAAACTGTTCAAATCGGTCAATTAGTGTTGGTAACGTTGAGTATTAACAGTTTCCCCAGGTTTTAATAGCTCATAATAGATAATTACACATCTTCGTATTTTTTTAGCGGTTTTCCATGTTGCTTGTCTACAACATCAAAATCACCACTTTTGAAACGCCGAAACCACCGTTCACAGGTATCTTGTGATGGAGCATGCTCACCATAAGCTTCTTGAAGTAATTGGTATGATTCAGCAGCAGTTTTCTTCAAATGAAAACACAAAATTAATGCTGTCCGCGAATGGTCTTTGTTCGGAATAAATTTTGGCATATTGAACACAACAGTACAACACTATGCACACAGTTTTCCAATTTATCACTCGTGCGCGTCTGACATTTGTTGATGACACAACAAAATGGCGCAGTGTGAAATCTTTATAGCACCAACTGCATTGGTGCCGTACCTGTTGTCTGAAAGCCGCATTTCATATTTGTACACCTAGTAAACATCAAGAAGACAAATAGAAGATTGTTGCAGGGAAACAAACACATGGAACGAGTAGCAACGTATGTATAGGCAATAAAAAAGTTTTGCCACTTAGCTACTGTGTTAGAGGAAGAAACTAAATACTTGTCACTAGCGAAGAAAACTTTTCAAAGTAAAATCAGTTTCTTACTAAGTAATCACTTGACATCGGATTTTTATGCAAATGCATATTTTGTTTGACTACATGCAAGTGTGTTAAACTCGGATGGGGTTTCTAAGAACAATATTACAGCTCGAATTTAAAGTCTTATAATGTATATAAATGCATATTTTGAAAGTTAAAGCATATAAATGTTTAGGAGCATATTCAGCACATACTTTTTTCTTTTGAAGATGTATTCTTATAAGCATGGGATAAATACAATTTTAGTTTGTCTTTTCAATGCATTTACATGTCTATACAACATAACATATTTTTGTATTGGGAATTGAAGAATGCCCAGCTTGTGGAAACCCAATAATGTTAGCAATCGATCAGCAGAGCAGAAATGCATGTAATTGCCAAGACGTTAAGAGAAATACGATAATGATAAAAACATTGTAATATCATGTGTACATTAATTCAGAAACAAGAGACGCGAGGAATGCTGCTCAGTAAATGCTTAGCTTTAGTTGATGACGTTCAGTACCAGCTCCAGACAGTTCCTGGTAAATTCGGGCGCTCTGTGGAAAATACCTTCAAGAGTTAAATTTCAACTTGCCAAAAAATATAGATACTAAACTTGCTACTTTCGATAAATATTGTCCAGTAACATCTTTTAATGTTAAGAGGTCATTTTCAGAATACAAATGTCACAAATTGACGCTGAAAAATATAGGATGCATCTTGTGCTATACTATAATGCTGATTACGGGAAAGAGTAAATCCTTAAAAACTAAAACTTTTTTTTTTTTTTGTACAGTGGAAACGTGTGGAAAAGTGAGGCTCATATATTTCGTGTAAAATAAATACACTCTAAAATACAAATGTGAAAAAAAAAACTAAAGAACATGTAAGTGTCATATAAACTGTAACTGTCATAAAAATAAATTTTGAAGATATGTCTCTAAAAGATATAGTATACTTTCAAAGTTACATTTCAACTACAAAACATTGTCACAACTCTAATGCATGTTTGAAAATGTTCTCATTTATTGCATTATTAGTGTATATTTTAACACATTTAACAGCATAGTTGCATGCATATTTAATTAATTTTAAGTGCATAAAAATCCGATGTCTACTAATCACACTGATGTGAGGCTAGGAAGAACTTTCTTAAAACCTATGTGTGAATCGTACTAACATACGGACATAAGACATGGACTTACAGGAAAGGAAAGAAAACGAAACTTGAAGCATCTGAGGAGGTGGTTTCCAAGAACTAGTTTAACATCAGCTAAGAAGTAAGAAGTTGAACACCAGTTGAACATTACGAGTACACTTACTCAATTGCACGCCCTCACAACATTTCGGCATCATATTCTCTCAGCCTCATGCTTACATTATGATTTGGAAACCCGTGTACATTCAACCTCACGTTCACTTAATGGGGTTAAAGTCAAGTCTCATGAGCATACACCTCGTGCATTCAGGCACATATGGATGGTACTCAGCACTAAATGGAGGTTCAGTAAAAATTGTCTGAAGAAATATATCTACTGTATATCCTGCTACACTTAAACAAAATCCTTTTGGTATGTACGCGTGAATTTGCTCATGAGAAACTGACATCATTGTTCGTAGTTTAAAGGAAATTTCCGCAATCAAGAGAAATTTTGTAGGTAAATTTAGCAAAAAATGGAAAAGGGAGTTTTTTCGATAAAAAGTGAAAATCCAAAGAAATTCTCGTGCTGACTTATTGACCAATTTAAATGCTTAATTTTCTTCTTCAGAAATAAACCAGTACAATATTAATTGTGTGTGTGTGTGTGTGTATTCAAAGTAGCATAATTTGCACCCTTTTGGCTGGATTTATGTGTGTTTGTGTTTTTTTTTTTTTTTTTGTAAAAAAAAGTGGAGGGAAAAGTAAAGAAAAAAGAAACAAAAAACACTTCCTTTAATATAGCTAAATTTATCTTATCACATATCTTCTGTCATAGAAATTGGGCACTCAACAAACTATGGAAAATTTGATGAGAGAAGGAACAATTTTGTGTCAAAAGAGGGGAATTTTCTTAAGAAAATCTACGAACACTGACTGACATACTTATTATTGTCCACTGTGAAAATCTGCACATGATTTTTGAAGTGAATTCAACATACCTGTTTTACGGAGAAAAAATAGATTGATTCCTACAGAAACTTTCTTCGGAAATGAAAAAAAAAAATGGAGTGTAACGAAAGAAGTTGTTATCCCTTACCCTATCCTATGAATCTACCTTCTGGGAAATCCTTGTCTAGCTTTTGCAAAATTTCATGGTATTCCAAACAACAAGATGGACCATTCATCTGAAAACGTCCTTGTAACTTATAAAGTAATAGATTAGAAAAACCCTGAAATTTAGCAAATTTTGTACGATGCAAATGTCAACAGGGAGAAAGTGTTTGACATACTCTGCAATACCACTAGATTAACGGAGTTGCCAATCAACAGGATTTTTTTTTTCAAGCGGCACTACGTCAAATTGTTACATATTTCAAATTTACATGTAAAATGAAATCTTTCAATATCAAAATTTACTTTCCAGTGTTACAAACTAAAGACACTACAGTAACACAAACAACCAAATTTTGGAGTCCTCTATAACAATAATAATCAGGGTTCAATTGAAGCCCTTTCTTGTAAAGAGAGGAACTTTTCCCTATATATAATGAGTGTAGGCTCACTACACTGGGTGTCCGAAAAGTCGCACAACCCGAAATTTTTTATCATCAGAATTTTTAAACCATAAATGCAAATGCAATGAAACTGCTAACCAATTTTGACACTTGGGTAACGATGTAATAATTTGACGTCTTGTCATTTGATTATGTTGGGTTGACAACATCATTTATCTGAGGAGGGGTTTCGACATTCGTTCTCATGAATGTCAGAAACATATAAAGGTGATGGTTATTTTTTCTTACGAAACGTGAAAAACCATGAATTGGAGACAGGTGTGGGATTGTTTGTAGACAAATAGAAATGTTAATTGGTAAACTGGGTTGGAAGATACAGCTCTTAAACAAGAACGACACATTGACATCAAGTACAGACATCCCACGGCCGTGATAAAAGTGTGCTGTAGAAGAAAAAACACTTTTTCCGAAATTATAGCGTAGTATGACAACACTGACGGTCTAGGTGATGTGAACAGCTCTGGCGTGCTACCAATTATTGTACGATACTCTTACAAACAAGAAACAAACCTGCAAACCATTGAGGAAGTCATTGCCAGGGGCAGATAAATTATTAATTTTCCTGCGATTTGCAGGTTCCTTTTTTGTTTATAACAGTTTACCTGTATAATAGTTGGTGTTGAGGCACATGTGTTAACACTATCTGATGCCGTCAGTGTTGCCATATTACGCCATAATTCCGGAAAAGATGTGCTTTTTACGGCATACCACTATGAAGGCCGTGGAATGTCTCTGTATTCGGTTTTTAATGTGTTGTTCATGTCTGAGAACGAAACCTTCCAACCCAGTCTACCCATTAACATTCCCATTTGTCCAAAAACAATGCAACATTTGTCTCAAACTCGTCAGTTTTTACGTTTCGTAAAAAAAAAGAAAAAAAAGCACTTTCGTATCTTTCTGGTGTTCGTGAGGACAAATGTCGGACGCTCTCCATAGTTTACATTTCAAGAATATCTTCACAAACAAGCCTTCCGTGTATAGCAATTTCAATCTCATTCGCTCTTACGGTTCGAAATTTCTCATGCTCCAAAGTTCGAATTACACGACTTTCTGGATACGGTACACTATACTGACATTGCATTTAATCTTACACAACGTATCAAGAACATATACAAATAAAAATAAGCTTGGTCATTAATCACAGTGTAAAGGTTAATTCATACATTGTGTATCGTTTCCGTGCCGTGCCCCGTCCACGAAGTTTCTTTTCAGACTTTGACATTGAAAATTCATTGTTATTTTATTTTTTTAATTCACACATGACGTGCCGTTCCTATGTTGTTCTCATCCCGTGCTCCGACAGGCCGCCTTGTAGAGAAACCAGTCCAGTCGTGGCTTGTCGGCCGCAATCCTTCGGCTTTCTTCGGAGCACACAAAGTTTACCAAGAAATCAAATCTTCTCAATTGTGGCTGATATAGGAAGCACCAGCGGCACAGCACGGTGTGGCATGGTATGTACGAATGGTCGCGGCTGTAGGACGGACACGGAGAGCATGGCAAAGAAACAGCATGGGCACGACAGCCTATGTGAAGTAGCCTTAAATATTTTATTAACGTATTAAAGATAAGGTATTACTTAACAAATTTACTAGAACATTTTGACTTGATGAATGACATTGTGTAGATTCTTCCCTGTGAGAGAATTCTATTGAGAGAACGGTGTCTACTCCGTATATATTCTGCTGCAAAATGTTTAGCAAGACGTCTTTTAAGCGTGGCTCATTAATGATTACAAACAACAAAGATGCTAGTGCTTTAAGCTTGCATCTGATTTCGAAGTTTAGTAAGAGTGTTGTTCATTACGCTGAAACTTCTTTAACATTTTTCGAAAGATATCTGTATTATTTGTATTTCAGTTATCAGTTCCCTCTCAATTTCACCAATAAAATTATTTCTTCATTTTGGTGAAACTGCTTCAAAATTTTCAGAACGTGTCATATTTCGAGAGCACTAATTTTAGGATATTACTCAAGGGCTCGATTTTATCATCAAAGCACTAATTTGCTTTCATTCTGTGACCACTACATTTCATTCAAAACCTAACTTGGCAGTGAAAAATCTTACTGTTGCATTTTGTAGTCCACTAATCCTTGAAAACGACGTTGTTCATAAGTTGTGAACCAGTTGGAGGGTTCATGCTTCACGATAAGATAATAGGATAATTTTTAATAAATGGGACAAAACAGACGCAACTGCAGGCACCACCACTCTCTCATCTGTAATTCAAACATCCTTGACACATCACTCTAAACATTACCAAAATATACGTGATCTGATAACATTAGATAATAAGGTGTTTGCCATATGGCTGGTCTGTATCTGCTACCAGAGTAATCGTATTGTAATAAACACAGTTTCATGTTATTTCCACAAAATATTGCTTAAAGAAACTATTTTGTTGAAAAACAATACCGCGAAAAGTATGTTTCTCTTCTCTACTATACAATATTTGATTATATAGACAACTACAGAAACGCCTTCATCATATGTACAAGCATTCAAACTACAAGTGTTTCAAATGCGTGAATGTCAAGCATAGTTTCCTCCGCAATGGAAGGACCTTGTTGCGTTTGTGTAAATTCGTCAAACAACTTTGGTTGCGTGTGTGGGCTCTATTCTATAAAGATTAAGCGTCAATCTTTAACAAAACGTTAAAACGAACTCATTACAGACACTTTGGATGTCATATTGATAACAAAGAATGTGTGGAGTTGACACTTCACATCTTGTTATTCTAATCTTATTACATAGATGAATGGTGATCAAATTTGCGCTATGCTTTCCGTGGTGCCAACGATTTGGCGTGACTCAATCAACCACAAAGAAGACTGTTATTTATATTTCGAGACATTCGTAAAGAATGAAATGGCCATGAACTCCCAATCCCTAGTCCATCTTCAAGGCTAAAATTAATCCTCTCCAGCACAAAAAGAAATAGATGAATTGCCCAAAACATACACATTCTTTGATCCAAACTATAGCCCAAAACCTAAAAAGCAAACCCCTCTTGATAAATCCAAACTGAACAACTTAGTATGAAGTGTGAACTTCATTAAGAATCAAACCGAGGTGCTTGGATCGAGATTGTAGGAATAGAATCTACTGGCTCTTGGGAAAATATTTTCCTTTTTCACGAACAGGCATGAGTGAGTTTCAAGTTACCATGTTATGAAACGTTCTCTGTGTATTTGCTCAGAGATGGTTTAATGGAAGCACTAAATTTTTAACACATCCCTGAATAATTAAGTTTGGGAATTTATTATTTTAAACTAAGCTTATAACACTGTAGTTACATAAGGCAAACACTAAATCATCAACATCAAATCAAATGAAAGTACGCCTAAAACATAGTTTTGAATGCAGGTACTTTGATGATGAATGATAGGATAGAATAGGTAGCAGACGATGGGGAGGATTAAGGAATGTATCTGGTACGAAGAACAGAGAAAACTTGGAATGTCGGAGTCATTTCTTTATGGCTTGGACATTTAAGAGTTGAGACAAGCAATTTACTCAAGTTTATACCATTCATTCTGGCTTTGAAAGCACCAAGGATGAAACGAAAGTACAGAAGCATATGTCCAGTGGTTTCCGCTTTACTTCCGAATAATCAGAAAGGACCTGATATACTGCTTCACCATTTCATTGTTGAACAAGTGCCAGAATGAAATCCCCAGATAGTCAATGCTTACTTAGAAGCAGCCAAAAAATAAGCATAAAAGAAGTGTTTCCATTAGTGCATTTGAATGATGTATTTTTCACATGAAGAAATACACATGAAGAGGGGCGCAGAACATAGAGTTTGCTCGTAATTACAAGTGGTGATGAAATACGTCTTACATTTCAAGCGTGTGCAGATCCACATAGCTCTCTTGAATCCACAGGAAGTAGATGAAGGCTGGTTATCCATTCACAGTGAAGCTCCTGCTAATGGGAAGTTAGAAGAAGATTAGAATTCTTTTTATACCACTGTCTGGAAAACGAAGATATTCCTGTGAATATATGGACTTGCTACCAGCGGGAACACAGGGGTAATACTGCAATAGAAAGATGGAATAATAAAATAAATGCATTCCTGGGCAGACTTTACCCGAAGTTTAAGACTTGATTTCCTAGCTCAAGCTAGTAGCAGAAAATACAAACGTAATGTTTATGAGAAAGAAATTTAACCTATAAGGGATCAAACAACAGAACCAATACATACAGATGGATAAGAGGATTGAGAAAATCGTCCTGAAATTGGAAGTTATTGGTGTCTTCAGAAAATTCCTGAGAGCTTTGGCTCATGTTCAGAAACTGGATTAATCCTCAGGCACCTCTACTCACTATTGTCCGGTATCGAAGCTTCCATTTCAGGAGAATGTGTTACAGCTTGACCATGGGTATTACATCCCACCCCGTCTTTTTACAGACTTTCTACAGGCCAGTGACATTGAGGAGTCGGGGATGGGACAGAAACCGCCTGAAGAGTCTGGAAGCACCATAGTCCATTGCGCTGGCACCTGGACTCTTGAGAAGGATGTAAGAGAAAGGAATTCCCGCAATTCCAATTTCCTGCTCCATATGGCGATAAAATTCCAAAGGTGTTTCCACCGTGTTGCTGGATGTTCTCGTCTTGTCGGTAAAATGCTGATACATTTCAGTCAGGACAAGTCTAGTAGTGCGCTGCATTTCTTTGATGTTTTGCTTCACCTATCGGAGACGAAGTTTGCCCAGGTACGAGAAACTGAACACAATCATGAACCCTTTTAAGAAACTCTCTTTGTATGTAATGCCACAAACTTTACCACAATCTGTGAGGTAAATTCACGCCTCATCAAGGGTAACAACAAGTTTCCATCCATCACATATGAGGTGACTATTCATACAGCTTCCTGCAGTTCCGTTTTCGCTCAGCCATATGACAGGGCTTCAGAGCGTGTCAACTGCTCTTGCGAACAACCGTGAGATGTAAATCTCTGTGAATGGCGCGGTTGGTTGTCGCCTGCGATGTGCAGCATTTGCTGTCTATCGCACTCTGTGTGTGGGGAGTTTCGGTCACCATACGCTGAACCACATGCAATAACGGAGAGGCCCTCTTAACCGGAGGCCGGTTTCTAGCTGTTTGGTCAATGTAGTGGGCCCAGGAATTTGTGCTGTATATTTTCCTATAATATGATTCACAACGACCTACAAGGAAATAACACACTTTACACATTTCTGCGATGCGCAATGCTGTGAACGTAGTGTCGGAAAGATACACAATGAACCCCTCCCAGAATATGATCATTTTCGTCGGCATCAGACTACGTTCGACCACACTGGTCTATTGAGTGACTAAAGACAAGCTGTTGCAACTCTTACGGTTATGAGTTGAGTTGATTTGGGGTTTAACGTCCCGTTCAGCAGCGAGGCTATATCAGACGTGGACCTACTGATTAACATGGAATCTGAACCACATGAGCTCCCGCCAGGAAACGAACCCGTGTCTCCCACACCAAAGGCAATTGTACATTGAATCCGGCTCAATATAACTGAATCAACCTCTGTAATAATGATAACATTAATATTATTTTTATGATTTATGGGATTTTAATAACTAATATTTTGACACTTTCAGTTGCGCAATTTGTCACTAGAGTCTCGAGATTAAGATCGACTACTTCTTTGTTGATCGCAATTATCGCATGTCAGAATTGTCGCGACATCTTTGGAATATACATACTGTGTATTTACAGTACGATTATAGCTAATCGCTTAGTACACATTTTTACGATCTTAGATTTTTGGAAAGTCTATCATAAACCAAGGGAAGTTAGCAGTTTGGTATGCTTTTTCTTGAACGTGTGGACGTGTAATATGAAATTTGGTATGTTGAAGTTTCTGATACTGGGTATACGGACATCATTCACGTGAAAGAATTCAATATTTTTCACATTAGAAAAGAAAGACACTTTTACATACTCAACTTTCATGTACAAAAATTATATATCAATCGATTTAGTCTTTCTATCATGTCAATTCCTTGTTTTAGTAAATATTCTATTATATGAAGTTTCCGGTAATTCATCTCAAAAGTGAGAGAAAGAAAGAATTTTAGTGATAGGAAATTTGGTATAGATATAGGGCCACCTAATTTTCAGATATATGCCATTTACTTCATGAATTCAATATAAAAACGCAGAAGGGGGATTAAAAAAAATATTGTACGCGGTAACGAGTAGGGAGATGTGATAGTAAATCAACAATAATTTTAGGAATGATCTAAAATATGGATCAAAAGATTGCGATCTTGGTCAATAATTAGTTAATAATCAGAGACCACAAAATTTTTGAACAGCCCCTAAATCAAGTTGTCTTTTATTATTATTATTATTATTATTATTATTATTATTATTATTATTATTATTATTATTATTATTATTATAGCTGACATGCCCGTTCTTCGCACAGGGAAAATATGTTTATAGGAGATAGATGACTCGCTATAAATTGATTTCTGACTATTTAATAAGTTTCATACTTTTATGTATGAAGTGCACGGTTATGCAAGAATGGAAAATTTGGTGAACGGAAATTCATTTAAAAACAAAAGCAACAATAATGCTATTAAATTCGAATGAAGAAAAATGTAGTGAAAGGAAAGTCTGCTTTGTATTTAATGTTATTTTCATTTTATTTCATACTTAACTATGTTGTTTTATTACAATACTTGCTTATAAACTACATTTGTAATCTAGTGGCTAGATTACCTCCTCTTTTAGGTTTGCGCATTCTGTTTAACGTTATTATTACTTAAAACTCTTAAATTCCATTTAATACACTGTTCACTATCTTTTATCTTTAGCAATTTACTTTTATTTGTTACGTTTTAAACATATCACTGGCATACAATTAACTGTCTGGCAATTTCACTTTTCCTTGATCCGATCTTATATTTTAAAAGTTTCCCTGGCATATATTTAATTTCAAACTATTGAGAGTAATTAATTTCCTATAAACGTATTTTCCTTGTACGAAGAACGAGCATTTTAGGTACTTTGTGATAATTCTGAAACCATCATTGTATTTTCAACGATGTGTTGTAGACATTATATTTTCTTCTTTTAAACAAACTCGTAAATAAATGTAATGGCTCAGACTCCGGTCCATCGTTGCCTGTTAACTTTCTTTGGTGCTATTTGAGCACACTGGTGCCAAAGAGCATTAAGTAATTTGAAGATGAAACAGACATGTATTTAACTTTCTGTCAGTGTACCTCCCAGTAAAGATGTTTCTCAGTAATCTATAATTTTAGTTAATTATGCTTCTGAATAAGTAATTCTTACCGCAACTCTGAAACACGTTTCTTTGTGGAAATAGTGTCGCTACTCTAGACTCTTCTTGTGTTGGTGCATGGCGATACTCAACCTGGAACTGGTAAACTTCAGGGGCGCCACAGAGATTATTGTGTTTAAATATGGGAGGCAATCTTTAGTAGAAGTATTAGTACAAATAGTAATAGTAGTAGTTGGTAGTAATAGTGGTAGCAGTAGTAATAGTAGAACAAATAGTAGTAGTAGTAGTAGTACAAACAGTAGTGGTAGTAGTTGATAGTAGTAGTAGTAAGTAGTGCTAATGTTAGTACAAATAGTAGTAGTAGCTCGAATTCGGTTGGGTTATGTAGGTTCTGTTGCCTGGTTCCCATCATCTAGACACAGCCCCACCATTTTCCTTTCATGACTTTAAATATGTTGAGAAGAACCTGAGCATAACGATAATGATACCTGTAAACTTTAATAAAAATGACCCCGTATTTCTAATGTGTTTCTTCCTGGTGGTGCACATTCTAGAACATTTTAGAACCTATAGGAAAATAATATAACATGCTGGCATATCATGCAACAATTTCGAACATTCTGGAACATTCTAGAACTTCCTGGGTCATTCTAGAGCATCCTGAAAATCCTAGAACATTCTCAAACCTTTGGGAAGCTTCTATAACAGTCTGTAACATTTTCCAGGATTGTTGATAATTCTAGAACATTCTAGAATATTTGATCAATAATGATTTGTGTAGAAAGAAAAGCAACATTGAAATTGAAAATAAAGAAATGCACGCATTGTCGTTAAAATTTAACTCATTATTTTAGCACAGTAACACCGTTGCTGGGGCGTTTTCTCCCTCTAGGTCTCCTGGTGGTCCAAACCGAAACCTTCTTCATGAATGGGAGATACAGGGCTACAATACCATATAACTACCATGGGGCTCCGGGTCTTGGTTTCGGAGCTTTTGTGGCACGCACGGACAAACCACATTTACTTTTATTATATATATATATATACAGTGAAACCTCTACTAACGGACACCTCTATAAAGTGGACACCTCCCTTAACGGGCATATTTTGTATTCCCCAAACACTGGAATAGGAAAAAGCATATTGACAAACCTCTCTAAAGCGGACACTCTCTAGTACGGACACGGAGAGTCTTTTCTGTCTTTTATAGGTATTATTTACCTCCGTATTACGGACACTTTCTCTAGAAATAAGTTGAAAAGTGTAGTAAAAATACATGTTTAGTAACTCATACATGTATCACCAAGGAAGCATTGTGACAACATTTTGCCCCCTCAACTTTCTGCTCAGCAACCCAGACGAAGCGTCTCTGTTTAACAACACTCTTATGTCCTTTGCTTGCATCCCACTCCCACCCAAGCTGTTTTAGACACAAAAGTGATTGACCGTTGCCCGCCGTTAGAGATGACACATTATGCTACTGTCCCGTTAGAGTCTCTAACCAACCAGAAGACAAGTTTAGTACTTTTTGCTCTCATGTATGTATATTGTCTCAAAAACATCACTTCAGGACTCCAATTATCCCACAAATTAAAGCGCCATACTGGAAACGAAGGAAGTACTGATAAGTGTAAAGTGCAGAGGACTATAATATGTTATTTCCATGTTGTGCCTCGAACATAGAGTATTGGATGACAGAGAATAATGCATGTATATTCATAAATACGTGATTCATGCAAAAATATTTTTTTCTAATTGTATATTATCTTGCTCACTAATTTACATAAAAAATACTGAAACCTCTTGAAGGCGGACACCTCTCTATAGCGGACAATTTTTGATTCCCCGCGGCTGTCCGCTTTAGAGAGGTTTCACTGTATATAGATTATTACGGAATAACCGCATAATACTGAGTTTCGGTTTGGCTATACTATATGTAATTCTCCAGATATAAGGGCTACAAGAAAATTTTTGCCTGAAATATGTTACATCTTTTGATCCAAAAAGACAACCGTTTAGGTATTTTAAAGAAAAAAAATAGACAATAAAGGATACGGACCACTGCACTAAACTTTCTCGCTCTTACTTCTTAAACTTCTTAAATTAAATCATATAATTACGGAACAGTTTCTGTAGAAAATATGAAAAAGATTATAACAGGTGCTTTCGGAAAACTGTATCGAAGAATACACTTGAAAGAACAAACTGCCTGTTGCAGATCTTTTTCATGAGAAATTATTCATGTCATGTTGTAGAGTTGTTACAGAAATGTTTATTTACGAAGTATGAACGAAATTGAAGCTGTGACTTCCATAACCACACAAGTCCAGCTCAGTAGCGTAGCCAGGATGTGTGTTTGGGGGGAAGGGGCAAGTGCTGTTATAGGTACACATAGAAAAATTACAAACAAAAAAAATATATATAAACATAAAAATATATAAAAAATTACAAACATCAAAGTACCAAAGTACATTGTCGGACCTCTTTGGGAGGGCCCGGCCCCTCTGGGTCCCCCCTTCCCTACGCCACTGGTCCAGCTGAAGAGATATTGAGAAACTCAATAAATACTAAATATTTGTCGGAAATGGAACTTGGAAATCAGACTTTTTTTCATATTTACACTTTGTCGAGTAATAAATGTCATAAGTATTTAAAAAAAAAAAAAAACTGATTTCCAAGTTCACATTTCAAAAACAAAAGTTTTTATTGAGTTTCTCAATATCTCTTCAGCTGGACTTGTGTGTTTATGGAAATCACAGCTGCAATTGTTTAAGTCTTTCGTGAGAAAATCATTCGTAAAGTACACCCCCAAGAGTAAACTACCGCTTGTAGATAACTTGCATCAATTACCTGCTTCGCTGGGTTAAATTAAGAAAAAAATAGTAATATGTTTCGTTAGTCAGTCACTTTTTACTATTATTAAAGCGCTCCTTGATATTGGTCATTTTCGATGATTTTTATATATCCTCCTCCCCTCCCCATGTTGCGGGGCACGGCATCGCAAGTGTCATTGTTCATCTCAGCGACCCCGAATACTATGAATTCGACACTGATATTTTTCATTTCGATCATTTTAATATATCTCCCCCTCCCATTCCTTCAAGTTGTGGGGGATGAATTTGAATTTAAACAGCATCAGAAGTGCCACTGTTCACCTTAGCGACCCCAAAAACTGGATTCGACACTAATATCGATCATTTTCGATCATTTTTAAATGTCTCTCCCCTCCCCCCGTCGAAGTGATTTGACAAACGCCATCTCAGCTTTAAACTTCATCTAGGTTGTAAATTTGATCGAGATCAGTCCGGTAGTTCAACAATTATTAAGTTTTATATATCATATTCCCCTCCCTTAAGTTCTACCGTCAAAGTGAAATGATTCAAAATATCTCAGACCCAAACCTCATCCATGTTAAAAATTTGATCTAGATTGATCGTTTGATTCTAGACTTATTAAGTTTTATTTATTTTCTAACTCCTCCCTCCCCCTCCGTTAAATTCTATCGTCAAAGTGAATAGAAAAATACAATCCCAGGCCCAAAGCTCATGAATGCTGAAAATTTGATCGAGATCAATCGACTGGTTCAAGAGTGATGAACTCACAAAGACAGTCACTTTCATTTTTTTACACACACACACACACACATATATATATATATATATATATATATATATATATATATATATATATATATATATATATATATATCCTCCCCCTTCCCTACGTTACACCGTCAAACTTAAATGGCAAAAAAATTTCCCAGGTCCAAACGTCATCTATGTTGAAAATTTGATCAAGATGTTTGGGTTGTTCAAGAATTATGTTTTATTTATTTTTATATATAAATCCCCCCTCCCCTTCCCCACACCTAAACTCTACCGCCAAAGTGAAAATATGTTTAAAGAAAACACGTTTCAGGCTCGAACCGCATCTATCTTGAAAATTTGATCGAGATTGGTCGCGTGGTTCAGGAGTTATTAAGCTTTATTTATTTTTAGAGATCTCTGCCCCCCCTCCCCTAAGTATTACCGTAAAAGTAACATGATAAAAACTATCCCAGGTCCGTCATTAAATCTATGTTAAAAATTTGGTTAAGATTGGTTAGGTGGTTTAACCGTGATGAAGTCACAAAGACAATCACTTTTATTTTTTATTTATTTATATATATATCGCCCTCCCCCTCCCCTGCATTGTACCATAAAAGTGAAATGGCGAAAACATTCCAGTCCCGAAGTTTATCTATGTTGAAAATTTGGTTGAGATCGATCGGATGGTTCAAGAGCTACTAACCCACGAACAGTTTATTTTTACATATATTGATGTTAGTATATCTCCCCTCCTCCCCCTCTCCTGCGTTACTCCGTCAAAGTGAAATGACAAAAGACATCCCAGGCTCGAAACTTATCTATATTGAAAATTTGAACGAGATCGATTGTTTGGTTCAAGGGTTATTAAGTTTTATTTATTTTTATTATAATTCCCCCCTCCCCCTCCCCTAAGTTCTACCGTCAAAGTGAATAGCTAAAAACACTTCCAGACCAGAGCCGCATCTACGTCAAAATTTTGATTGAGATCGGTCAGACGGTTCAAGAGATTGAGATTCACAAACCTAGTCACTTTCAATTTTATAATATAGCTTCATGCAAAATGATTTATGCCTATTACGTAATTTTAGATTCAGTGTTTATTAATTAAAGAAAACGAAATTAATGTAACAGTTTTAAGCAAATTATCCGAAAAAGAATTCACCCCGAAAAGTAGACTGTACCTGTGAATGTTTTAATAGAACTGATTGATACCATATTGTAAGTTTCTTAATGGAACATTTATTTATGAAATATCAACAGAATTGTCTAAGTTGTTTTTCAGAGAATTATCTGGGAAATACTCACCCCAAAAGTAAGCAAGCCATTTCGGAAATTTCTCAGAGAAATGACTCATGCCATAATAGATAATTGTTAATGAAATACTAATTATGGTCCACGATTATACCGGCTAGGATAAAGGCAACAATGAATGAAAATGGTGGAAGAAATTGTGAAGAAAGGGATAACCCCAAGGAAACCCAAGCACATGATGTTTGTCCACCACAAAGCTCACTTGACGCGAACTGGAATCGAGCCAAGGACCCCAGGCACCAGAGATGAACGCTTTACCACTAAGTTCTCGCGGCCTCCCATCGTTTCTAAGAAAACCATATATATCACCCTTCACTAAACTACTCTACTCTATTTGGGGAATAGGAAGAAAATTCGAAAAAAAAAAGAAAACTTTGGAGAATCATATGAAAAGAAAGTTTGGTCGCGATATGTTGAACAGTATGGCTTCTAGGCGAGTGTACATCAGAACAAACAGACGAGCGAAAGAAACGACGGACAGTAATCGGTAAATCGATTTTTTGGTATGCAGAGGCCGGTAGCCAGCCCAAAAATTTGAGGGAGGGGGGTCGGTAGAAGTTAGGGGGGCGATCCAACCATACTATAGTTCATTTGCAAGCCTACCGTGAAAATTTTAGGAGGGCGGTAAAAATTAAGGGGGACGTCCCCCTAGACCCTCGTTGGATACGGGCCTGTGCAGGGGCCATGAAACGTGTGAATTGTTGAAATTTCGATCACAATACTTGCTTCCCTCTTATCGTAGCTCGAAAGTAAAAAAAAAAAAAAAAAAAAAATTAAGAAGTAGCATATTAAATGAACAGTAATATTGTTTAAATTAGTTCTCTTTTTTTTCCTGCTTGTCTGTCAGTGCAGTGGTTTCATACGTAGTTGCAATTAATTTATTGCACAACACGCTAACAGGATATGTAGCTGAAAGTATCAATCTTGTGTTGAACACCTGAAACTACGGCTCAATGAAAATTCATGTGCACAATTCGGAGCAGACAGAAATGAGTCATGTGTACACATTAATACAAAAACTCGTTTTGCTTTTTTTCTTTTTCTTTCTTATGTGAATGAATAATTAGTTTTATATTAAGATTAACCTATAAACAAACTGGCTTCTTGCATAACTAAATCGCTGAAATTGAAAGCCTATACATATTAATCTACATTCAAGTTTTCCCGCCATTTTGGTTTTGTTCTATCTTTGAGTGCATTAAATGAAACTGACAAGTCCACTAGCCCTTATAAGTGGTAGAGTGCTTAGCTTTAGTGCGTGGGGCCCATGATTCCGCTCGCCGGTGGATAATGTCATGTCCGTAGGTTTTCTCGGGGGTACGCTCGCTTCCTCCCACTTTCGCATTCCACCAATTATTCCTTCATCATTTACTTGCTTTAATCATACTCTTCCTTGTCTAAGGAGCATAATCGTGAGACGTTAAACTGAAAGATTTCATTTTCATTTTTTAAAAGTGTCTAGGTAGTAGAATTCTGCAATGTTTAGATATAGGCCTGTCGATCGATTGTTCATTATTTTCAAACATCAAACATACTATTAAGAGGCCTCATCACTGCGAAATTAAAATACCGCTAAAATTTTACAGTAATTATGTGATATCTTCAAATAGATAAAAGAACGAAAAGTGGAACAAGACCTCCATAGACAATATTATTCTGCGTGAGATACCGTTATCATGACTCATTTATCTGCTTTCGCTTTCCAGACATTTAGAAAATCGGCATTTATTTTCGCGTTTATAAATAACTGCAAACGAAAAGCTACTAGGTGACTCGTGATAACGGTACCTCATGCAAAATAACATCGTCTAGGGAGGCCTTGTTAAACTTTTCGATTATCTTTTATCTATTTGAAGATATCACATAATTACTGTAAAATTAGAGGTATTTTAATTTCGCAGTGAAGGGACTCTTAATCAATATTGTTATCAGTTTCCCAAACGAGTTCTTCAATAACTTCATTGGTCAGTTTAGCTGAATGTGATAGTGCATTATCATGCGTTAATTATACTTCACGTTCAGGTCGTTTGCAACAGGGATGGCGAGTCGATTTAATTGTTGATTGGTGTAATTTAAGCTTAGCGTCCCCCAGCAGCAGTGATGGTTTCGTTCCTTTGAATCGAATTATAGTGAAGGATTTCCGGTTCTTTTCACCATTTGCACGTGTGTTATTAGGGGGTAGTGTTAAGGGATGGGAATTACCCTTCGTTTTGAGTTTATTTTTTTGTTGGGCCTAATCACTTTTCTCTCTTCCTGGTGTTGTTATACGCACAATTTTGCAAAGAAATGACTGGTGCTTATCACAGTCACGAATAAGTAATGACGCATAAACAGTCAGATTATTTTGGTTTTCAATACTTAATGAAATTGGAACCCATGCCCTCATTTTTTTTTTTAAACATCTTATCCATAGAATGCGAATTCCCCATAATGTTTTGGGCATTTTATAAATAAAGAATTCAAAAATATATTGCCCCACCCCCCTTTGGGTGGGGGCGCGGACAAAATCCAAGCGGATAAAATCCAAGAAGACAAAACCCAAGCGGACAAAATCCAAGAGGACAAAATCCAAGCTAAATTCTGACAAGGCGGACAAAATCCAAGCGGAGAAAATCCAAGGAACAGTATCATGTTCACAGCTGTGATATGTGCCTGTGAACACCCAAATTAAATTGTATGTTTGTTTCTTTCTTCAATTGTCATGAATTCTAAAGTTTTATCTGTAATTCTTCAATTTATTGAAATAACATTTCATTTACTTTTAAAGAACTGAAAATCCAATAAAACATGTAAGATTGTCACAGTAAGAGTGCAGATGAGCTTTAATTACTTATCACATCCATATGAAAGTATGTAAAAATATTATGTGTGTACAAATACATTATAAAAGTATGTATTTTCTTCTCAATTTTATTATATACAGTATAATACATTTAAGACACTCAGCATATTATTGTGAGACCAATCATTGGAGTATTTTAATTCCATTCTTATGAGGTGGCATACAGAAGTCTTGATTTGTTTGTTGGTAGTGTTTTATGTATATTTTGAAACAAATAATTATGTTATACTAATCAAATTTTCGTCAGAAATGATCAAAGTGTGAAATATGTAGTGTGTATTTTTAATAATGTAATAATGTGTGTGAATTAAATAATGTAAAAGTGTTGTCTAGAAAATCGAAATGTGAAAATGTGTCTAGACAAACTAAATGAAAATGTATATATTATTGGTTATTTTGACAAGTGTAACTGAAGTAAATACTTTGAGGGTAGAGAAGTATTTTTTTATCTAAATTATTTTTTTAATTTTATTTTTACTTTAATTCTCAATAAATATAATAGAATTAAGTAAGTAGTGTACTCTTTTTAAGACTGAGCTGCTTTGCTCTTATTTGTTATCTCTGATATAGCAAGCCATTGCTTTCATTTTCTGGTTAATTTATGTGAGTATACTCTTTTTAGTCAAAATATTTCTGATCACCCTAAATTGGATTCACCTGGGCATGTCCTAGCAGTGACCAGACTATTTTATGGGTAATTAAAGCTCATCTGCACTCTTACTATGTCAATCTTACATATTTTATTGAATTTTCAGTTCTTTAAATGTAAATGAAATATTATTTCAATAAATTGAAGAATTACAGATAAAACTTTAGAATGCATGACAATTGAAGAAAGAAACAAACATACAATTTAATTTGGGTGTTCACAGGCACATACCACAGCTACGCACATGATAACTGCTCCTTGGATTTTCTCCGCTTGGATTTTGTCCGCCTTACCAGAACTTAGCTTGGATTTTGTCCTCTTGGATTTTGTCCGCTTGGATTTTGTCCTCTTGGATTTTGTCCGCTTGGATTTTGTCCTACACTCCTTTGGGTGAGCAAACCTTTGATGCTCTATAAGTTTGAGATTTGGGTTATCAAATTTTTGCGTAAAAAATCAGTAAAACGCAGTCGAGAAAGCTCAGATGACTTGGCCAAACTTGGCACAGTGATAGATTTGCAAGTGAGAGTAGTATCTATGGGAGATATTATGGTGAGCAGACCTTTGGTTCTCAAGTGAAGGGTAAAGGGAAAAAAGAAGGAATGTCACAAAAGTACATTTTCGAGAAAACGGCGTTTTAATATTGAAAACCGCGTAAAAAAGAGTAGGGTTAGTCAAATCTTTTGCCTTTTTTACATGAACATTTACACATCTACGCACGCATAGCATATCCGTGAAGAGGATATACAGTCAAATAGTACCAAGAGTCACCAACAAGTGGGACAAAGCACCCGATAAAGCACATACATGGACATTCCTTGTTTCCCCCCCCCCCCTTGCCCTTCAAGTTATTGGCCATCAAATTTGTAGTTTTAAATTATTGAAACGAAGAAATGTCACAAAAATGCAATTGATGAAACTCATTGGATCTTGATCAAAGACCTTGACCGGCTTAGTATACAAGTGCAATAACTGCAATGATTTTTTTTTTTTTTTTTTTGGACGTATTCAATGAATCGGTTCGAATATTAACAACAGAAGTAATGTACAGATACTATTCAAACGATGGGAAGACATATTGTATTGAAGTTAAATTATAGTGAAGGTTGTTCATCAAAATGAAATTCCAGGAAGAGGAAATAACACACTTATACACGTATGAGAATTGTCAATATATAATATTTTTTCGTTGCGTTTTATGCTCAAAGTAAAATTTTGTTATGTAAAGGTAACCGAAAAAGTTTTGTCGCTTTTTCACCCACCACATTCGAACATCGATATGTCACCTAAGACGTATATGGAAGATCAAAAGTAGACTCCATCAGCATTGACGACTTTCTGCCAACGTTCTGGAAGGCCATGGATTCCTTCGCGGTAGAATTTGGTGGGCAGTAAAGCGAAGAAAGTATCAAGTGCATTTTGCACTTCTACTAGAGATTTGAACTGGCGTCCTTTAAGGTAATTGTCCAAGAAGTGCAATGGAAGATGATATTCGAACGGCGCAATGTCAAGCAGTATAGCGGATGCAATAATGTTTCCCATCCTAAGCGTAGAATGGTCTCCCGAGTCATCTTAGCCACGTGGGACTTAGCGTTGTCCTGTAAGAGTAGAACCTCTTTGCAATTCAGAAGTGCTCCCTCCAGAGTTTTGAGTTTTTCTTGAACGCAGCTCAACTGCTGACAGTACATATTTGTATTGATGCTGTGACCAGCTGGTAGCAGTTCTCGATGCACGATGCCGCGAGCAGTCCACCAAACAAAAAGGAGGACCTTCTTCTGGTGCAGTGCTGGTTTCGGCTGTTTTCGAACCGGTCGATGGGATACTAACCTATGATAACGGATTCGTGGAGCTCCGTGCAGAACCCACTTCTTATTACATGTCAACACCCTGTCCAGAAATGGCTCCTTCCTCAGACGAGGCTAAAAAAAAAATAAAAAATAAAACGTGTCTCCTCAAGTTGCATTCTGGCCCGGAGTCAAATCATGTGAGACCCATCTACCCAACTTGTAGTGCTTCCCAAGTTGATGGAGGTGCTGCTGAATAGTTTCTCCGCTCACTCTGAATTGTAGTTCCAGTTTCTCACATGTCTGGCCACTGTTTGCTTCAATTGCTGTTTGTTCATGTGTTGGTCTTCCGGCACGTGATGCGTCTTCAAGTGTTTCGTTACAGTTCTTAAACTTGTTAAACCACCGTTGCACTTTCTGCGTAGTCACGGCACCCTCACCAAAGTCCTAACATATCTTCCGCCCTGCTGCAGCAGCGTTTGATCCCAGTTTGAACTCGTACAGCATACACACCCGTAGGACGCTCTGTGGAGGTTCCATGTTCACTTTGTCCTTATGCAAGTTCACGGTATAACTGAACTGCAACAACCAGGTAGTATGTTGGATGTACCCACACCAACAACTGACCTTCGCCGTATGTCCATTCGCATTCAACTCACGGTGTGAGGACCAATTGAACACAGACCTCCACAAAAGCGAAAGAACTTTCTTGCCTGCCTATATCTTTCCGAAATTTTTCAGTTTAACGTCCCACGACTACGCCCTTTAGGCTAAGGGATACGGATAATTAAAGCAAGTGAATGATGATGGAAGAATTGGTGGAATATGAGTGTGGGAGAAAACGGGAGCAGCTCGAGAAATCCCACGGACACGATGTCGTCCACCACAAACTTACTTGGCTAAAGATTGAATCAGGGTCCCATGCACCAGAGGTAAGTGCTGTACCACTTGATCCAACATGTCCTCAAAATTTTGCTATAAAAATAAAATGCAATCCTTCAGTTTTACGTCCCACGATTATGCCGGCTAATCTAAAGGAGACGGTAATGATGAGAAATGAATGAAACGGTGGAATGAAGAAAGTGGGTGGAAACGGGAGAACCCCGAGAAAACCCACGCACACGGTGTTTGTCCACCACAAAGTCCACATGGCGCGAGCTGGGATCGAACCAAGGAATCCCACCAACCAGAGGTGAACATTGTACCACCGAGGCACCACGGCCCTAAAATTTTCCTATAATCAGCTAGTTGATTACCCTGCGTTCCCTGGGTATTTATCGCAATCTTTCGTTAGGTAGAAAAAGACACGGAATATATCTCTAGAATAAAATCGAATATAATGAAATAAAAGAGTTCTTTTCTGCAAAATTCCAGACAGTTCTAACAACACCAAGTTCTATTTGTTTTCGCAATCTTATACAAGGTTTTACATAACTCTATTTATTTCTAAAAATTTCCAGAAGGTACTACAGAGTTCTTTTTGTTCCATTCTACTAAACTCAAATGTTATCAGGACTGTCACTAATCAGTTAGCAATCCGGAAAACTAATATCCTTAATTAAAGAACTATGACCAACGCAACATCTTGTAAGTACATAGGAAGTAACCTCTTTCTTTTTTCCGCAGTCCACGACTGAACTAGTGCCAAATTATCAAAGAAAGAATAAAAAATGATCGGGAATCTCGGTGATACGTCCGGAATATTTCGTTAAATGTGGGATATTAAATGGTGGACTAGAACCCTCTTCGGCTATATTTTCTATAGTATGTATATAAGTGTTCTTTCCGGATCTAGTCTGCGTCATAAGGTCCTGCTGGACAATTTAAATTATGTACTTTTAGGAGAAGAGAGGAAAAAACGGTCTATATCACGTACTTAATAAATCATAAGTTCATGTTTTGGTTAATAAAACGAGCGTCCGGTAGGGAAGTGTCCAATTCAATTAGTTCGGATTGAGTTTGACGCTTCTATCATGTAAAATTGCCTTGCTAAGGCAAGGAAGAGAAAGCTAAGATAGTAGGTAGAGGAATTAACACATGGGATCTTGGACTTTCTCCCGAAACCTTTTATAATAAAAATTGTATTATATACGGTATAAATATAACACAGTTCACTCTAATTGAGGTCCGAAGAACAATACAATGGATATTCCCAATGTAGATCCTTATTGGGTAAATGGGTGTCCCTAGGTCCAGACAGTCTAGGGAAGGATACCACAGACCTCCAGACAAGCTAAGTGGTTGCGGTTAGGATCTTCCAGTGCTCCAGACAAACAAAGAGAGGGGTTATTATCCCGTATAGTTCCTGGCAAGCTAAGCAGGTACGAAAAGCACAGAGCTTCAAGGCAAGCTAGGTGGTTATGTTTTAGGATTTCTCATTACTCCAGGCAAGCAAGGGGAGCGGTTAAGGTTCCACAAAGCTCCAGGCAAGCTACGTGAGCAAGGAACCTCAGAACTCCTGGCAAACTAAAAGGTTTGAGTTCGATTAGATCCTACAAAGCTCCAGACAAGCTAAGAGAGGAAATTTGACCAGACGAGACTGATTCCGGTGAAGGCCCAGCAGCGTGTTTTATACCTTCTTCGTGAACATCGGCGACGCTAGTGTTCCTCTTCGGTCACGTGTCCTGATGATTTTGATGATGCCTGTCGTCTCTTTCTTGTAGTAGTAATTGTAACGCTTGTTTAAAAATACGCAACACTTGATCTTGTTTACAAATATAGAACGCGTGTAGGATATAACAAAATCTATAATATTCGTACCGATAAAACATTAGGGCCTACAGATGACTTTAGTGCAGGGTGGATTGATTTAAATCAGTCTGATTTAAATCACGATTTAAATCAAGATTTAAATCACTTGATTTTTTAAATAAAAATCGTTGATTTAAATCGAATTCCGAAATAAATTAATTTAAAGTGCAAATAAGTAAAATCCCGTTTCTGTTCTGTTATTTCGATTATGGAAGTTAATAAGCATAATACAATGAGATTCAAATGTACAGTATAGTATGAAAACAAGTGTCATTCAGAGGATGATTAGGGAAAATCCCGTTTTGAACAGGTAACGGAGCAATCCTGCTTTCTTTTCGTAACATTGCGTTTGGGTTTTAAAATCGTTAACTATTCCAACGTGGAAATCACCATCGACATTTAAGATGACAATTTTTTTTGCGTGTCGGTGTTTATTTGTTCCCAGAATATAGGGGGTATTTAAAGGGGTCCTATCCCCTCTCCATTTTTTTTTTAATTTTATAACTTTAGGCAAAATTTATGTATTTCATGCCGCAAGCTAGTTCTGAGTTTTTAAAAATAGGCCCCTGCCAAATATCAGTAACTTGTGGAAAAAAATGCCATTTTGATAAACGTTGCTGTACTTTTTCCTTAATGCTTAACCTTTTAAATTATATCACCTATTTTTAGGTGATAGGGTATACTCTTCATTATTCGATTACTCATCATCACCGTCTCCTTTAGCCTAACCGGCATAACCGTGGGACGTAAAACTACAGATTTCATTTCTTCATTATTCGATTAAAAAAGTACCAATAAGGCTTTTTACATCGTTTTCTTCAAGACTGGAGGCATTTTAGAACACGTTACATATGCTTTCACGCCTTTCTGCGTTGAGGCATTGTGTGTGATGACGTCATAAATTTAAAAATATATTTTTTGTTATGCGTATTATTATTATTATTTGGCGGGTTACATTTTGCATTCAGAAGACTGAAACTTTGCACGCTCGTTCCGTGCACTCCTTAATAATTTTCAGATCTCTGCGTGGAAACAGCGGGGTCCAGAGGGGCAAAAATGTTTAAAAAAGGATATTTTTAACAAAAAATAGTTTTTTTCGTGATTTTTCGCCTCAGATGGAGACATATGAATAGTACAGTTTGAAAGGTTATTCTATTCTGAAGAAAATGATGTACGTACTATGCTCCTAGGATAAATAGGAATGTCTCAGGAAACTGTTAACTGAGATCCTGTTTATTACGGGAATCTGGGGTATTTGGGGAATATTATTTTTCGCGGGCTTCCTTTTGCACCTACAAGATTGAAATTTTGCACATTTACTCAGTGGACCCCTCAGTATTTTTCAGATCCCTGCCTTAAAACAGGGGTAGGGATACACAGAGTTTTTTTTAAGAAAAAAGATATTTTTAACAGAAATTTCCTTTTTTCGTGATTTACCCGCCCCAGATACATGATGGAGACATTTAAAGGGTACCGTTTGAAAATTTGTTTTATTCTGAAGAGAATAATGTACAAATCATGATCCTAGGATAAATAGGGATGTCTGAGAAAATTTTATATTACATCCGGGTCATCTGGGGCATTGTGGGAATGTTCTTAGCTCATTGTTAAATAGTTTCCTCGCCCTTACTACTCAAGATAGAAGCTTGAAATTTTGTACACATATTTAGTACACCCCTTAATATTTCCCAGTTGATTTTGAGATCTGTGCGTTAACACACGGGAATCCAGAGGGGATCATTAAAAAAAAAAAAGTAAAAAAAATGCCGATTACTCTCAAAATTTATCGCTTCAGGGATATGATAGGGAAATGTGAATGTTACCGTTTCAAAAGCTGTTCTACTCTAACGAGAGTGATGTATGTACCATGATCCTAGGATAAGTAGGGATGATGCTGTAGCTGCTTGACTGAGAGTCTATAATTTACCTTTAAAAAGAGCCATAATTTAAAAAGGGTAAGAAACATTGTTTGGGATTGATATAGGTTAACGATTGGGGATAATTCAAAATTCAACCCCAACACTTTCACTTAAATGGCATAATTAACATTTAATACTAATTCCTAATGCTTTATTTTCAATTCGCGACTTGTATTATACGAGGAGAAAGATTTGATTTAAATCAAAAAGATCGATTTAAATCAAAAAATCGATTTAAATAAAAAAAAATCAACATAAATGATTAAAAAAATCACGATTTTTTTCCACCTTGGTTTATACTAGGAATATAGGTCTTACACGTTATTTCTATACGGTAAGTATTTTATTTTTTTGGTCATCTTCCTTCTACTGTTCCACTAAATCTTTTTGTAGTTTACAGTAAGAACCTGCAATAAAAAAGCACTCCTCAAGTTTTGAATGCGGCTCAGAGGGGACCCGATATGTGACGTCTTGTATCTTTTGTTGTTGTTGTTGTTGCCGTGACGTGTGCAGAGTATTTTCCATTGTTTGAAGTTTTGTATCTGCGTAACTAACAATTAATTTCTGAGATTTTTGGTATGTGCTATATTGAAGACTAGTTCTGCACGATAGAATCATTAAGTTAACACTTTTTGTCAGAAAATGATGTGAAATCTTTCAGTTTAACGTCCCACGATTATACCATTTTACGCTAATGGAAACGATGATTAATGCAAGTCAATGATGAAAAATTGGTGGAATGAGAAAGTGGAAGGAAACGGGAGTACCCCGAGAAAACCCACGAACACGATGTTGTTCACCACAAGTTTACTTGGCCGGGAACCGAATCAGGAACGCCATACATTAGATGTAAGCGCTCGACCACTGAGCCACTGTACGGATTCGTTCAAGACAAATGTTCGGATTTTGATTATTCTTATGGAAGAGTTTGATTTACGAAAACTCCTTTATACATTTACAAAGTCCATCCGTCCATTCGCCCGGGAGACAATCTCGAGAACTAATTGACTAATCGTCTATAGAGAGATGTGGTTTTCTGTAATTCATTAAGTGTCCCAAAAATACATTACGTCTCCATCATTAACTCTCTACTAAAACCAAAAGTGGTTGAAATCCACTTCAACTTCCGGTTTCAATCTTGATCTACAAGAACAAAAATAGTTCTTGAGTTTTTTTTTGTTTTTTTTTAATCTCCCTTTAGCTCCTTCGTGGCTATAAATATACACATTGACTTGATACCTAGTCTTCCGTTTCAGGCGCTGCTATCGGCTGAAAGAATTCCACTTTCTTTCGCTAAAGCTCTCTCGCTTAGCAGCTGCTGAACCCTTATTGGCTCAGCGCGTGGGTGTGTCGGGGAATGAGCTTTAGTTCGCATTTTTGCCACGGCTCAAGACATTTTGGCAGCACAATAAGCAGTCACCGTAGACACCTTTGGCGTGGGAGACCAGGGCTCAATTCCCTGTGGGAGCTCATATAGTTCAGATTCCACATTAAGCAGTAGGTCCACGTCTCATATAGCCTCGCTGCTGAAAGGGACGCTAAAAGCAAAATCAACTCAAATCATTTTGTTTCCCAGACGGGCACACGGACAGACAGAGTCAATATATAAAAAAAAATTGATAAGTTAAACTTCTCAAACAATGAAAAGAAATGGAAGAACCAAGAAAAAGCTCACACATGCGGTGTTTGTCCAGCATAAATCCTACTTAATGCGAGCTGGGATTGAAACAGAAACCCTAGGCACGAAAGGTGAGCAAGAAATAAATACATAAATAAAATAACATTAAGTCAATTGCTTACTTTAATATCAACCGCATTTCTGTGATTAAAAGTTAGAAATGAGGTCTAGCAACACTTGAAATGAAAAATGAAATGAAATTTATGCCAACTAGGCTAAAAGAGACGGTGATGATGAAAAATGAATGAAATGGTGAAATGAATAAAATGGAAGGAAACTGGACAACCCCGAGAAGCCCATTCACACGATCTAGCAACACTTGTGACACGGACATGAGGAAGAATTTTCAGATTTCATGGTGCTAAAAGACACATTAGATACTGAAAAACCCTAATCAAAATCTCAGAAATTGACCTGGTTTCATCTTACTTAGATGAAAGAACAACAGTGGCGGATCTATATCGGGACCGGGGTCCTAGGTTCCCCAGTTTTATGAGTGGTAAAAAAAATAAACTATTATTTATATATTTTTGAAAGTTCATAGTAAACTCATGATATACCTATCATAGTCTGGGTCCTGGCAGCCCTCCTCCTTAGTTTTTACCTTCTAGATCCGCCACTGAGAACAACTCCAAGTTAATCACAAAATAAATTAAATAGGAGAGGATATTATCTGTTACTGTAGATTGTCCGCAAGTGACAACTTCCGTGTATGTATTGTCCAAATCCCATATATTAATTGCTCTATATCCTGCTTTAGCAATATATTTTTTACAACATTGAATGACAAATGCTATTACATTCAGCGTAAAGATTTAAAATTCTCATGTAGAAAGATATTAAAAACAAATTTGTTCAAGAACAATGAGCTGTCTTTAATTGCGCTATAGAAAACGAATTACTGCATGGATTATATCCTCGGTGTTACGAGACTTAATACGTCTAGGCACATTTTATTTCAGTTTAAAAAAATGTAATAAAATCGGAATCTCAGCTTGTAGCTGTCTTCCTAGCCTATGTTGAAAACGCCAAAGACTACAGCTGCCAGTGTCGAACCAAGGGCCGAAAACCCGGACGCCTGCCCAGGGCGCCACAGTCAGGGGGCGCCAAAACGAGCTTCAAAAAGTAAATTTTATAACGTGTTTTCTATTGACATTTTTGGTTTATATTCTTGTAGAGTCAATTGCATTAACCTGTTATTAAACTTTAGTCTGTAAGAGTCTTCAGCATTTGTACAAATTCATGAGATATGTTTAATGAATGCTATAGACGTACATAATAATGGTTGTTTTAGCGTACGCGCCTTTGGCGTGGGAGACCCGTGTTCGATTCCAGGCGGGAGCTCATGTGGTTCAGATTCCACGTTAATCAGTAGGTCCACGTCTCATATAGCCTTGCTGCTAGAAAAGACGCTAAACTAAAATCAACTCAACTCAAAAAGTGTTGTTTATTTTGTTGTGCGTAAAACATGTTCAACATATGTGAAATGTATTTATTGGTATTTCACGTTATTAGAATAGATTGTCACATAGTCGGATATATGGTAGACAGTGGCGGATGTAAGTCAGGGCTGGGGGACGTAGGCCCCCCCAGTTTTTCAGTGATAAAATAATTTAAGTTATTATTGATATATTTTTGAAAGTTTATATAGGGTGAATGTGCCAGTACTCAGCCTCCTAACTCAAATTTTAAGTTTGAATGTAATTTTTTATTTTAATTTTGAACAGAATGAGACTTCTTCATGATATATGTATTCATTATTTAGTCTAGTTTACAATGAAAGGAGTGTTTTTAATGTCATTATTAGGATTTTAACAATATTTATAAATTTCCTAAAAATGCCGCAAAATACCAGTACTCAGCCACTACATTCTAGAACTCAGCCATTAACGAACCTAAAGTCAGCCAACAAAATTTGAAACTAATGATAAAAACAGATGTAATATCATGGAGCGTTTTTTGCTTTGCTACATGACACTACAAATATAACAGATTACATTATAATTGTCTAACAAAAAAAAACATTATTTATTTCTCGGAAAAACAGGAATAAAATTGTGTTGAGCGGACCCTTCGTAAAAATATAAGCAACCATGAAGCTAAAACATTTCAAACAGAACTAAAGTTGTTAGATCATAGCTAAATTTCATGACCGTTATATCGCAATATCATTTGATCACTCCAGTTAAAAGTTAGAAAACGCCAAAAGAAAAAAAAACTCACAAAAATATGAAATAAAATCGAATTATGTCTTCATAAAAATTCTACGAAGTTAGGAATATTTCTCATAGAACCAGAGTAGAAATATGTCACAGTCATCAGTTTATCACCATGTTTGAACACCTTTATTAATTTAGAAAACGCAAATAAAGCATTTACTTCTCACAAATAATAATAATAATAATAATAATAATAATAATAATAATAATAATAATAATAATAATAATAATAATAATAATAATAATAATAATAATAAATTGTAGTAGTTGTCTTTTCACAAAAATTCCAGGAAGTTGGGATTTTCTTTTATGCTCTTTCTTTTTTATTTCTTTCTTTTCTTTTCTTTTTTTTTTTGTTTGGCTTTAATTGCTTTCTTCTGTTCTAAGATCTTGGCTATCATTTTATTTCTCCATTCATCTGACGATATGGCACTTGATAATTTATTTTGCTTCGTTGCCTCTTTGAAGTCTTTGCAATTGGTTCTGGCCAAAGTAAATTATTTTCACAATTTGGTGAGACTTGTCTACTGTTATTTGAACTTTTTTCGGGAGCTTTATCTATGACTGTCTATGACTTCTTAATATTATCGTTGCCTTTTTGAACTTGAAGCAATGTATCATCTTTCAAAACACCGTACAATCTTCCATTACATTATGGACCAATATTTCAGTACGATCTGCTTGACAAGGAAATAGAGAAGGAATATGCGAGGAAATCAGTCAGCCGATACACTTCAATCTTTTTCCAAACGTCTTTTCACTCAGCTATTTTTAATGTATTTAGAGTAGTCTACAGTATTTGCATTGAAAGGACACAAGCCACATTTCCTGAAACCATTTCTAATTGAATCGGAGAGAAAAGAACGGTTTACTGCTGTTGACAAGAGTGAAGAGAAATGAGATTTTGTTACACATTTATGTTTTTGGGTTGGCTTTGCCAGTCATGAATTGTCTTCTTCCATTCTATCTTGAGGGTTTGAAGACACTAACATCTGCTGGCTGAAGAATGTGTATTGTATCAGGTGGTAAGACATATAGAATTATTCAGTTTTCGATGCAAAACACATTAAGCTCCATAGTTGGATGTATGCGATGCCATTCAGCAAATAAAATTATTGGTCCTATAATGTTATTTCTTCCAGCCATTTGTTTATACCATTTACAATATACTCAAAAAGTATCAATCTTCACCCAGGCCTGTTTCTGATCTTCCCCAAAACCAGACCTCTGGCATACTTTCTATGATGTCAGGCGATGGTTTAACATACGGGAAAATAACCATTGGAAATACAGTTTCGCCATTTGCCAGAGAAAACTAGAAGAACAGTGATTGTTTGGACTTCATAAACATTTTTCAAACCTTTCGATACGATAACTTTACCAGTTTCGAGACAAAGGCTAAAACTAGTTTCATCACCATTAAAGATTCGGGTGGGATCTTGCAGAATATCGAATGCGTTAATGCTTTGGAGGTACCTCGAGTTCTTTAAACCACTTCCGAATAAATTCTTCGGTGACTGTTGCTCTTGCCTTCTGGAACTCTGCAAACTAATTCTGGGTTTCCTCATAAGAACAATTTATAATATTTCTCTCCTAGATAGCTCTCTTTGAAAAGTTTCTTTCTATTGTCACTTTTTACAATATTGTATACTGTATTCAATATATCCATTTTATTTTGCCCAAATCCAACTTTGGCTATTTTAGTGTGTTGCGAGAAACATTGAATGTTCTGCTAGCTTCGTATCGTCATTCCATTTTCTACAGCCCTCAGTGCATTGTACAGAGACTCTTCTAAGTGCTGGTGAATTTTCATCTCTTAACTTCAATTTTTCTTCCTTTTCCATTCATTTATATTTACTTCCATAAAATGAGTAAGTGGGAACCTGGTTTTTTGCAAATTTGGATATTGATATTTAAAATTGCAGTAAAATTACCAACAGGGCTGACTTTTGGCTTTCGAGGCACCAATACTCAGCCTTTACATTTTTACCGGGGCTGACTACTGGAAAAACAAAGATTTGTGAGTCATGCTGTATGTTATTAACAGATGGGAAGTGAATACTTGGTCTGGGCATGTGATGGACGAAATTGCACACATATGCGATAATTTCAGTACTCAGCCCCGGGGGCTGACTATTAGAAAATCACTCATTTTTCAATTCCAGTACTCGGCCCCCCCTATACAAACGAAATGCTCAAAATCTACAAAAAAAAAAATCTGTTTTCATTTCCTTAATATATACAAATTAAAAAATAAAAAGAATATTTATTATTTTTACATTAGATAACAAATACACACTTGTAACAAAAAGTCTCGTTTGTTATTTTTTACGTAGCAGATTCACGCATTACAACATAGTGTCTTCTTTGTCCACCTATTGCTGCGACACTAGGTGACATTTCGGTGTGACATGTGATCGGCTGTGTAGAGAATGAATGTCTAAAAGCTAAGCTTCATATTGATAAGGGTCAAAACGTAACGTTTTCTTATTTTTGTTTCGAAAATGCGTAAGTGGCCGACTACTGGTGAGGGGCTGACAAGTGGCACATTCACCCTATACCTATCATAGTCTGGGTATTGGCTGCATTCCCCCCAGTTTTTAGCTTCTAGATCCGCCACTGATGGTAGAATGACTTCTGATGTTATTGATACAACAAAACAATTCACAATATACCAGTAATCATGTCACCATAAGTAGTATTCAATGAATGTTGTTCGATATTGTTTTTGTTTATACATAAATAATAATAATAATAATAAAACACAATACAATTAATACCATATGTATATTTTTAAGTATTAAATATACCTATATCATGTATTTGAGTATTAATTTTTCTTTTTGAAATATGGGCTTAAAATATTAAAATCACTGTAATAAAATGTAAAATATAGACTAGGATGGGGGAGGCGCCAAAAAGTCACTCTGCCCGGGTGAAAATTGTGCCTTGGTTCGCCCCTACCAACCGCTGCACCAAAGAATAAACGAAGAATTAACGCTGGAATTTAAAATGAGTGATGTGAAGTGCTGTACCACGATTTACAAATTCATAGTCGGTCCCGTTAGTGCAGAAGTAAAAGTGTAGGAGTGGGAATACTTCCCCTTGAAACGTCACAAACTCACGCTCTCCACCTTTTGAACTGCAAGAACTGTGAGAAAGCTGAGCTTGTGGTTATACGTTTTGTGTCCAACGACGTGGTTAGCAGGTGTCGCCCGAATCACACCAACAGCAGGTAAGAGGAACCAAATAACGCGTTTGTGGGGTGTTTGTGAAAGAAACACAAACTTTATAACAGAACTAGATATTTTGAAGGAGAATACAACAATATTTTAGTTTTTGTTTTCTCTTTCTTTCAATATTGTTTGTTTATTTAAGGTGGATCAAGTATTATTTTTGTTTTTATCTTTTTAGTTGGTGTAGTACCGTGTTCCATGTCAATACAACCCGTTAAATAGAATCTCTGAACGAAACCCTCAGAAACCTTACACCACTAAAATAGATATGTAAATATTGAGTTATGTACACGATATTTGTCAAGCTATAGGTCTAACATATTATTGCCGGCATTATTTTATTGATGATACAGATGTGTTACTCAAAAAAAAAAAAAAAAAAAAGTTCCTTTTGTTTACTTTCTGAAGTTGGAAATTTATGACAAAAGCTTTATCGTAATTTATTTTATATGAAAGAATTCAGTGGGTTAGAGATTTGTGACAAAAAAGTTACAATCAAAATCAATTTATTAGCCCTTTACAGTGGATCTTCTAAATTTATTTGAATGCAAATAACGAAACGATAAAGGTGGAGCACTTAAGGGTGCTCACTACAGCGAAATTAAATTACCGCTAATTTTTGAGTTTTTCTGTAATATCTTCAAAACAAATATAAATATTCGAAAAACAGAAACGTAGTGAACTAGACAATACGATTTTGCATGTGGTACCTTTAGCACAATTCACCTATCTGCTTTTGGTATGCCGCTATTTACAGAACCCGCAAAAAATGCTAAATCTATCTACAGTTGCAAATCGAAAGCAGATGGATGACTTATGATAACGGTATCACGTGCAAAATCGTATTGACTAGTTTACTACGTTTCTGTTTTTCGAATATTTTTTATTTGTTTTGAAGATATTACAGAAAAGCTTTAAAATTAGCGGTAGTTTAATTTCGCTGTAGTGAACACCCTTAATACCCGCACTTCCATCAAAACAAGAGCTTTAACAAACGTGTTTTTCGTCGTCTTCGTTGTTCTAGAGCCTAACTCGTGCATGCTGTACGTGGTTCCTGGGTTCAATTCCCGGTAGGGCGGGCAGCAGTACATTACAATGGTTTGGATTCTGCCTTGAACTAGGTCGACATCTTCTATAGTTTCGATGTTGAAATAAAACTCTGAACTTCAAAGAAACAAACCACTGCGTTTTCATAATAGCAAAGTGGAATAATATACCTGAGAGATTCACCATTCTTCCCCTAACAGTATCGGTCATCCATTAGACGTCTATATACTCAATATATTAATTTCAGGCGCCGCGGCGGCTCAGTTATATAGCGTCCACCTCTGGTGGATGGGATCCTTGGTTCGATCCTAGCTCGAGCCAAGAGAGCTTTGTGGTGCACAAACATCGTGTTCGTGGATTTTCTCGGGGTTCTCCCACTTTCTTCATTCCACCATTTCATTAATTTCTTATCACCGTCTCCTTTAGCCTAGCCGCCATAACTGTGGGGCGTAAAACTTAAAGATTTCCTTTCATTTCAATAGGGCTATATTAATTTCTAGTTGCGGCTTTTTAGGGAAATCGCATCGATAAAAGTTTACATTTTGTCGGTATATGAGATGAAATCTTACCTAATGTATTAATTATTGTATATAACTTTCTAAGACTATAAGAAGCTTACTTTTCTTCGCTTTAATACTTAATTTTTACCGATATCGATTTCCTGAATAGCCGCAACTGTTTATTTCATATTCGTGAATACTTGTGAGAGGAAATAGGTCTCTGATAAATGTTCTTTACTTGGACCTTTTCCGAGTTCCAAAATTGTTATTGTTTCGATATATTCTTAACGTCGTATATTAGCATTAAAAACGTGTATTCTTTACCAGTAGCGGTGCAGAATTTCATCTACCTGCGGGGGAGGGATTTAAACTTCCAATTCAAATCGTTTCAGGATTTATATATATATATATATAATGCTCGTATTGTAAAAGTTTACTTTTTCATAACTTGTTCAAGGGGAATTAGAACCCAGAACCCCAGCTGCGTACGCTGTTTCCGCCTACAATGTTATTTTGTTAATATATTCGGAACAAATCAACCGTCTTCAATTGACTTTTCTTTGTTATAAAGCAGGCTCGTAGCCGGCCTGATTTCTTAGACAGAACAAAAATTAATATTGAAGGGACAATGAGGACATCAAGAAACTCCACAAAACTTACAGAATCTGTAACAGAGCTTTGGATCCTTTTCATCTTACATTCTGTCCATATTATTATTATTATTATTATTTAAACAAGCTGAAAGTTTCAGTGAGCGTTGAAGATGGCCCCTTCTGACCAGCCCTTGCTATGACCGTAGTCTATTTATGGGTTTATTTACGGGAGTACAGTTTATTTATGGGAGCACGGTGACTCAGTGTGCCCTCCCTGCTGTCCTAGTGGCTAGCGCGCGCTTCTTTCGTGTACGCGGTCCCGGGTTTGATTCCCCGTGGGGAGAGTCTTTGGAATTTTAACTGTCCTCGTTGTTTGTGGGTTCATGTCCCTGTTCGTAAGAGTAATTGAAAAAAAAAGTAAAATGAATTAAAAATAGTAGCAGTTAGGGAATTTAAGTTACTAAGAAAAGTAGTAGAATTCTTACCTCTGGTGCGTGGGGTCCCTGGTTTGATTCCCGACCACGTAAGTGTTTGGTGGACAATGTCGTGTCCAGGGGGGCGATCGCCCCCCTACCAGAAGAGGAAACTTTCTTATTTTATATAGGGGCCTATATAAATAAAACCCATCACAAAGTTTGGAGCCTTTAAAAGTAGCAGTATGACAACCTACCGCCCCCCCCCCAGAAGTCGGTCCTGGATCCGCCCCTGGTCGCGTCCGTGAGTTTTCTCAGGCTACTGCTGTTACCTTCCACTTTCTCATGTCACTGACTGCCATCTTCATTCACTTCTCTTAATTATCTGTCTCTCTCAGCCTAACGGAAGAAATCGTTGAACTAACGTTCCTGTCCATTAGCAGCTGAAAGGTTTGATTTCACTTTTACAGTGTATTTATATTCATAGACCGAGCAAAGTAGCTCAAGTGGTAGAGCGTTGGCTTCGCATTCGGGAGGTTGTGGGTCCGATTCCCGCTGCCGACCATCCTGACTGGGGTTTTCCAGGGTTTCCCTCAATCCCACCAGGTAAATGCCGGGATTGTACCTACTAAATAGGCCCTGGCCGATACCTTATCAAAATTCTTTCCATTGTTGTTGTTGTTGTTGTTAGATATCCAGTATAAAATGGCCTCTGAGCTGTATCTGGTGATTGTTAATTAAAAAAAAAAATAGTTAACATTCTGTACCTTGAAGAAACTATTCTTTGGAAGTTGATCTGGTCCTACGCTTTTCATACGTGCCATGGTGCGATGATAGGTTATTTTAGATCGTGGAAAATGTTTTTTTTTTTTTTTATTTATTTATTTTACGAAGGAATGAATAAAATGTAGTAAATTGGATTTAATCTCGTAAATAAATTTAAAAAATATAGGACCTTATACAGGGTCGTTTTGACGTATGATTAGCGTCATACTAAAGGCCTTACTACTGAAGGAATCATATGTTAGTTGAACTCTTTAGTATGGCACTAATAACGCGTCAGAAGGACTCTGCATAAGGCCCATATACTATTGTTAACTTAAAAATTCTCTTACTAAGTTCTGTTTTAGAACGGACAAAAAATAATTTGTGACTGTCACTGCCCACTCTACAGGTCTACTATAAAGATAAAGTAATTCTCGATACAGTAGCAAAAACGTCATTCTAAATTGTCCTTTCATTTGAAAGTTGTCAAGAAACCACGTAGGATATCTAGTAATTTCTGCTGGTGGCTCACAAATTTAGTTTCGACATCAAATCAGAAGTTTTGGAACAACATGGAAAAATTAGTGTACGAAACTATCTTAAAGAAAGAACTTTGGAAGAAAGCATGTAACAAAAAGTATTTTTTTAAAAAAAAAAAAAAGATTCATTAGGGGTCAGGTTTGCACCGATTTTTCCGTGGACCTTTCAGTGATATACGCATATAGCGTATTACTACTGAAATTTGGTTGGTTATGAAAACTGCTTCGTCGGGATACAGACCAAAGCAAAAGCAATACACAGGCGTCCTTTGATAGTGATTTTACATTTTTGACAACACCGAGGTTATGGTCTAGAGGCTAGTGTATGCTCCTTTAGCGCACGCAGTCCCGGATTTCTTTTCCGGTTCGAGGAACTTTAAATTTCAAGGAATTACGGTGGTTGGGATTCAGCTTTAAACTGCAGGTCCGCGTCTTATATACCTTCAGTACTGAAAAGGGACGCTAAACTCCAACCAGTCGAGGTTACGAATGATAGAGACCTACTCTTAACGTGGGCTCCAAATGACTCTGTGATTTGAAGTAAGTGTAGGGCCGGCCCTAGGCAATTTGTCGCCCCGTGGAATGGCATCATTTGTTGCCTCCTTTCTTCAGAAAGAACAAATCTTAAAAACCACGATTTTTAAGTATGATACCCCTTCATGAGCAGTGAAGGGGAGGAAAAAAGCACTCGCACTCAGAAAGGCCTAAACACTACAAATACAATCTCGTTCTATCTGTTTACTTAGAAAGGCTTAAACACTACAAATACAATCGTGTTCCATCTGTTTATTTATTTAAATAATAATCTACTATGTTAGCGAAAGATAAAGCAAACACACTTGCACAGGAAAGATGGCAATCCTTCTTATATAATTCAATATCATACTTCAATCTCAAAATATCAGTTAGAAATTCCAGTACAATTAGCTCTTTTATCTTTATTTCTTGATTTTCCTTCTACATCTGTTAAAAAGAAATTAAAAATCTTGTTTCCATCTTCAATGATAAGGAACTTGTTTCTGACAAAGACAAGACTAATTTTCGTATCAAACCTGTGATAACTAACTAAATGGAGCAGATGTTCGCCACTGTTCGAGAATTGAGTTCTTGTATTTGACAACTAAGGCCTATCAAGCAATTCATGCTGGGATTTGTTTGACCATTTGCTTTAGCACTGTTCATGTAGCTATGGCAGAGCCAGCAATGATAATATGCAGTTTGCATATGCACAGAGGAAGTCCTTACACTGCCTTAGAGTTGTATTACAGTACGTTCCATATATATCAGAGTAATTAACCAATGACTCGTAGAAAGTAAATTATTCATATTATTGAGATCTTCACTGTTTATGAAGGATATTTTGGAACTTAATATGACATCCGTTGAGTATTTATTTAGATATAACTAAAAAAAATAAATGTTTAAAAAACCCAATCTTAATTGGGTATCAATGGACACCTGTACTGGTAACGTTTCAATAGAGATTGAACATAGAACAATAACCAACTTCTTAATAATTGCCTAGAAATTGGATTTTTAAAGGACTCGTAATATGCTTTATTTGTCTCAAATGTTGATCAACAAAAGAAAAATTAACTATGCGCATGTAGTTTCATATTTCGCTTGTCGCGTTAGCTATTCACAAGATTGAGGGTGAATGAATGATTATGCTTCGGGAAAAGGAAGTATTAACGTCTTCCATACAAAATTTGATTAGCATTTGCCTCGTGTGGCTATTAAATCAGGTGTTTATTTGTTTCTGTAGGACATGAAAGCTATTCCTATTGAAAAAAAAAAAAAGTAATATGGCACTGAAGACTACGCTATGTAGAGATAACTGCAAGTTTGAAGTTTTTTTTTTTTTTTTTTTTTTAAAGCATTATTAATTTTGATTTGTGTTTTTCGTAGCCAATACCTTTAACATACTACTATTGCTTTTGCAGTTCAAACGCTAGCTGGTATTAACATGTACGGCACGAATGAGATACTGAAGAATTAGCTGGCATAATCGCTTTCGTTAAACGTAATTACACTATTTTTTTGTCATCGTTATTCAGTAGAAAAGAAAAAGTGGGGAAAATACGGACTTTCGTTACAGCATTTGTCAATGTAGGAAAGCCGGTATGCTTAACATCCGAGACAAATTTTGACTGATCAAACATCGCTTGTATGAATGTTCTCAGGGTTCCCCAATTTCTTCATTCCACCATTTTATTCATTACCGTAATTACCGTATCTCTTAGCCTCAGTGCATATCCGTATGGGACGTTAAATTAAAAAAAAATGACTGATATTATTCACACTTCCTCTAAATCAGTGATTGGAATTTTGTAAAGGAAATGCAGTATGAATACAGTTTCTTGAGTTACCTTCAAATTGCCGTAGGGCATTTCCCCTTGTCTTCTTCATGTTCTGCTTACACAATATCTCCTTCAAGGAAATTAGACCAGCTGTGGTTAATCCCCGCACAAGTGCTTAAGAACTTTCACTTCAACAGCTCCTTGTGTGTGGGTTTGAGCTTGACAGCTACTTTACTCGGAAAAACTAATAAATTTGTTGCGACTCATTCAGTTTGAAACGAGACCTGTCTACTCTTATCAAGCTGCATTTCCATTTTTAAAACTTTTTCTTTACTGAAAAATAAGCCATATATGTTTTCCTAATAATAACATACGATTACACAAACCTGAAATCTAAATGTGGTTACAACTTTTGTGCTAATAATAAATAGCAAATCGCGTTCCTGTTCAGTATCATCATTATTATTATCCATTTTGAAATGAATAAATTGAAATTCATATTATTTTTGAAACTAGGACCCATATTATTTTTGTTATACGTAAATGATTTGCCACATGACGTATCATTAGCAAGTACAACTATGTATGCAGATGACACAAGCCTAACAATAACAGGTACAAACTATGATATTGTCTGCGATAAAATTGACGAGACAACTCGTAGTTTAGAAAACTGGTTTGCCCAAAACAAACTAAAATTAAACACAGACAAATCTACAGCTCTAAATTTCCATCACATTCAAAATAAGCAGTGCGTAGAAATTGATATAGCGCTAAATAATCATAAAATCATGTACTCAAAGTCAACCAAATTTTTGGGACTCTGGCTAAATCACAACCTCTCCTGGGAAACTCACATATTTTCACTGGCCCAAAAACTCAATAAAATGCTCTATGCATTAAAATCAATTAAACATGTTTTACAATTTGACACGATTCGTAACTTATATTTCGGTCTCTTTCAGTCTTTACTTACATATGGCATAATCTTCTGGGGAAATTCTCGAAAAAGTAATATGTTGTTTGTAATACAAAAAAGGCTTTTAAGAACTATAGCAGGGGCCAAAATAAACGACCCATGTAGGCCAATATTTAAGGAATTTAAAATTTTGCCGTTACCCTCTCTTTACATGTTTCGACTGCTGCTCTTCGTCAAAAACAACATTGACTTATTTAACACACCATCAACACATAAATATGATACCAGGCGCAAGGATAAAATCCCCAGCAAACAGCACTTCACTAAGTTATATGAAAGGAATCCAATGTTTATGGGTTCTATATTGTACAATAAACTACCTCAGAATATTCGAAGGACAGAACAAAAAGGAGAGTTCAAGAGGTTAATGAAAACCTATCTGTTGCAGCACTGTTTTTATTCTGTAAACGAATTTTTAGATATGTAAGTGAATTTGTCTATTGATAGTTTTGGGTAGCATAGTAGTTTAATTCAATTGTCTATTGATAGTTTTGGAAATATATTGTTATGTAATGCTTTTATATCGTAGATGTAGCATAGTAGTTTATTTCAATAGGTATGTATTTGTCATTACTACGTGTTTTATATATTTGTACCCTTGACGAGTCTTATTCATACGCACGTAATCGTGCAATATGTATGACTAAAAAGACGAAATAAATGAATGAATGAATGAATGAATGAATAATGCGGTTTTCTAGTTGCAATCAAATTACCACAATACATGGTGTTTCAAAACGTATATAGGAGTTTTAAGGCTTTGCAGTATTTATTACATTTAACTTACAATTATAAATAATACATCGAAAGAAAGAGCAACTCAAAACAGTTTTTGCTACAATTGTTCAATGTCAGCACCATTCGTCATACGGCACACACGGAGACGATAGGCTATAAAGGACCATAAACTTTCCACTGGGATATGGCGCAAAACACATTCAATTTAGAGGAGTCTCGTTTCAACTGTACCATCTCGTGGGGATTTACTAACTCCCAGATGCGAACATTGAGTATTCACATCGCCACTTAGGTAAAATGTCGATTCATCACTGAAGACGACATGATCCATAAAATTTTCATCGGTATCCAGCAACATTTCATTTGCAAAGGTAGAACGTAAACCGTAGTCTGTAGACTTTGGGCTTGTAGCAACTGAAAAAAATGATAAGAACGTAGTTGTAAGCGTCGCCTTAAAATTCTCCACACAGGCGGTTGCACTGTAACTACAGATTCAGTCTTCGCAAAATGTAAAACACAAAAAACTTTCTGCTCACTAGTCGCCATCTTTGCTAATAGCGCTTTCTAACGGCAGACAGCAGCGGAAACAGTGCATGAGCATGCGTGCGTGCAAAACTGTTTGTTGCTCCTTCATTTTATGTATTATTTACAATTGTAAGTTAATTGTAATAAAAGTACAGCAGAATCTTAGAACACCGATATTCATTTTGAAATGCCCTGTAGTTTTACGTCAGCAGTTTACCTGCACGCTAGTGACATCTATTGGCGCCAGACAGGCAGCGCAGATAGTGATATAAGTTAGCGTGAGTGTTTGCTATTAGAAATTACGAGTAGAAAAATACGACAAAGACTGGCACATTTCTCATAGCCAAAAAGACCATGACATACAGTTTCAAAAAAGTACAATTTGTACGAAAGTCCATATTGTAAGGTATATCGTTGTATTCTTAAAATTTATAGGATTACTATTGGAATAAATTCAATAAATTGTACAAATATACGACATATGTTCGTGTTCAGACAACATAGTATCTTAGATTATATATACAGGGTGAACAATTTATCTGGAACATCCGTGATAACGGAGAAACCAGAAGAGGGAGAAAAGCGAAACTTTGCATGAAGCAACTATAAGAAGAGAGACATCGTTTTACGTATTAAACACCATCACCCAGTGAACATTGTAGCCATCCCAGTATAAAGATATATTTTTTTTTTCAAATGGCACTACGTCACATTATTACATATTTCAAGTCAGCATGCTAAACGAAAATTTAAAATACTACATTTATGATTTAGTGTTGCATACTAAGAATGTTATAATATCACAAACTTCTAAAGTTTGGAAGCCTGTATCACACTTACAGCACAACGGAGATGGACAAGACAATCCACTTCGGAAATATCTTATCGTTGGATACTATGGTCATTGTATGACTTGTTTTGAATGAATAGCAACGAAGTTACAAGGACTTGAAAATTTGATTCTTTTCGAAAGGTTTTATTTCGAAAAAATGCTTACATAAATATCATATCTAGTTCCTTGTGTGATTTGCAATGGATGTGCAAAATTATTTTGCTGTTTACAGCACTTCGATATCTCAAATCGTTCCGGAGATATGATAAACATCGCTGAAGTTTGCAACACTGCTTAAATCATGTAATTACGAGGACTTGTTATAATTGCACGTACTAAGATACAGGGGCGGATCCAGGGGGGGGCATCGCTTCCCCCCCAGAAGAGGAAACTTTCTTAAAATAAAACCCATCCCAAAGTTTGGAGCCCTTAAAAGTAGCAGTATGACCACCCAGCGCCCCCCCCCCCCAGAAGTCGGTCCTGGATCCGCCCCTGCTAAGATATTCTTGCAATGCTATAAAAGAGAAAGAAAACAACAATCAGTTTAAATATTGTCCAGAAATACGCAATTTTCAGAAGTGTTGCGAACTTTTTCAGTGTTTAACATATCTCCGGAATGATTTAAGATATCGAAGTGTTGTAAACGGCAAAATTACTCGTTTACCAATTGCAAACCACACAAGTAATTAGATATGATACTTAGATATGATACTTCGAAATAAAGCCTTTAAAAAATCAAATTTTCAAGCTCTTGTAACTTCGTTGCTATTCATTCAAAACAAGTCATAATCTGACCATAGTATTTGACGCTAAGGTATTTCCGATGTGGACTGTCTTGTTCATCTTCGTTGTGCTGTAAGTGTGATAGAGGCTTCCAAACTTTAGAAGTGTGTGATATTATAACATTCTTAGTATGCAACACTAAATAATAAATGTAGTATTTTAAATTTTCGTTTAGCATGCTGACTTGAAATATGTAATAATGTGACGTAGTGCCATTTGAAAAAGAAATATCTTTATACTGGGATGGCTACAGTGTTCATTGGGTGGTGGTGTTTAATACGTAAAACGATGTCTCTCTTCTTATAGTTGCTTCATGCAAAGTTTCGCTTTTCTCCCTCTTCTGGTTTCTCCGTTATCACGGATGTTACAGATATAGACTGAAATAGTGTGACGTCACATCCGTCTCGTTGCTATGGCGATCCTGGTTTTATTTTCTAAATAACATGGTCTAAGAACCTAAGTGCAAAGCAAAAACAGTGACGTGTTAAGTTCCGGATTGCTAACATTAGAGTAAAAGAATCACTTGTATATGTTTGAAAAAAATCCAATGAATGATACTACGAAAACATAGAAAAAGCAAGCAATTAGGTAAATAATATATTAAAATATGTCAAACGTTGAAAGTGAAATGTTTCCCGTGATATCGCAGATTTTGAGAGGTATACATTTGGAGGTTACGTCAGGTATTAAAATGCCGGATATCTATTAAATTTAAATAATTCTGGAAAATTTTTATTTAGTACCATCAGTGTCACATTACATTCCAAACGTGAAGGTCTACAGAAATAGTTTAAAACTTATGCTGAACCTCTCATAATCGGATGTTTTCTTGTTGTACTGTCAGTATATATTTTTAAAGTAAGTAGGAAATATAAGGGCAGATCCTATGCATGTTAACCGATCAGAAATTAGTCCTGATTCAAAATTCTCAGAACAAATATGTTTGTTCTATTTCCACTGTGACGACAGCTCATCAGTCTGTTCCATATAGTTTTTACATTGGGTATAGTTGATTTTATTTATTGTCCATTACGTGGTAATGGTGCTGGCATCATTTTGCAATTTCTATCTTATCAGATTACCTAGAGATATGGTCCCTGTAGAAAAAGATTCCTTATGTGTTACTTCGTTAATTGCTAAATTTCATCGTAAATTTTCTGAATAGTGAACCCATATTCTTAATCTATATTTTTTCGTGGCAACTTTACTTTGTACTCAAAATATTCTAAATTATTAACTGTGTGTTCTTATTAACAGTATACTTCATAGTATTCCTATCAGTCCATGCATTTGTTTAGAAAAAAAAAACATGGCAATCACCATGGTAGCGAAGAGGAAATGACGACATCACTATTCCAGTCTATTGTCCATCCTGTATATCATCTACTTTTCGATAGAAATATCGTCTTTATAACTCTGTATTTCTCCTTTTCATAAGCCAATTTACAGGTTAGAAAACGATGTACACGTATTTTCAATATTTATTTCTTGATATATTTCGGGAAACAACGACTCTCTTCGTCAGTGAAATGTATTATCGCATTATCAGAAAGGATTTGAAGTTCGACTAAGACACTTTACAATTTCAACTCTTTCCGAAAATAAACTTTGCATCCGCCAGTGACTGGAATCATGCCATAAAAAAGCAAACTGCTTTACGGGTGTACACGCGACACTGCTATTTTGTCCATTTATAATTACAGGATTACATTGCCATGCGATGAACTTCCTTCTCTGCTAAAGAACAGATTACTTCGATATGTTCCACAGGCTGAATCCCTATGTACCCTAGCCTGCAAACCCTCTGAGGATAAGGACCAACTTAATTTCATTTTTTTACAAGAATCGAATGTAGAACGCCTCCTCCGCAGGGTCACTTCAGGTTTTGCCCGTGGGAGAAAATTGCCTCACCTGTCTAAATCTCCTTTTAATACCGTTATTGATTCCCTTCATCACACTTGCATATTATGTACAACATCCTCCAGCTTGTTTAAATCTAGATTGAATTCATCAATTGTTTATTCCACAGTTACCACAATACGAGGGCATCAGAAGTCAGAACGCAAGAGTTCAGTTAATTTTAGATTTTCATTCGAACATTTTGCTTTTCATTTACACATTAATGTGTTTTACACTAAAATACAAATGCTGAGAAAAGCAACATTTATTATAAAATGATAAAACAATAAATGTGACAATTTCGGATATCTAACATATCCTTCTTCAGACATTATCGAGAATAATTGAAACTGCATACATATATATAGTCATTATGACAAATTTTAGTTCTTTAACAGACATATATAACGGAAACACGGAAAATTCTGTACGTTGATTGGTTGATCAATAAAGAATCAGTCAATCCTAACAGAAGTTGATCAAAGTTGAAACTAAATACCAAGATCCTCGCTGGTCCAGTGGAAAACTAAGCTACAAATTAAAACTTTCCAATTACTTTGCAATGACATCTTGTATTTTCAGTGTACAGTGTTATTTTAAATATCTTTTCCGGATGATTTTAAAATATGCACTAACCCGTTACAAGAATAAGAAGAAATATACAAAAAAGGAAAGAAAAATGGATTGATTATAATAGGATGATTTGTGATGAGTTTTCGTCTTTACGTTGTCATAACAACGTTTTTTGTAAATAAACTATATAATTCAGGTACCATCATATAAAGGTATGCATACATAAATATAAATGTGTATATTTACTTCAATAATTGTGTGTCACAATAAAGCAAGGAAAGCTAAAGGCAATCTAAACAGTTTTAAGTGATTTTAGTAATATAATTTAACTATAATCTGGACTGAGGGCCTATGTATAACGAATTACGTTATAACTTGCCCCACTGCTCGTCAATTTTAAGTCCTGCATTCCAATTCATAACACAGCTTTCCTCTTTTTCAATGAGCCTGACTTTCTTCCACTTTCTTATTAACGTCCTTTGTTCCTTTGCTAACACTTCACTCTCACACCAATTAATATTGTGCCCCGTGTCCCTTACATGACTGTCTTAATTTGTAGCTTAGTTTTCCACTGGACCAGGGAGGATCTTGGTGTTTAGTTTCAATTTTGATCAACTTCTATTATGATTGGCTGATTCTTTATTAATCAGCCAATCAGCGTTCAGAATTTTCCGTTATGTATGTCTGTTAAAAGAATTTAATTTTTTTTTCTTAACAATGAATAGATCGAATGAATGAATTCGTTATAATGACTATACAGGGTATCCCAGCAGGAAGGGGCAATATTTTGGGAAAAGGTAGTATGAGTGATTCTAAGCAAAAAGTTCCTATGAACATAGGTCCTAATCTCAATGGTTTGACAGCTACATGTTGTGCACCATTTTTGACTTCCTTGCATATTGTTCACCCTGTAACTATTTTACAGAGGTAAGACACAGCGCATTTGTAAGGTGATGAAATAACCTTTCCAACGGTATGCAGCATGTGGCAGTATTGTCTTCGGAAGGGAAACTATTGAGGGAAATTTGAGAAAGTTAAGATTATTTAAAGAAATTGGATGGCAACACTGATTCCAAAATATTCCTCAATAACTTCTCTTCCAAAGATACCACTGCCACATATTGTATATCATTGGAAAGGTCATTTCATCACCTTTCAAATCCGCCATGTACCATCTCTGTAGAATAACTACAATAATCAATTAAAGTAAAAAAAAATGGTTCACAACCTGTAGCTCTCAAACCGCTGAGATTAGGACCTATGTTCATATCAACTATTTTGCTTAGAATCATCCATACTAACATTTCCCAAAATATTGCCCCTTCCTCCTGGGACACCCTGTATGTATGTATGCATTTTCATTTATTTTCGATAATGTCTGAAGAAGGATATGTTAGATATCCGAAACTGTCATTTATTATTTTATAATAATCGTTGCTTTGCTCAGCATTTGTATTTTAGTGTAAGTTATTGAATATAGCAAAACTAGTATGAATCAGTTAGACATTAATGTGGTTACAAATTGATCTAGTTAGCTTCGAACATCGAACAGGGTGACACGTTTTCTTTCTTTGCTGCGTTTCTTTTGTAACGAAAATGGAGGATTCGCTTTCATACTACACGGTATTAGAATCATAGAGGAGGTCGTTAAGGTCAACCTTTCCTTTGTTTGTTTGGATCAGGTGGAATTTTCAAGAGGAGTTGCTCGATTTGCCTATATTTGTAACACGATAAAACCAATATACCACTGGCACAACAACTCTTATGGGCCTGAGCCGCTCTAACGCCATCTGTTAGCAAGCGGTTGAACTAAGTCCAACCTAGTGACGTACGCGTGGTCAGCGCGCCAGTGTATCGGGAGCTTTCTAGACCTAGTGGCCGTCACGTCTTTTATTCACGTGACTCTCCAGTTTGCCTCATGACACTGGGTGAACGCAGAAAATTGGGGAGCACCGGCCGGGAATCGAACGCGGGACGTGAGTCCAACGCTGTAACCACTACACTATGGTGTCCCTTTAGTAATATAATAGCTCTGAGCAATGTTCGAATAATTCCGATTCGTTCATCGAAAACCATAGAAGCGGAATTGGTGAACAGGACTTTGTACACCAGAGGTCAGTTCTCTCTTAAACATCCACTAGAGCTCCTCCAAAAATAATTCATGATTCGCTAGATTTTCCCATTGGCCATCAAACTAAAAATTTCTCCACCAAATAAGCATTCGAAACCACCAGATTTGGTGGGAAAAGCAGTAAACTGGCAACATTTCTTTCTTTTTTTTTAAAAAAAAAAAAAAAAAGTTCATTTTTTAACTGAAAGTTGATAGCCTAAATAGTTTTAATGTGTGTTGTCGGTTTATTGAGGAAAGTAAGAATTTCCCAATTTCAACTGAACACTAAATGCTATATTATCAACATTGAAGGCACAGAGATTACATAACTAAAAGTGTTTTCTTCTATCTGTAGAAAGTCAATGCCAAACGTTTATCGTGGATATGTTGTTGGAAACAAAATATGTAAAAGTGTGATAAACACAAACCTGTAAGAGGGATGATGTAATTATGTGGTGGTATGCTGTGAACTGTACTCGTCAAGGCGCAGCAAGCATATCACTATTGTCTAAGGCAGCGTTTCCCAACCTTTTTCAACTTGCGGCACACTACGGGTGTAACTTGAATTCTCGCAGCACACTCGTAGATATTATTATTATTATTATTATTATTATTATTATTATTATTATTATTATTATTTGCAATTATAAAATACCATGGTATTTTTTTTTCTGTGATTACTGATCTTCTTCTCATAGAGATGAAAGCTCTATCACGGGTTTTACCCTATGCTAATTCATTATGCTTATTTTTTATTCTAATTTTAAAATGGAAAACAATTGCAATGAAATATAGGACTCAGATTTTTAAAAATGTGCTTTCTTTTTCGAAAACTGTATCCAATCTTTCACTAAGAACGAAGATCACTAAATAACGAACGAACAAACAAATGTCTTGTACTTTTTAACTTCGTTGTTTTGACCAAAACCGGTGCATATTATTGCAATCACACAGCTTGCGATGCGTCGAAATCAAAACACAGCTGTTGAACAAAGTGTTTTTCTGTTATTCACGTGCGAATGAGTGTTATACGAACGTTCACTTGACGCGTACCGTACAAATACTTCCATTTCTCGGTGTTAGTATGACTCTCAATTGAAGCGTATTACAGGAGCTAACCGTGGAAATATGTACGAGCCGAAATACTGTCTGCTACACAGTAATAGATGTAGAATAATATATTACAATTACCGTAATTTTTTCCATGGTAGAAATTCAAAGTAATGGGAAATACAAAAATACACATTTTTTCCTATGTCTTGCTATAAAATTAATAATTTTGTTCCGATTTCCTCGCGGTACACCAGCGGTCCATTCGTGGCACACCAGTGTGCTGCGGCTTACCGGTTGGGAAACGCTTGTCTTAGGCTTAGGAGGTGCGTGGAAGAATTTCTAGCTCTTACCGTGATTTCAATTGAACACTGCACTTCATCAGAATTGCTCTTTCGAAAATGATTTAAATTTGTCGGTTAAATTGATAATCATAGTATTCTTTCACATCTAGCTAGTTTTTTTAAAATATATTGTTAATAGTTGAAATGGAATCGAAGCCTCTATTAGAGTTCGTACCCGAAACTTTTTTTCCACTAAAGATCGAACTGGGACCAAGCACCCGATTAACCACTTTCTAAAATCAGAAATTAAAAATACAAAAATGTGCCAAGTTTATTCGTTTTTGCTTGATGGTTTCGCGGTACTACTTATCACAATATCACTTTTCACGATTCGGGCTTTTATGACAGGAACAGAAACACTAAAATTTAGGAGACAATTAAGAACATGCTCCAGGAATTGAACCAGCATCAGGAACTGAATCCGAAACCGTTCTCCACACTTTCCCACTACGCTATGCAAGCTTATAGGGTCCCTTGATGTTTACTATGCAATTTCGCGTGTTTCTAATATTTAAAGAAAAAAATGGTACCAAAGGAAGTGCGAAGTTTGTTTTGTATTTTAATCCTTCTCTAATATGGTGCACTACGAAGTATAGTTGAGCTGGATCCGACCTAGTGCGGTTTCATTTTTAAGGAGAGTATATTTATCTTAGTAATTTGCGATATATAATGTAGTTACAACTTCCAAATACTATCACTGAATGTTATACGCTGATTCAAAAGAAAGGAATGATCATTTCAAAAAAAAAATCTATACAAATTCGTTATTTAAGCAGTGTTGCAAACTCTACCAATGTTTATGATACTACGGAATGGTTTGAAATGTCAAATTGCTGTAAACGGTATTATGATTTTGTTCATTGGACACTATTTAGCCACTTATACATATGACACTTAGCACTTTTTCGAAATAAAGTTTGTATAAAATAGTAATTATTTAATTTATTGTAACTTTGTTCGTATTTATCTGAAATGTATCTTATCATGGTCATAGTATCCGACACTAAGTTACTGTAGATATGCACTGCCTCGTTTATCTCACTTCCTTTATTATTGTTGTAGAGCTCTCAGAAATTTGGATATTAGTGATACTGTAGCATCCTTAGTTGGCAACACTGAATAAAAAGTGTAGTGCGTTGATGTTTCGTTTTACATGTAGATTTGAAATATGTAATAACCAGAAGTAGTGCTGTTTGAAAAAAAAAATAAAACTTTATACTGAGATGGTAACACTGTTAGTCTGATGATATTGTCCCATATGTCAATTAGTTTAGTAGTTGGAAAATGAGTCACTTTTAAGTAGTTCACCCTATATATACATAGTGTTTCAAAACACCTACAACGTTTGTGATGTGATTCCTAACGCCAAGATAAGATCAAATGTATAGACCATCTGGGTACATAAATGCTTCCTTTCGGAGTTATAGGATGTCAAAAAACATGGAGAAATGAACTTTAACGGTCATTGCCTCCAAAACTATGAGACCTACCGTAGTCGGGTCAAGACTTCATTTAGGAATTAGTATGTACCATATCCAAATATCCAAGTTTCAGAATCCTGAGGCACTTCTGCAACAATTTTTATACAGGTAGTTGGTGAGTATTTCAAATTATATGTTCGTTGCCAAATTCCTTCTATAAAGATTGTTGCATGAGTACCTTAGGACTCTGAAACATGTAGTTTTGGATAGGGCAAATATTAGTTCCTAAGTGAAGTCTTGACCCGACTATGATAGGTCCCATAGTTCTGGAGCTATGGTGCATTAAAGTTCTTCTTTTTTTTCATGTTTTCGGCAGCCTATAACTCCGAAAGGAAGCATTTGTGCACCCGGGTTGGTCTATACTTTTTTTTATCTTACCTTGGTGTCAGGAATCACCTCCCAAACGTTCTTGGTGTTGTTTTGAAACACCCTGTATATAATATAAAACTCCCTTCAAACTGAGAAATTAAGAGTAAATATTTGCCCAAAAAGTAAGCAATGATACGTTGTTGGGTCGGATCCGACCCAAATCATAGTATTTAAAGGTATATTCGGTACCTGAATATGCGGTATATTCCAGAGAAAGCGACAAGCGTTGAACAGTATTGAGTCTGAAATATAGCCTGTGACATGCTACCTAAAGAACTTGCTTAACCTTTAGGATAAATTTCCATATGTAACATTAACATCTGAGCGTTCAACGTAAAAAGTTTGACATGGTAAAAAGATTCAACATCACCTTTTTGGCTGTGGGGAATGGGAAAATTATCTTGTGTGAACAATTATCATTTTCAAGCTTTTATGTAGGTCATCGTGCTTTTAATCTAAAGAAACAAATCAGGAAAACGGAAGCAGCAAATCAGGAAAATATTTTCTTTGTCAAAGGTTACAAAAAAATTGCGTCACAACTATTCCATTTTTATTTTTATTTTTTAAAGTACCGGAAATTCTATGGAGTTGCATATGTTCTTGTGAGGCTAAAAATTGAAAGAAAAATAGTAGTTAGTGATCTGTTCCTCACGCATACCTACTATTTTCATCCCGCAAAGAATGACACAAAAACGAGAGGACAGGAGGGGGGGGGGAAGCACTGACCTGGAAGTTCAAATCATGAACAGCGCAATTCACGACCGAACAGTAGTACTAGACATTTTACTACATTACGGTATCCACTGCTTCAGAAGAAATGTGTAAACACGATTGCGATGAAAAATGTGTATATACTGTACAGTCTCTCCTGAGGCGTTAAAAAAAAATCAATATTTGTTTTTAAATCCAAATTAACAGCATTCGATAAGGGTGCATTTAGGCGGGCAGCCAACCTTTTACGGGGGGATTAAGACGTGAAGATGTATCTTTTTGACCAGCGTTTTTCAAACCGTAGTCCGGGGATAAAAAGTGGTCTTCGAGGTCTGCCTTTGTGGTTCTCTTAAATTGAACATTAGTCCAAAAACGTATAGAGACAAAAATTCAAGTAACTTATGTATTAAATACGATAGTTGAAAATATCTAACAGGTATAGACTATTACACAAATATTATTATACAATTCAATAAGGTAAGCAATAATTTAGGAATAATAAAAAAAAATGGATCGAAATAGTGCGATCTCGGCCAATAATTAGTTTTAGGATCAGGGGACACAAAATTTTTGAACGATTCCTAAATAGAGTTTTCGTATTTTTACGGAATAAGCACATCATACTGAGTGATAGTTTGGGTTTGGCTACGCTATATGTAGTTCTCCAGATATAAGCCGTAAAAGATTTTTTTTTTTTGCCTGAAATGTATTGGATCCTTTGATCCAAAAATAGCCTAAAGAAATGATTGTATTACAAAATATAATATCTTTGGGGAGCTTCAATTATATGAAGAAAAAACCTACTTTCTATTAACCAATACAAAATTAAGGTAAGTTTGATTAATATTATTTAAGTATCCCCATTGGGATATTGCGGTCGAAAAGTGGGAGGTCGGTACGGACCGTGCACGACTATGTACAGAAAAACCATCTTTTTTCCGGCTCGATCAGAGGCGGCAGGTAACCACCGACCCTGTTCCGACCCTTTGCCGACTGTATGTCGGCAGATACGTGACGTCGCGACAGGGCTGGTCACAGATCCGACTGTCTGCCGAAGAAACTGAGAGTCTTTGTGCCGCAGTCGTTTTTGAGACTACTTAGCAGTTAGGCCGCCAAATTCTCGACCCTAAACCAGCCTTTGAAACGCCATACTGCCTACCGCTACGTTGCCGTTTTGTCGAATGTAAATCAACCGTGGGAATGTTGTCTTTCCGACGTCTTTTTGTTAACCAATGTAGGTTTGCCTCGCCTTTGCCGACCCAAAATCGATCTCTGGGAAGTTATTTCGACGTTGTTGTGCCGGCACGGCTACTTTCGTAGAATATTTTCCGCGAGTCGGACAGTCGCGGGTAGCCCTTTTGCTGCGGAGGCGGACATCGGCGGCAATTCCCCATGGGGATACTGGTATAGTGATGTACACTAAATAAATAAATAAATAAATAAATAAATAAATAAGTTTCCTTTCAAAGGAGGCACGACTATAGTGCAGAGATGGAGTGGGTCGGTGGGTCAGTGGGTCAAGTTTTCTGGGTGGGTCAGTGGGTCGTGGGTCAACAGCATGTGACCCACAACCCACTGCGACCCACCATGACCCACTGCGACCCACCACCCACCATGACCCACTGTGACCCACCACCCATCATGACCCACTGCGACCCACCACTCACCGTGACCCACTGCGACCCACCGACTCAGTACGATCTACCGACCCTCTCTGCTCACTGCATTGTAGACAGTATCTTCTGAGGACTGGTAAATTTGTCTCCGTTTTACTTTCAAGACCTTCATTTCCCTTTCTTTTCCACTTGTTTCTGTCTACTTACCTGAAGTGAGTATATCTAACCAAGTGAAGAAAGAACGTCAGGCACTTTTGGATATTGATATTTTTAATAGTAATAAGAGCAATAGGACTTACACTACTACTTCGCTTTCGAGACCTGAGAGTTTTTAGAGCTAACTACTGGAAAAAATACATTTTTGAATCACTATAATATACAAATTATTATATAAAAAAATTGAATGTAACTATGTCTGCCTGATCATCACGGTCAAATTACAAAGTCAAATGAAATTACTTTTGGTATATAGTTAGGCCTTAATCCAAATTGGAATGTTATATTGCTTTTATTATAATGCATAATATCCTACGAAGGTAGTGAGGATCCGAAATTTTGCGGAAAAAAAATGAGTATCTCGCAAGCCGTTAAACTTACGGAGATGAAATTCAGTGTATTAACTCTTTATTGAAAATAAACAGTGTCCTAGCATTTTTTAAAATTCTCCTTTATGTGGGGGGGGGGCACTTTCTATATATAGAAAATTGGTAGTGAGTTGGTTTGTAAAAATGATCGAAAAAGATCGATGTAATTTAAGAAAAAAAATAGAAACAAAAATACAGTGCTTGGCTTCATATATCCTTTGCTTTCTGCTATAATAATTGCTGAAGCGTATGTTTATTATTTGGAGCGCTTACAGCACAGGGCAATCAACCCATAAAGTTGTGAGAAAAATAGGCATAAAATTTGTACTGTAAACTTAATTACATCGAAATTTGAAGTTTGGATTGTACACATAATTATATGGAAAATTTTACACTTTTTCTCTCTTTACGTTGGTCTATTTACTTTGATTTAGAACTTTGAAATTTCATCCTTTTTTCCACTGAAAAGTATTGATAATTCAACAAGGAAATAATTATACTATGATAATTTAATTGAAATTCATCGTAATTTGGCACATGGCAAACAGCAGTGTGGTAATTGAAGTTGAAGGAGGAGGGAAATTCCCATTCATCTCTGAATACTTTCCAGAAACCTCGTTCCCTTTCGCTTTCTAGACGGGGGAGGGAACTTGGTAATGGTATCAAACCTTCATGTGTAATTACAAAAATTAAATTTATAAACAAATAAGAAATCATCAGTTTATCAAGCTTTAATTGATAATTTATTCACAAGATTCCCTATCTAAGGCGTGGTAGATGAAGTTTCTGTTCTACATGGGTCGACATTACCAACTGACATGGTCGATATGGAAAAGATGTTGTATGGTGATAGAGAGATGATACTTCTTGCTGAGTATTTCAAACCTAACCAACAAAAATCGTTATCAGACTTAAGTCTAACAAGTAGATTGTCGATGAGAAGTTGCAGAAATCGGGTAGAAATATTATCAATTTCCACGACAGAGTGCGAACGGGAATTTCCCCTTATGAATTTACAGATGACTAATGTTAGAAATACACTAAGTGCTCAAACATTGTCTAGCTTGTTGCTCATCATTGTTAATGGCCCACCGCTAGACAAGCTCAAAGTAGACGAGCTAGTTATTTCTTGGCTGAAGGAGGGACATCATTCCACTGCGGATGATTTACCGCCAAAAAGTTACCAACAGGAAATAAATCCGATTTCAGATTTGTTTTAAGGTGGAAAATTACGTGTTACGGAAAATGTATACTTGTATTACTAATGGCTTATTGGTGTTATTCAACTTTGTACCTAATTTTTAGTAAGTCTCCTCTTTGCTTTAGGTAAACTACTTTCAATAAATATTCATAATAATTGCAATTTTTCATATTTGTAACTTAAATTTAACATGGTGTTTTAGTGATTACACAAATTACAATTATGAGCATACTTTATGGAGATGCTCTCACAGAGGGTAACCGAGCACCTTTATAACCCTATGAACAACTGATTTTTCAAGTCTTTTGTGAGAAAAATACTGTGAACTGAGAAACCATAACCTTTTCCATATTGTACAGGAGTATTTTCCTGCGAATAGAAGTTTCTTGTGGAATGCGTTCAGAAATTAACACTTGAAAGAATACTCTCTTAGTACAAGTATATTTTAGGCACACACTAATTTTCCCCCACCTCGAACTTTTTCAATTTCCTCACTGAAAAACACTTTACCATTTTATATCGTAAAGGTCAGATCCACTGTTATTGTAGCAGAGTGGTGCTTGAGCGATTGACTAGAAATTCAAACTCCGATTAGTGACAATTTCACAGTCTTGTTTTATTACAAGTGTAAACTCTTTAGTCAGTTTAGAAGAGGCCGTGGATCGTGTTCAGAGTTGATGACGATGGATTTTGGTGAGTCTGAGTAGGTCAAAGTGGATGAAAGTGGTTCATGGAAGGTGGTGGGTCAGAGTGGGTCACCGTGGGTGGTGGGTCATGGTGGGTCACAGTGGGTCATGGTGGGTGGTGGGTCAGTGGGTCGTGGGTCACGGTGGGTGGTGGGTCGTGGGTCAAGTTTTCATTGACCCACGCCAACTCTGCTATAGTGGTCCGTAGAACATTCTGGATAATAAAAAAGTTCCACGTAGTCCCTCCCCACTCGTCTAGTGGCTAGCACTTTTGCCTTTGTTGCACCTGGTCCCGGGGATCAATTCCCAGTGGGAAAGCATTAGAATATAACACATTACGGTGGTTCGGATACCACCTTAAAACTGTAGGTCCACGTCTCATATATAGCATATATGCTGAAACGGGGTGCTAAACTTCAAAAGACAAAGAGCTGCGCCACTTGAAGAAAATTTGAGGAACGCTGTTTTAGACCATGGTTCGACATAATTGATAGGGACAGGTGAGTTTCAGAGGGCACATTCTCCACATACTTCTACTGCGGCAGTAAATTTTCGGATTTCTTAAAATAGTTTGTGACGACATGATCTAAAGTACCTGAATTTCTGAACTTAAGATATATATATATATATATATATATATATATATATATATATATATATATATATATATATATATATATACCTTTCCGAGAATTTGATACCGCTTTTTTTTCTAAATTGTGCTGATTATTATGGATCAATTGGATAAGAGTAAAACTTAGTAATTATGATTAGTACTTGTTTCATGAGATAGTTTGGATGTTAAAAGTTACAAAATATTGTAACTAGATATGTTGAACCGATTTAAAAGATTTATGCTTTGGATTTTACTAGTGCTCTACACAAGTAGTTTTAGGAAACTTCTAGTTCTTAGGAGCAAACTTATGTTTCTTCTGCTTAGCAAGATATAATTACGTTGTACAGTATGGATACACTTACGTATTCTCCTTGTAATAACAGAGTAATGGATACAAATAGCATTATAGGTTATTTGAAAGTATCAATTAAAGCAAACCAAAAACACTAGAGTATGCAATATGTGACAAATTTATTTATTTAAGATGCCTAATCACTGCGAAATGAAAATACCACTAATTTTACAGTAATTATGTTATATCTTCAAATAGATAAGAGATAATCGAAATGTGAAACAAGAGCGCGCTAGACAATATTATTTTGCATGAGGTACCGTTATCGCCAGTCACCTAGTATCTTTCCGTTTGTAGTCATTTATAAACGCGAAAATAAATGCCGATTTTCTAAATGGCTGAAAATCGAAAGCAGATAAGTGAGTCGTTATAACGGTATCTCATCTAAAATAATATTGTCTAGCAAGCTCTTGTTCCACTTTTCGATTATCTTTTATCTATTTGAAGATATCACATAATTACTGTAAAATTAGCAGTATTTTAATTTCGCCGTGATGGGGTCTCTTAATTTACTATTAGAGTACTTAACTACAACCCAATTTCTCAGGAGGAGATACAAAAAATATCATTATTATATTAAAAGCGTAATAACCTTGTACTTTCCCTATCTAAAAAAAAAAATGTGATTTTTAAAGAAATATATGACAGATGTGACCAGCAACAATTGCAATTATGAGAAATGCCACAACAGTTGCTGATGGACTGTTACGCTGGTTCGTTCTACAATAGTTCGGTTTAATAATAGAATGAATGTTTCTTACAATTCCACAGTTAGATTAAAATCCACGCGGATAACACTACGGTGTTCTAGCTATAGGCTACGCGCACACACACTCCCACAGACTACTATTCTAACACAGTTTCAAGTATCTACTTGGCTTGCTTCTTCTGCAGTTGACAAGTTTCATTGAACTGCTATATTTTAACAAAACTAAACATATTAAATAAATTAGGACTAAACAGTTGCGATCACGTTGCTAATCGCCTTCTAAGTTCGTATCAAATTTAGGATTAATATTGAGGATAAAAGCTAGCCCACGAAAGTTGAGTGAGAAAATTACTCTCAGCGAGATATATATTACAAATTGATACATAGCTAAGAGGATTACGATATCGCAGCATTTGTTGTGTGTTTTGTTTACAAAGCTGAACTACTTAATCTGATTGATGAAGCCATTAATCGGTGACGAATAGGGTGACAATATTTGTTCACAATTAACTAGAAAACATACCGGTATTTGTCAACACGATTCTGGACCCAATGGTATTTCACTTCATGGATTGGTCAGGTGTAAATATGCTTTTAAGGCAACACATTAATGTATTTTGACGGCTTATTACAAGGTATTCTCTCAAATGTTGTGGAACTCAAATTCAAGACATTATTTTCATATATTTCTGCTAGCGGAAAAGTTGAGGTACGTAGGGTTCATTTTGTTTCTGATACTGTTACTATTAGTTTCTGTAATGTTATGAGAACATTCTCCCATAAGGCTATTACTTAAAAATAGCTGAAAACACTACACTACTATCAGCAAGAGTGCAACTTTCTTAATATGTTAAGTTGGGATCCGAATGATTTATTGAATACCTAGATTCTTGTCGTGCAAACTTTTTTTTTTTTTAATTAGTTCATTTGGTTTACAGAGTCCGCCAGAAAAATGTATACACTCTTTGTCATCCTATATCAGGGTACTGGCATTGACAATTGTTTTAAAATTTAACCCTAGAAAGGCAAACTCCACTATCAACCCATGAAAGGTAAACATACGTAATATTTAAGTACACACTAAATAATGATCTATAAATATATGATTCATATAGAAACTCTTATTGTTGATTTGCTCAGGGTTCCAAAATTGAAGTTTTATTGTTTAGATAGTATTACAACACAACTATTATTCGGGGCCGTAATTTGTGGGAGCAGGGGTGACAACTGCAACCTAGGGAAGCTCCCCGCGGTTTGAGAGGCCCCATTTTAAGAAAAAAATTTTCTAACTTCATAGACGGTACGAATATGAAATTATAAATGAAGCATCAAACAGGTTCGCTACATTACATAAACAAAACAGCAAACAAAAGGTAAATAAAACAAAAATGAGTCGTGAGCCCACTTCAGTAAACAAATATTTACTATTAGGGGCACTAGAAATAATATTTATTCGTATGACTTTGAGATTTGTCAATATTGTCCCCTTAATTAATTGTCATGTATGGAACGGGCCCAGGGGCGTAAGTGACGGCCCCGCAGATTTTGCCGTGTGGGAGGGCCCACAGGCTCCGGGGGCCCATAAAGAGTAAGAGAAAATGGAAAGAGAGAGGGCACAAGAATTAGAAAAACAACTTTTTCTTGGGTGCCCAAATACACATATTAATGCTTGCCCCCTGCCCCCCAGAAAAAAATCTAAGTAACGGCGCTCCTATTATCCTAAATCTTTTAGAAGTACATAGAAAAAAACAAAATAAACATTATTAACACTTAAGAGCAAACTCTGAGAAAGTCTAGATATATCACTGATTATTTTTTGTTATTAGGAAATATTGAATTCATATTGAATAGTTCTTTCACATTATATGTTAGATTGGTTCACAAATCACACACAGTTATAACACATTTTGATCTGATGTTCACCACATACTGGCTTATTGCAGTTATAGCAGTGTTCCTTCTTGGGATTTTCCCACTTGAATCTGTCATTGGATTTGTGTTCCAGGGACCATTCTTTCCTAGCAATTCACTAACACCACTAATTTTCACTTGCCTTTCGTCAAATGGAAGTTCATTTGCCTTCTCATCTCTAAAATATACTGCCCTCTCTGTCTGATTTTATCCAGATTCTTCTCTTGAATGCGTGGCGAGACTGCTATTTTCGTTCTTACTACATGTGGAAACTTTTCGCTTCTTTGGTTGGATTTGAGGTTTCACATTCAACATTTCGAATTCCTGACACAAAATGTTGCTCAATATCATTTTCACTGGGGTAGTAATCTGGATCTTTGTTGGAGTCATCTACTTCTTCTGATCTCACATCAAATTCGGCGTTATCTTCCTCCATTTCAGTATCTGAGGTTCCTCTAATATCCGTAAAATAGCTTCCTCGCTATTTATTGCACCACACTCGTCCATTTTTGTAATAATAATTAAATATTTACGAATGACAATAGTCCATTGATTGTAAAGATACGTAAAAAAATGCATGCAAGAAAACTAACGCTAAAGGTAAACACACGCTAAACTTACGTATAAGATTTTACGTTAAAAAGTAAACATACGCCTAATTTACGTATAAGGTTCTACACTCAATCGTTTGGCACAGACAACGTAACACTTACCAAAGTAATTAACGTCGGAACTTCAAGCTAATTAACCCGCGATAGCATATCTAGAGGTTTGTATTTCTACACACAGTTCCTGCTACGTCACATCCGTGTTCCCAACTCGTACACGTAAAATTTACGTAGTTTACCTTTCTAGGGTTAAGTAAGCTGTAGTATGTTTTTTCTCCCAACAGATGTCGGCATTGTTTCCAATTAAAATTATGTTGTAGTTCGGTTTTTTGCTCAACAGATGTCGGTACTGTCAGCACGATTAGTGAAATAAGAAAATGGCAGGAGCACGCTTGACGTTCGAGCAGCGTAAATACGTTTTAAAGTATTTTATCAGGTTTGGGAATTCCATCGAAGTGCAGCGTCAAAGGAGAGGAGAGTTTGGTACTGAACCACCAACCCACCCAAGAATCAAACACATTTTTGACAAGTTTGAGATGAATGGAACGACGGGTGGTCGCTACGGCGGTCAATGTATCATGGAGGCCGATGCACATGCCTCTGTAATCTTCTGGCGAAGGTTCTTGAACGTCCCAAGCAGCGGTCAACATTTTGAACATCTAATGTAAACATATGCTTACTGGAAGGATGTAACACTTGTTTGAACAATAATTAAATATAATTAAGAAATATGATATATAGTTTTCTTAAACAGCGCATACATTTTTTTTTCTGGCGGACTCTATATTTACAAAAAGTATTGTCACTGTTAGCAGAAATCAAACTTCAGTTGATACCCTCTGGTATTTAACATTGCATATTTCTCACAAACAATGCGTAAATAATAATCTTTTGAAGAAGAATAAGAACTATCAATTGCATCAGATTGGTAGTGAACGATATAATTTGTAACACTATAAAGGTTAGTGGCGCAAACGCCTAATCTGAGACAGGTATTAACGCAATGCTTCTGTTCTCCAATAATGTATGTAAGTTAACAGAAGGAATCTTATGTAAGGAGCTAATTAAAAAAAACTGAGGGTGCAGTTACTTAGGAACGTCTAAAATTGAATCTTCCAACAAAGAGCCTGTCCGGTTTGCCGTAAGCGCCCAAACTGTGTCATAATCAAATCAAAAAGTCACATTGCGTGCTAAATCGAGTCTGGAGATTCCAAATCCAATATTTCAAGCACATACCTCCGCGTGAGGAGCCCTGGGTAATTCGCAGAAGATGCATATACTTTATCAGTATTAATGATTTTACTCAAACAACTTGACTTTTGAAAATGTTCTATCCATATTTACCTTACGTGCTATACATTGTTTTTAAGCTCTTCATTATGTCTTTGCAATAAGCTTTTAATTAGCCATCTCCTTATTATAGTTTTCTGAGATATGATGACGACTTCATTTTTTTCATTTATTTTCCATTGATTTTAGTATTCATGTTTCGTGATTTTTTTTTTTTTTTACTACATTCTATCCATTTGAGAACAATTTGCTTTTGTAATATAGAATCTACATAATCACTTACACATTTGAGCTGAATTTCAGTCATCTCCCCGAAAGTCTGTTCACATCATTGCAACCGGATAGGCCCCTTGTTTACTGGCATCAAAAATATTCTTGGTATTGAAGACCAACCATAATCTATACGTTGTTCAACACCTGGTCTTCCGAAGCAAATACGATGCCGAATGTGTTCCAGGAACAAGGACAGAAAAAGAAAATATTTTTTTGGACCGGTACCAGGTGGAAGATAGTTTTTTGTTCTGAGTACAAAAAAGAATTATGCATTTGATGCAATAAGAAAAACTATGTTGAAAATACGAAGAATTGCTATTGTGTACTATTGTATATGATAGTGATATAAATTTGTCAAAGTTCGTTTATTACTGTTTTTAGTAGTAGTTAATTAATAGGGTGCTCTGGCGGACAATATGTACAGAATCAAGTTAGCAGTTTTTTTTGTGTGTATATATCAGGATTACGATTCTCAAGGTATGGTATTCATTTATTATGTTCAAAGAAGTTACGCCATTATAGAACACCAGCCCCCGCCAAGTGAGCTTTGTGGTGGACAAACACCGTGTGCGTGGGTTTCCTTGGGGTTCTCCCGTTTCCTCCCACTTTCTCCATTCCACCATTTCATTCATTTTTCATCATCACCGTCTCCTTTAGCGTAGCCTGCATAACCATGGGACGTAAAACTCAAAGATTTCATTTCATTTCATTTGCTATCATAGGACAAAATAGTGCTAACCTTGTGAAAAAAAAAAGAGTTTAAATCAAAGCAGAAAGACTACAAACCTAATCAGAGGAGTTCCCTATCATTACGACAATGGCCCGAACCACATCTCAGTAGTTGCCAGGCAACTGTTCATTAACGCAAACTTCAACTCGTTCCTCATTTAACTTATATAATATTCTACTGAAGTAGGGCATTTCAGCACCTGTTTCAGAAAGTGTGATTGTACTTACTAAATCACTCAATAATAATAATACTTATTTAGTTTATTGATTAAATAAAAATGGTACCGGTGAGGGCATACAATTTTCGTTATTTTCTCAACGTTATTGCTTAAATCCAAAGGTAGCGAACTTCGAGATAGATAGAAAGACAAAAGTAACGACAATTCTATTGTTTAGACACCTTTGACAACATTTGTTTTTAACAGAATGCTTTAAGTGGCAACTCGTTAACATAATGAACCATTTAAAATAGTGTTCTGAAGTTAAGGGTACCACATACTAGATTTATGCTTTTCGATGTGGACACCTGAAAAACCAAATGATATTTTCTTCCAGTTGAAAATAAGTAGTTAATGACTTGATAATTTCATCTTTCTCTTCTAATCGGTTTAGTACTTATCTAGTTTTAGAAGCTACAATAAAATTTCTCCAGAGTGTAATCAACTGCATCCCAAGCCTATGGCATAGTTGTTAGCTCATCTTGGTGATATTAGATAAACAAAATTCAAGCTGAAATCAAGCATTAGAAGATAAATATTATTAAGAAAAATAGCCGGGAGGAGTGGAACCAGTTTTTTTGTATAGCTGCGAGGAAGGTAGGTAGCTCTCTCGTTTGAACGACGACGGAGAAGTGTGAAAGCTTAATAAAAGAGCATTGACCTACTGGAAGGACTTTCGCATGCCACTTTCGTGACCTGGAGAGATAATGACTGCAATGGAGAAAAAATATTGATGTAATACTGACAATATAATTATAAAGTAACTAAAAACTTAATGGATTTGTTAAAAATGTATTTCACTAAATGTTTCAGTATCGAATAGATAAACGTGAGACAGCCAGAACATCTTTCAAAAACCAGGGCCGGCCCTAGGCAATATGCCGCCCCGTTCTGTGGCATAATTTGCCCCCTTCCTCTTTCTCCAGAAAGAACAAATCGTAAAAGCCGTGATTTTAAGTGTGGTAACCCATCATGAACAACGAAGGGGAGGGAAAGCACACTCGCACTCAAAAAGGCCGAAACACTACAAATGCAATCTCGTTGTTTTTGTTTTTTTTCTTTAAATAATAATCTATTATGTTAGTAAAAGATAAAGCAAATACACCTGCAGAGGAAAGATAGTAATACTTTTTATAGAATTCAATATCGAGCTTCAATCCCAATTTATCAGTTTGAAATTCCAGTACAACTAGCTCTTTTATCTTTATTTCTTGATTTTCCTTCTACATCTGTTAAAAATTAATAAACTTATTTCCAACTTCAACGGTAAGTTGTTTGTGACAAAGATGAGACTAGTTTTCATATCAAAACTGTGATAACTAAGTAAAGGAACAGGTGTTCGCTACTGTTCGAGAATTGAGTTCTTGTATTTGATAACAATCAAGCAGATCATGCTGGGATTTGTTTAACCATTTGTTTAGCACTGTCCACATGACCTTAAACTAATGCGATGTAAACATTATTTATGAATGTAGTATTCAAATAGAAGGTCAGCTTAGTAAATTTAACAATCATCATCATGAAGTGTGTTTCCAACAAGAAATATTTATTTTATGACAGATTTTGTCGCCCCTTGCAAATGCACATGAAGCACATATGGTAGAGCCGGCTAAACTTATCCAAAACTTATCTGTTTAAAATATAAGCGGAATTTTACTATGGAATTGTATAGTTTGCAAAAGCTAGCCAGCTATCATTCTGTTGAGTGATGTGTGGTCAGGTCACACGCTCCCATTAGTGTTATTGATGAACTTCTAGATTCTGTTTTCCGTATCAGAATTCAAATACCTCTCTATTTCCTAAGGATACTGGATCAACACCGAAAAGAAAAGTTTCCCACCGCACACCAGAGCCAGGATAAAGTTCACCAAAGGCTATACGGGAGCAGGAACGGTCATTTTGGTATGAGGGCTCACTCAGGTTTATTATTCCTAATGAGGTTGACGTTAGTTCTACCTCGGACTCCTTAACCTTATTAGGTTTGCTATCAAAAATTATTGTACTCACTTGTAATCACGCTCCTTAGTCTCAGGTTGACCAGAGGACATGACAGCCGAGCCGAGGTTCAGTACTATGAGTAATACAACAAAGCCTCGTACCAAGCAGGTAGACAAAGGCTTCACCAACGTTGTAACCGAAACACTCATTTCTTCCCCCCCGTGTCCTCTCTCTGCCTCGGATTGGATACATTCCTCTGGTCAATATACAATCGGCTTTATTTGGATTTTTAACTTGCACCTTGGGTCGCTATATACTTGTAGGACTCGTTGGAATCGCGCTCAGAAGTTTCTTTATCCGAGGTTTTACGTTCTTGTTGTGGCTCAAAACCTTGAATCGGCAGTGATAGCACGTGCATTGTCCAAAGTCACGATACTGGAAATTTTAAACAGATTATTTTAGATTCAAAACTTAATAATTTAATTCTCTCTCTCTCTCTCTTTCTTTCTTTCTTTCTTTCTTGCTTGCTTGATTGCTTTCTCTCTGTGTGTCTGTTTCTCTCTTTTTTCTTTCTCTCTCTAAAAGGAGATAGAGGAAGTCGATTCTGTAATTAAGTCCTTTGCCGTTAATGTCAACTGAGCGACCTGGATTAGAATCCCAAGGCCGGCGACTGCATTTTTATTTATGATTTTCCTTATTTTCACCAAGTAAATGCTGGAACAGTTTCTTTAGTATACACCCTGGCCTACTTCCGTCATAGATCTTAGTTTTCTTCGTACTTAATATTGGTAATCTTTCAATAGAAAATGGAATTCCGGTTGGGTCTAAATATATGCATAATATACTACAGGCAGCCAGAGCCTATATCCCGGCATTTGTCTGTTGGATCTAAAAAAAAAACTCATTAGGGTGACCGACCACTGAATTCGAATCCGAGACCTCACGATTACGAAGCAAAAAAAAAAGCTTACCCATTAGTCTGAGTCCACATATAAAATGATTTTTCAAAGATCTTAAGGAACGTGCGTTCCTTAAACCGTAGTTCTTAATGAAAACTAACTGAATTCAGTTGATTGGGTGGTTATTCTTTACTTCAGTGTGTAATATCAGTTGATATCCTTAAGCGTAAGTCATTTCGTTTCTATTCAGAATCTACAAGAGAACTTAATGTCAATGCTAGATGTAAAACAGCGTCTGAAGTGTTGCATTTCTTTTCACTATAGCGTTTGTTATAATAAGCGCTCGTTTCATAACATCGAAGTGAGAAAAACGCGAAGACATTTTTGATTGCTTTTTGTGTTCTAGATTGACGTTTCTTACAATGAGAACAATACGCTTTTTTATTTCCTTCCTCACAGATTTCCTCTACTGTATTTTGTATTCATTGTCACTTTCAGTGTTCTGGTGTTTTTATATCGTAATTAGTTATAGAGAGCTCTATATCAAGGTTATCCTAAACTGTCAACCGTAACAAGATTCCATCCAGAATCCTACCAGCAGCCGTTCTCACAAATAACCTTCACCCCCCCTTTTTTTTTTGCACGTGAGGAGTCAAAAGATCGGTATCTCTTTTACGCAACACACATCAGAGTGACAGGGTGTGACGTAAAAAAATAAGAAAATTCTTGCAAATCATGGAACAACAAACGATGTTTCGTCTCAAGCGTAGAATTAAGCATCGACCAGTTACATAAAATATAATCACCATTATAAAGGGGAAACTCCCTCAATGGTAAATGGTTAGCTACTTTCGTGCGGAATACTCTGTTTCAGTTTCCGTTGGGAGTAGAAGTGGTTCTGACCTCAACCCAGAAACTGTAGGCTTGTGTCTTATATAGCAATGGTGTTGGAGGTTAAACGCCAAATGAAACAAAATGAGTTTTCCTCAATCGAGGGCAAGTGGTAGTTCACCTCTGGTGCGTGGGGTCATTGGTTCAATTCCACTTGCGCTAAGTAGACTGTGGTGAACAAACACAACCACACCTTGTGCATGGGTTTTCTAGAAGTCCTTCCGTTTTCTCCTACTTAGTCATTCCACTGTTCTCATCACATCTCCCTTAGGCTCCGCGCATAATGGTGGGACGTTAAAATAAAAATTCCATTTTATTTCAGTTCTTCAATAGCCATTCTATCTAAATATTGACCAGAGGATAACAGAGCCGAGCCGAGGCAGACCTGAGTCCATTGACCGTGTTGGAGAGACATTTACCTGGTCGCTTGGGTATCCGGTGCAAGGCTTTATTCGATTGTTCAGTTTCCTGCCTGTACTGCGCCTCGCCTTGACTGTCCTGTCCTGTCCTGTGGTCAATATGCGGAGGTAACTTATTCTAGTGCAAACGATCGGAAGTTTGCATCTAAGTCCAATTAGACTTTGCAGTCTGCAGACGCTATTTCTGTTTCTCAATCTATTGCTACGTCTTTACTCCGTTAAATAATTGATTTGTAGTTATCACCGTATCTCCGTTAATTTCCTATTCAGACTGGCAAAATTCTATTTGCACACGGTACTTGACATGCGGTTTAGGAGTCACATGTCTGCCATGCACTCAATAGCACATCCTACTTACAAGACTTCTCACAATAAGTGAATTAAAGGAAACTTAGCGACATATTTCAGTTATTAGTAATGTGTTCATATTAGTACGGGTACAGGTGTTGCAAGATGCTAACCCAGCATTTCTTCCTTGTAATTCTGTACTCGTTTTGCCATGGTAATTTCCAAAAAAAATGCAGAAAATTAATCATAATTGCGTTTACACATATTCGCTTTTGTGGGAACTTTATTTTAATCTCAAACTTGGTTACTTCAATAATTTACTTCAAAGCCAGGCAATCTTGGCAACATTATCTGCCACAGCCGCAAGAAATATCTTAGTATTCGCAACTATGAAAGGGTTCTTAGACGACAAAGAACAATTATGTAACAGTTCCATTCTCTGACTTAGTATTCATGCAGTATGCATCGAGTTGTATGTATATGCTCTGTATACTATTAAAATCTATGAATCTATCTTAGGATGCGTCCAAACTATGCACATTTATGAACATTTCTTTCGTGGACATTCTCATTGTAACAACCTATGACTAATTAAGCATGACTGATGACTGTACCTGAACATTGATACCTATGACTTCATGCATCGATTATGCTAAAACGTTTAGTTTCCAGAAGTATGAGATGTACTCCTTCTTAGACTCTAATATCGGTATTAGGCCTATTACTTCAGTTTTTTAATGTCTTCAGTATTAGAATTACTTCAGTCAATGATTATTACCATTAAATAAATTAAAGTACAAATATAGAAACAAGCTACTAGTGTAGGTCAATACTTTTGTACTCAGCATGCGTCCAGCCTACGGCATGTTCTTGAACATTTTTGTGCACGCACGTATTGACGATGTGTTTATCAACATTATTAATAATAATAATAATAATAATAATAATAATAATAATAAATACATAGGCACTATTAACATCCCACGTTGCTATAAGTTACTCCTATGTTTACTGCTATTCCCGTTTCTATTATAAAGATTCAATTTCATTTTGATCTTCTACCAGTTTATTGTAATCCTACCTCCCTACCTCCTCCCCCAACAAGTCACTTCATACCAGCCATCTTTATTTCATGCTTTAGCTTATTTTTATTACATAATTTCCTCATATTCCATAATATGACTTACAAGAATTACTCAAACGATTCAAAACAACTTATTTATTATACTGCATGTCTATAATGGAGAATATTGTGCATGCGCAATTCTTATTTTTGCAAATAGACAACACCGTGTCTGTTGGTTTTCTCGGAGCACTCGCGTTTCCTCCCACATTCTCATTCTACCGATTCTTCCATTATCATTCACTTGCCTTAATCATCCGTCTCCCTTAGCCTAAAGGGTATAATTGTGGGACATTAAACTGACAGATTTCAAGATTTTCAATTGAGGAAGTTCATGAAAATGTAAAATGCCCATTTTTCGTAAACCTATAAGTGTCTATTTATCAACAATTGCCAATTTTGAAGTTGATAAACACGTCAAAATATTCATGGACACCCAAAATATTTTTAAAAAACCTTACCGAAATGTTGAACTCTCGCATTCCTTTCTCCTAGGCCGAAACTCACAGTTACATTCTCTTCTTTGCCTTCGCCGACTACTGCGTTCCAGCCACCCATGATGATTAAATTGTTCTGGTCTTGAACTTTCATCAATACTTGCTCTATTTGCTCATAAGTTTCCTCTACTTCCTCATCGTTTGAAAAATATGTCCCACGGTTATGCCGGAGATGGTGATGAGTAGAGACCGGATGTTTAGGCACTAAAAACCTGCAAAATAGGCAGGCAAATAGGTACTTAAAATTTAAAAAATAGGCAGTAAAATAGACACTAAAATGTAACTCGAAATAATGAAGATAAATACTCAATACCATTAAAAAAATAGATTCAAGTCATAGATAATGTTCAAAGAATATAGAAACATATTTGTTTGTTAAAGAATATCTTCTTTTACTGTATATTAGAAACGAGGCATGTTATGCATTCTACATACTGGGTGAATCTGAAAGATGTGCATATACTTCGGGAGGTGATACGTGACATGAAAAGAAGACAAAAAGTTCTGTTGCATGTTGTCGAATTCTGCGTCGTGTTCGAGTGACAGAAGTACCAATTTGGAGTCGAAAATCGAATCCTGACAATTGGAACGGGAAATAAAGTTGCGCACATACTTCAGGAGATGATTCGTGACATTCAAGAGGACTTTTATCTTCTTTTCACGTCATGAATCACCTCCCGAAGTATGTGAACATCTTTGAAGTTCATCCTGTATATATATTGTAACGTATGACGAGCTTGTGTTTACAAACACATAATATAATATGTGTGCATTATATTACATAAATTATATATTTTCCCAATGAAGGCTTATTTTGAAGAAAATGCATAGAATAGGCAATATTAGGCACTAAAGCAATTATTTAGGCAGTAAAGGTCGAAATAGGCAAAATAGGCAAAATAAAATTCGCTTAAATCGAAACTATAACGCCCCATATAAACTTTAAAACGTTGTTTTTGATCATATCTTTAATATTAAAGAATAGGCATTTTGCCTAACATCCGGTCTCTAGTGATGAGGAATGCATGAAATAGTGGAATGAGGAAAGTGGGAGGAAACTGGAAAACTCCGAGAAAACCCACGAGTACGTGTTTGTCCACCACAAAGTCTACACGACGCGAGCTGGGGCGAACCAGGGATTCCAAGCACCGGAGGTGAACGCTCTACCACTGAGCCACCGTGGCCCCCTCCTCATCGTTTGAGTAGTTCTAGTAAATCATACTATGGGATGTGAATGAGGAAATTATAGAATAGAAGTAAGCTAAAGGATGGAGTAAAGATGGTTGTCATGAAAGATTTGTGGAGGAGGTAGGTTTACAATTAAATTGGTTGAAGGACATCAAAATGAAGTTGAATCTTTGATAGAAGCGGGAACAGAAATAAATATAGAAGTAAATTATTGCAACGTGGGATATTAATAGTGTCTATGTATGCATTTATTGTTCAAAATTAATAAATAAAGAACTGTTAATTGACATGCGCAGATTAAGAATATCAGGTCCAAATAATACAATGATTGTATTATTTTCTAAATCGAATCATAATATCTAGCAGCTGTACCGTATGAGCTAATTTACACGTTTATTAGATTACTCGTGAGTTCAAATAGCGGCGTATGAAGATAATCGTTACTGTACATATTTTGTTTTAAAATACCGGGGTGGGTTCCGCAGTTGGCAGCGGGATAAATTTACGGAAAAACATTCTATATAACAGCAACCTAACCGAACCTAATTTAATATATTTCTAAACAACTATTCTGCTCTCATCTGCGGAACCTAAGCCGACTATTCTAGTGCTTGATATGCGAGGTGTGTTCAAAAAGAAACAGAACTTCTGAAATAGTTCTACAACCGGTAGAGGGAACATTGGTATGGTGCAAGTTTGGTTTTCCCACTATTCAGGCCTCTTCCTGCATTCAACATCCCTCAACTGCTCTAAAATGTACAAGTACAACTGTTCATTTATCATATAATACAAATTAATGATGGACAATGCCTTTTTCAAATCAAGAAAACACAAACAACATTTATTACCTTGCTCTTTGGCCGACTCATACGTGCTGTCTTTGGGCGAGGAGACCCTCAATGAATTGAAAAGCAATTGAAATGTCTCTGAAAATGTTTTCTCAAGTTTGTAGCAACATTACACATGCTATTCTTCAAGCTCTTTCATTGTTACTGCACAGTTAATCCGATGAACAGCTTGTGCGCGTCTTCAGTTCAGCGGCTGTAACTCGAACACTAACAGTCATAGCGAAACGAGGCAGATGGCAGCGTGTTTTATAAACCTGCCGCTAGATGTACTCAGTAGCCGCAGCGTGCTCCCTTTGCCGCGCCGGTTGACGTGCTATTTAAGTTCGATTTTTCGAACACCCCTCGTATTTGTATTTTAGTCTTTCTATGTGGTGTAGTGTTTAGCGCGTGCGTTTGGTGCAGGTGGTCTTTGGTTCTATTCCCGATGTGAAAGTATTAAAATTTGAATGCATTACGTGGCTCGGATTCCACTTTAAACTGTAGGTTTAACTCTCAAATAAATCTCGATAGTGGAAAGGGACGTTAACCCTACAAAGATACATTCTTATTGAAACTAGTCGTAGGTTAGGATGACTTCACGTAGTCTAGGATTATTTTGGTTACTTGAAGTCAGTTTAGAAGCCAGACTACAGGTAACCACAGTTTAGACATAGCTATAGCACTTCGATTACCTCATCTTAAGTTATTGGTTGCTGTTTTGATTTGAATTTTAGCGTCCCACATGGATTTACAACTTAACGTGATATCCGAATCACAGGAGCTCCCACCGAGAATCGAACGCTGGTCTCCCGCACCAAATGTTCGTACGCTAAACTTATTGCCACCTTAAAATATGTCTTACTAAGTTGTACAGCATATTGTATTTACGCGCTATTTTCTTTGTACAGTAAATTGGTTCGGGTAACACGGTAGCTCCAGGGTAGGGCGCTATACTGTGCTAAGTCACACCAATTTATGGAGTGTAGGTTTCGGGACGTTTGTTGATTTTTTTTTTCTTTTTTTTACCTTAGTATAAGTGCAGTAATCTGAATCAGAAAAACTTACTTTTCTTTTTCTTTCGTTATCGTTAGCATAGTAGTAGTTCACGTGAAAGCCTTGAACCAATGAAGTAAATAAGGTAATTTATGTAACTCTCGAAGTTTATGTAACTTTTGTGCGATTTAATAGACGTAATTTTAGATACGCTGTTAAATACTTAAAGTACGTGACATTCTTAGCAATAGAGGATAAACTACAAGAACTATGGTAATATGCACACAGTGCAATTTTGTAACAATATTATCCAAGTGTAAATATTTTTGATAATCTATTTGACCATACAGTGGATTCAGTTCAGTGCTTTATAACCTTTCGATACTCGCGGACTGGACAAAAAACGTAAACATGTTGGGTACCGTGAAAATAGAAAGCATCGCATTTCTAATGACATTTAAAAATTATTTTGCTCATCATCTGTTGAAAACTACTGATCTAGTTCATTGCTATTGACATTTCAAAGCAGTCATCGTCTGTGGTGCGAGCGGTTCCGGGTTCAAATTCTCGGTGGAGACATTCGGTCGAAAAAGTGTTGTAAAAGCTTTTTCAGACCAGCCATCTTGAGTGAGGTTTTCTTCATTCACGCAAGGCAAATGCCGGAATGGTACCTAACATGTAGGTCCGAGGCTGTTTCCTTCCTTCCCCAATCCTTTCTTCCTTCCCTTTCCTCGCCAATGAACGTCATTTCTCATATGTGACGGGCTAACATGGCCATAGTTGCCGAAAGCCCAAGAAATCATAATTTCTAATCCTAATCAAATCAGTCATTTCCAACTGGTTAATGGATGACGTAGCAGCGTGATTTTTACAGTCAGAGCATCAGCAGAGAGAAGCATTAGAACAGAGGAGGGGAAGGGACGGGGTAGAAGAACGGAATAAAGTGTTCTAAATGTACACGTGGTCATGGATCTAAGAGTAGTGCCCCTACAAAAGTATAGACTACGTTAGTGGTTCCCAACCGATGTATCGAGACATACTCATGGGTCACAAAATTTTCAAGTTTATAAAACATAATGCAATTAATGATTTGTAATATCAATATTTGAGATTTTTTTCAGTGATAGCAACGACGTTAAGTATAACGCTACATAGTAACTATTTTGTAGAAATTTTGTCTTACGTATTATTATTATTATTATTATTATTATTAATTAATTTATTTATTTATTTAATTTAATTATTTAATTATTTATTTAATTATTTAATTGTTTAATTAATTAATTAATTAATTAATTATTATTATTATTATCTGACAAGTACTGTAGTCACTTTGTCGTGTGCGTTCAGTAAAGTGTGCCGCCAATCAGGTAAGTTTGGGAACCATCAGACAAAGTTCTTGTTTGCCTGTCACCATTATCCTGTATCAATATTAGTCTTGGCTGCTCCTTGTTCTCCCCCTACGTTTTATTGAGAAAGAGAGCAAAGCCATGGCATCAAAGAGCATCGGATTCAAAATGGCTGCTTTAAAACGACGGATTTCGGAGTACTTTTCACATGAAATCTTTTTGTTTAACGTCCCACGCTTATACCCTTAAGGCTAAGAGAGATGCATGATAAGTGAATGAGGATGGATGAATTAGTGGAATGAGAATGTGGGAGAACTCAGGAGTAATCGAGAAAACCCACGGACACAATGTTGTCCACTACAAACTTTACTTTGTCGGGGATCGAACCAGGCACCTGGCACACCAGAAGCAAGCGCTCTATCACTGAGCCACCGTGTTGGAGTAATTTTATTGGCAATTATAATTTCTACCAAAGTACGAACTTATCGAAATAAGTAATTAAATAAGGTACTGACGTGTTTAAAACGCAATTTTACGAATAAATATCTTGAAATATAAGATTGAGGAAAAATTTGAATAGAGGTTCCCCGAAATATTATTTTGTTAAAATATCTTAGTATTAAACTACGTGCAATGGAAATGTAAGTTATTCCCGCGTCAAAAATAAATAAATAATAATATACGTATAATATCAATACATTATTTAAAATATAGTTTAATGTCTTGCTCTTCTGTGCGCCAATAAGAAATCCACAGAAGCTACGTTTGCTGTTGGTAAGGAAGTAGACAAATGCATCTCCAGTGAATATCATGCATTAACTTACTCCGTAACACCCAAAATACACAGTTACATTTTATTATTATTATTTTAATTATTCGTGCGCACTAATAGAAAAATTCCTATTCATGATAAATACTTCAATTGATAAACACGATAATGCTTTTTAAAGCCTCCTAATCAGGGGCAGATCCAGGACGGACTTCTGGGGGGCGGTGGGTGTTATACAGCTACTTAGAGTTACTTTTAAGAGCTCCAAACTTTGGGATGAGCTTTATTTGTATATAAAATAAAAATAAACTTTCCTCTTTCGATCGTCCCCCTGACTCCGCCACTGCTCCTAGTTTAGTGTTTAGGAGAAACTGTTTTCGTGATAAACTTGCGTTCTCATTTCTTATTTCTTCACAAGCTTGAGAATGGAGCCGCGGTGGCTCATTGGTAGAGCATTCACTTCTGATGCATGGGGTTTCTGGTTCGATCCCAGATTGCAACAAGTGAACCTTGTTGTGGACAAACACTCTGTGCGTGGGTTTTCTCGGGGTTCTCCCGTTTCCTCCCACTTTCTTCATTCCTCCATTTCTTTCATTTCTCATTATCACCGTCTGTTTTAGAGTAGCCGATAAAACGGGGGATGTAAAACTCAGATTTAATTTCATTTATACAAGCTTGAGAAATTTTGAATTTTCTTTACCTCGGTATTGGTAATACTTTTTAAATCATTACTAGCTGAACCTGCGCTCTCTACACAGCGCTTAATCCATATGAATCTCCTTGCCATTCCTCACAACATCTGTACAGGCCCCTTTACAGATAGATGTGATAGACGTCTTGATAAAAAAAAATCTGCAGTGGGTAACATAAAGGAGAGAGTGTTTAGATTATTTTTTTTCAATATCTCGCATCGTTTTCAGGATTGAGCCTACTTCCGGTTGGAGTTCTTAATTCATGCGTGATGAAGGTTTTCTCTCTTCTTGCATGCACTATGTAATCAGCAAATACATTACATACACAATTAATTATAATATCAGTGATATATAGTGTTCATTGGGCAAAACAATCCAAAAAATAAATATTCATCTTAGCTTGGAGAAACGTTTATCCTTCGTTTCTCATTGTTATTTGGTCATAAAACAAACGCCTGATAGATATGCAACTCCTGTATACAACTATGTTGTGTTGGAATATATATAATTCATAGGATATATTACTTTTTAAAATTCCAACACTTCCAATGTACCCCCAAAAAATGTACTCTAAAAAATGTAATAAATATGTATCGACCATTTTTTAAAAATAAATATTCAATTAAAACTGGACAAAATTTGAAATCGACCAGCTAAAACAGCACGTTTCTAGCATTTGTGGTTTTCAAGATCTTATTGTCGAAACATATAATCTTCTCTTTGGAGACAACACACAAATCTAACATTTTAAAATATAGACTAGCTGAACCGCCACTCTCTACACATCATTCACATGTAAGCATGCATCTCCTTGTCATTCCTCACAACCTACGTACATGCCCCTTTACAGACACAAGTGAAGTACGTCTTGATAAAAATCGGCAAGTGGTACCATAAGGGGGATTTTTTTCAATGTCGCGCACCGTTTGCAAAACTTGAGCTTACCTCCTGTTGGAATTTCTAATTCATGTACGACCAGTGTTTTCTTTCTTCTTGCATGCAGCATGTAATAAACAAACACATTTCACACACAACTAATTATAATGTCGGTGATATATGATGTTCATTGGACAAAACACTCCAAACAATGAAAATTCATCCTAGCCTGGATAAATGGTTATCCTTCGTTTTCATTATCATTTGGCTATGAAGAAAACACTTGAGCAATATTCAAATTCTGTATACAACTATGTTGTGTTGGAATGTATAACTCATAGGTTATGATTCTTTGCTTTTTAAAAATTTCAACATTTCCAGTGTACACCCAAAAATGTAATAAAGAAATAACGGCCATGTTTTCTAAGCGTTCAATTAGAACTGGAAAATCTACACAAAATTTGGAATCGACCAGTGAAAACGGCACGTTTCTAGCACTTTTGGTTTTTGGGGTCTCATTGTCTAAAGGATTGGAGACAAACAAATAAAATTTTCTTTGGAGACAAACGTATAAATTTAGCATTTTAAATATAGATTATTACGCAAACACAACGCAAGTTAGTTACAAATTATACATTTTAAAAAAAAGTTTGATATTATGTAATCAAGAAGCGGTTTTCTGCAATCATAAACCCCTCAAAACGTATTCCATCTCCACTCTAATCTCTCTACTAAAACCAAAGGTGATGGAGATCTATTATTATTTCCGATTCCACAATATTAATTGAGAAAATATCACGTCATATAAAGCAAACTTCTTTACGTGGTGTACACCTGTTTCTTAATCATTAGTTAAAGCTTTGTATGAATAGGAGGGGAAACATTAATTTGAATTCTTTTAAGGTAAACGGGTCTGAATGGGGCTTAACAATAAGTCTTAAAGCAAAATATAAGTAAAAAGGTGCTTGTTAAAATGGTGTTTTTTAATGTAACAGAGTAGGAAAATAACAAAGTTTCCTTTGAACTATGATATAATTACACTCTTTACTCTAGTACGAAGACACGACATCCTTTGAAGAAAAGTTAGAAAGTGCTTGATAACCTGCTAATGAACGAGTACTGTGCATTGTCAACGGGTATAATAAGCTTCCTATACATACCAATCCAATTATGTACTTGCGATAATGCTGCGAGATATGGACAATATGATTGCATGTGGCCACTTTGTTTAATTATGTATCAGCCACATAGCTCATGTATAGTGTTTGGTAGCGTTCATATAACGAATTGGTTTATATCTTTACTCTGTCCGTGTGTTTGTCCGTCCAGGAAACAGAAGAATCTAAAATAGAACCTTTCTATTTCAAGTGTGCCCTCGGAAAATATGTGAAACATAATTCGGCCCCACCCCTGCCGTCCTCTGACGTAAGAAGCCATCCTTTTGCTTTGGGGAAAGAAGTGAATGACCTCTTCGGCTGTGTTGCCAATTTGTCATTCAGTTGTGTGGTCTTGGCGAGTGAAGATGGTGAGCTACTTAGAATGACTTAACAAGATAGTGCACAGCGAATGTCGTGAAATAATTCAGAATATTTCAATGTGGCAACCCTGTCTACATCCCTATTGAAGGACCTCGGCCAAAGCAACTTGTCCCTCCTCTTTTGAGGTAGGCACGGGAAAACAAACATCGACAGCAGCGCTATCAGAGGCTCACTTGAAACAGAAAGACTGTATTATTTGGTGGATCACCACCAATTTTGATCAGGCTGTAGAGCAGGGCCGTGCCGTGGGGGTGGGGCGAGCGGGATGACGGCCCCGGGCGCCGAAGTCAGGGGGCGAAAAAATCGGAAGACAAAGTGGCAAAAGAAAGGAAAAATTACGTGGAATATATGTATGGGGGCGTCGTCGTATACTCTCGCCCCGGGCGCTGATTTTCCACGGCACGGCCCTACTATAGAGAGTCATAAAATAGAGTCCGATGATTTAGGTGGTATTCAATCCGGAAGTGGTTCAAATTAACAATTTCCTGTTTTCACGTCGATCACTATATAGCAAACATGATAATAGATAGAGATAAACCGATTTTCTGCAATCGACTAAGCGTCCCAAGGAGACATTACATCAGTATCCTCAACTCTGTACCAAAACCGACAGTGATAGAAACCCACTCCAACTTCCGGTTTCAATATTGATCTGCATAGAATAAAAACGATACGAGATAACGGGAAACGGTTTCTGGAATAGATTTAGCGTTCTAACGTAATTATAGGTAGGCATAATCTTCATTCTTAACTCTTTATTTAAAAGGAAAGTGAAAGATCTAAACCACTTCTGAGTTTAACGTTGATCGCGATAGAGTAAAAATAGTCGTAGATAACGAAAACTGGTTTTCTGCAGTCAAATAAACGTCCCAAGAAAATCATTTCCACTCAGTCTACTAAAACCGGAAGTTGTAGGAATCCACTACCACTGTTTCAATCAATTAAGCACAACAAACCAAACTCTTTTTACAAGCGCCCTAGTAGCTATGTGAATAGCGTACGCGCTTTAAGTGCAGGAGACCCCGGTTTGATTCCCGGTGGAAGCTCATGTAGTGCGAATTCTACATTAAGTTGTAGGTCCACGTCTCATATAGCCATGCTGCTGAACGGGACGCTAAACTCAAAATCAACTTAATATATTAATTTCCCTGAATATCCCCAGTCTCTCGACCCCGTGTGACCTTTCTACCAGTCAAGTGGCCAGCGCGCGTGCATCTTTGATTCAGTTGAACTCGGGTTGATTCCCGATGGTAGAACATTGAACTCATTAGGCTTATTTGGGTTCAACCTTATGCGCACGAAACAAGAGTTGGAGCTGCTTTTCCTCCAAAATGTGTCGTAGAAATGGTCCAGAAAGATGATCAACACACCTCAAAAGTTGCGGCCCCTCATCCAACATCAGTTGCCATACCCACTTTTCACTTGTTCCCTTCTGGCTTCAAATTATAAAAGCGTTCAAAGACTTTTGACTCATTCTGTATTTCCCCACACTATACCAGGAAAAAAAATGTAAAGGAAGTTATAAATCGTCGTGTATTTGCTATTCAATACTAACTGCATTAACTTGTAGGTAGAAAATAACTTTTGAGGACATTTTCTAGTAGTTTCTTTCATGATATCCGAATATTTATGTGATGAACGACGTCCACATCCCAATTCAATGCAGTTTTTGCACCAACACCCACTTGCAACACTATTACTGGATTGTCTCGATACTTTTGCCTACTACATACAAAAGTTAAAACATTGCACACTAGGGTGGAGCGAAAAATTTTTTTTTTTCGAAATGCGAATTTGGATAGGGGGGAAAAATTGCATCATATCATAATACTTTACCATAGAAAATTTCAGCTCTCTGAAATAATTTTTAGCCGGGGCGCAAGGGGCCTTAAGTTTGAGATTTTGTAAATCAATTTCCATTTACTACGTAACTATTTGGCAGATCTTCGCTGGAAGCAGACTGTAAGTTTTAGTGTAGATAGAGTGCAAAAGATGCATCCTGTATCAGTACATAACAACAAGAACTTTTAATTCAATAAAATTATTTTCAGCCGGGGCGCAATGGCCCTGAAATTTGGGAATAATTAGACGAAAAGTGATCAACTATAAGGAATTTGCTAGTTTGCCATAAAGAAGTTTTTTTTTTTTTTTTTGCTATTTAGTAAGTCCTTTTCTGGTACAATGAACTTGTTAGCTGTATTAAGTCACTAGTATAATAGTTTGATGGGTGGAGATAAGAGGGTACAAAACGAAATCAGGGCGCGCGCTCGTGCAGGTGCTAAAGTGTTGTGCAACTGTTTGGCAGCTTGACGATTGTTATTAGTGTGTTGTACCTGTGCTCGGGGCACGTGTCTGGTTAGCGACCGTGTTGCTACGTTAGTGATTTGATGAGTTTTGAGCTTTTGTAGTTACTGATGGGTTTATTATCTACCACTGTATTACTGCCTAGTATCTGATGTTTTTGTTTTGTGCTATAAAGAAGAAAGATGGCAAAATCAACCAGGTAGAATATGTCAAGAGCACAAGAGATGTTTCGTAGTGCCAAAGGTCGCGACTGGAGAACGCTTCCAACTTACGAAGACGTTATGGCCTGTTATTTATTTACGCGTCAGCAGCTGAAGGGGGCGGAAGTAAAGAACCAGCAGAGAATTTGGTTTCCACGAAGGCAGCAGAAAAGTGGAAGACGTTTGGTAACGTGTTTCAATTCCTGTTGTTTCGCTTGGCCGTGTATCAATAGTGATCAAGAGTCATCACAGGAAACTGAAAATATTTTTAAAATTGTCAGTAAGAGGGAGAATGAAAGAAGAAATAAATTACAAGAATTGAAGAAGCAGGGCAATAAACCATTTGATATAGCAGCTTGCAAGTGTTTAGATTTCACGGTGTGTCGTTGTACAGAACACTCAAAATGCCTGAATCGGAGAGTGTTTTTTATCAGACCAAAGGATAAGTAGAAAAATGGTAATCGGTGGCATTGATGTTACTTGGACAAAGAAAAGAGAAGAAAGGAAAGCCAAAAAGCAACTTGTGGTCAAACTTTCAACCAAAACAGTACCAGTTACTTTATTGAATCTTTACACTCCTCGTCATCTTTGGAAACAAGAAACGAAGGCAATAAAGAACACGCTAAAGCTGGAGGAGATCCTGATTTTAGTTCGAAGTATCCTTTAAAGACAAGAAAGCAATCACAGATTAGATACACGGAAATGAGAAAATTCCTCTCGACATTAGCAAAAGTGAAGAAGAAAACCGGCATGACTGGTAGAAAAATTGTAGCCATTGCTACTGAAGTTTTGGAAGATTTTAATATTGTGAGTCCAGAGCAGCTGCAAAACATAATTGACAGAAGTAAAATACAAAGAGGAATTGCGAAAAATCGTAAAAGTGTAAGAACTAAAGTGACTGTTAATAAAGAGAAACCTCTTACCATCTGTTTTGATAGGAAGGAAGACCAAACACTCGTAATGTCCGGCTCCGGAAGTCATAGAGAATGAGTTGATTTTAGTTTAGCGTCTCTTTCAGCAACAAGGCTATATGAGACGTGGACCTACTGATTAACGTGGAATCCGAACCACATGAGCTCCCGCCGGGAATCGAACCCGGATCTCCCACGCCAAAGACGCGTACGCTAACCGCTTAGCCACGAGGGAGCTCAAAGTCATAGAGATATGAAGAGGAAAGAACATTATTGTGTCTTTGAAGAACCGGGTAATAAATTTCTCAGCCATGCTTCTTCGACTGTTTCAGCATCAGCAAAGAATACTGCTAATTCCATCCGCCGGGAATTACAAAAAAAATAATGTGAACCTATGAGATATGGTAGCTATCGGCTGCGATGATACTAATACTAATGTTGGGTTGATTAGAGTGCTCGAAAACAATTTAGAGAGGTCCTTGAAGTGATGCATACGTTTATTGCACATCATTGAACTACTACTTCATCATTTACTGAAAGAAATCGATGATGTGACTACTGGTACTTTGTCTGGTCCTATTGGTAGATCATTGGTGAATTGAGAGACGAATCCAGTGTGCAGCGTGGGAAAGAATTCTTCAGAACTCCCTACATACCTAAACGTGCGTCATCTCAGTTATGATCAAAGATATTTGTATGAAATATGTTAATCTGTCATAAGAGGAGGCTGTGATAAAAACCTAGCAGATAAGAAACCTAGGAAACTTGCGCATACTCGCTGGTTAACAACGGCTTGCAGACTTTTGCGTCTATGTATATATACGCCAAATTCTTGAGAGAAGCTCTAAACTCTCGTAAAGTTCGTAGTAAAAGTATATGCACCAGTGTGGTTCAGCATAAAACTGAAACCTCTTGCCAAATACGGAGCTAAACATTTGTTCTTGACCATAAGCCTTTCGTGATGTTTGCAAGCACCATACAAAACTTTTGTCAATAAAGTAATTTCCAGAAATGCATTCTATACGAATTCTGAAAATATTCTTATTGCCATGATTGGTGACTACAAATCAGCTACGTGAATCCTTGCTGCCGATAAAATCCTCAAATCCAGAAAACAATGTAAACGTTGTGAAACTCGTTCCTTCCAAGTGCCAGTGTTAAACTTCGAGGCTAGTAATTACACAGAAATGATAAACTAAAATGGGTGTAACAACAGAACCGCCAATACTGACTCATATTACAAATGATAAATTGCGAGAAATATGTTCTTGAGAAAGTACAAGTGTTGATATCCCTGAGTTTCCATGTTATACGCGAGCAGTGGAAAAATTAGTGAACATACTTAGTGAAGGTTCTTCGTCAGTATGTGAGCCACGAGAGATTTCTTTATTCGTTCCAAATTTGACTTAAGAAAATACATGACTACTTTTCAGATAAAGTCGCAGTATTTTGCTTGAAGACGTGAATGAAATTTATGAAACATTTAATCTAATACTGATGTAGCCTGTAACATAGAATATGAACTTCAATAGCTTTAGAAATCCACCTGGACACGACAACGAATCTTAACACCTTCAAATTATAGTCTCCTTCAAGCGAAGAGCTGCCTAATTACACAAGTGAATAATAAACGTGTATTTATTTACAAAACCTATCAAAGTTAAGGCCCATTTCCCCCTACTAAAGAATATTTTAGAGAATTGAAATTTCCGGTGGTAAATTACTACAATATGATGCAACTTTTGCCCTATATCCGAATTCGAATTTAAAAAAAATAAAAATTTGGGCTCTTTTGACTCATTTATAAAATCTGTCAAACTTAAGGCCCATTGCGCCCCGGCTAAAAATTATTTTAGAGAATTGAAATTTTGCATGGTAAAGTACTACGATATGATGCAACTTTTGCCCCCTATCCAAAATCGAATTTCGAAAAAAAAAAATTGGCCTCTTTTCACTCCACCCTATTGCACACCTACCTCATAAAAGAATGGTGATAGCTAAAAATTAAATGCAGATTCTCGTTTGTGCGAAGATTCAAGCTAAATTAATGTGCCAAACATACTGTTTCCATTTAAAAATATCGTGTGATATCCAATATGATGGAATCCAAGATGGCTGTCGTTATGTCCACTCCTTCACTCAATGCAGTTTACGGACTAACACACACTTGCAACTTTTCCTTTTCTCCGTCCACCTGTCGCATTATTAATTGTCTGTCCAAATACGTTTGTCTACTAGATACAAATGTCAAACGTTAGCACCCTCTAAAATGAATGAACAGAGATTAAAAAATAAGTTCACATTCTCATTTGTGGGAAGGTTCTAGTCAAAATTGATGTCAAATCTACGTCATTCCAATCAAGGAATATTGTGTGATATCCAGTTTCGCGGTATTCCATTTATCTGCCATGAGGTCCATACCTCATTCAATGTAGTTTTCGCATCAATATCCACCAACATTTAGTTTTAGGTTTCCTTCGTCCACGCGTATCGTTATTATTGTTATGTCGTACTACTTTTTACTAAAGCAAATAAATCAGATAGCGTTCACAGAATATTTTCCATCTAATAAGCATGTTTATACTTCCAAAACTTTTCAGGCTATATCTCAAGCTCTTTTGACGTGGTGCCATTTGTCGCGTTACCGTTTTGACTCGGGACCTTATTACTGTGGCTGTTTTGACTCTGGCCTTTCTGTCCTCGCCTTTTTTTCCCCCGGGAACTTCTGACGCAACACCACCTATTTATATTGGAAGAGCTCTGTCTTGTCTTGTCTTGTCTCGTCTTGAATTGTCATGAAAAATCTATCTCGTCTTGTGCAGATCCCTGTAGATCCACTGGCTATAGCTTTGGTGTTGAAAAATAAAATCTAAATTTCAACTAATAATAATAATATTTAACGAATTTAAAAAAAAAAACGTTACTGAATTCTCTATATCTGTCTGTCTATTATTTGCTAATTTTTCAATTTTGAGTCTTCCATTCAATAGAGCATCAGCAACTATCTGAGAAATTGATGAAATTTTTTCGCGTCACACTTATCATTCCCGAGATATTGGCCAAAAGTGTCCAATTTCGGAAGATTTAAGGGTCCATAATCTTAGGAACCATAAGTTATAGAGATATGATATTGGCATTGATCAACACCTAAGAATATGGCGAACATTTTGATACCAAATAGTAACCAATGGTCACTGTCCAACTGGCCACCGTTCCCCAGATATTGGCAAAAAAAAAAAAAAAAGTTCGAATTTCGGGAGATTTAAGGAGCCATATCTCGGGAACCGTAAGTCATACAGAGATTATATTTTGCTAATTTTTGCGAGAAAGAGAAGAAGGTGCGGTTAAAATATTTACTTTTACATGTAGGAACAATCACAGTTATCCTTTCGCTCCATCTCTCCATTCTTTTTAAGTTCGTTCTGTGGTAATGCTCTTGGAGCATTCTCAGTTGGTTTTCTCCTGTGATGTCGGAACAGCGTAGTGTGCGGCCTGTAATGACCGTCCCACTTTTTCCAGCAACAGAATGTCCATGCTTTAGACATAAAAAAAATTCCAACTTTATTTTAAAAAGAACTTACAACACAAACTGCAAACCTTTCCAAACTTTGTCCTCTTTATTAGCCTATCATCGTAGGTACACTCATGTCCAAAATGATTGTCGCATATCTATAACCGTCTTCTTGTAAGAATATAATGATTTTGCAGGGTACTTTTAATACTGATACTATGTGTATAATCGGAAAATATATATTTGTGATAAATTTCATAGGAAAAGAATTATAAATACGAAAATTAGAATGAGTAAAACAAAATGTTGCTAAATGGACAAGAAAGTTTTATTTTCGTTTTATTGTTCTTATTTACTGCTCTTTTGACATGAAATTTGCCACATACATGTCTTTGCCGATTATACACATACTAACATTATAAGAAATACCGGGCGAATTCGTTATCAAATTATATTCCTACAACAACATGTTGATAGACATGCGACAATAATTTTGGACATGAGTGTACCTTTAAGTAAGATCTCGGTTTGCTTTGTAAAAGGAAATCCACGCAGCGATGCACGTGTAGATTCATATTTATTTTGAAATATAACACAATGTAATCGTGTTACTAAAGAACGGATGTTTATCCAAGGACGTTTTAATTTTTCAAACTTATTTTTCAACTGAATGTTTACTTTTTCCTTTCAAGTTCACTGTCAAATAATGTCCTCAATATTGAAAGACCCTTTTTTTTTCAACGAGATACCTTTATGAAAGCATAGGATATGCGGAACACGGAAGCAGCAGCCATACAGCAAACCTGTTTATCAGTACTTACCTAGTTAAAGCTAGCGCAAGGGAGCTTCTTCTCTTCGACATGACATATTTCTATAATATGTTTGTGTAATCTGTTCCCAGAATAACCTTTTGTTCATTCTCCGTATAAATACTATAGCAATTCTTTACATCCCGTTCAAGGAAACAGGAAAAGTATTATTAGGTTGAGCAAGAAAGTTCTGTTTTGGTGTTAATTGTGTAGTAGAGTAGTTAATTCTTTATTGCACTGTTTATTGTATAATAATAAACCTTCAGACTGCAAAAGTAATTTTCCATAAATAAAAGATACTGATCATAATACTTAACTCTAGCTCTCATTTCTTAAGGGTCTTTGCTACAGCGAAATTAAACTACCGCTAATTTTAGAATTTTTCTGTAATATCTTCAAAATAAATAAAAGTATTCGAAAAGCAAAAACGCAGTGAATTAGACAATACGATTTGGCATGTGATACAGTTATCACGACTCATCTATCTGCTTTCGATTTGCAACTGTAGATAGATTTAGCATTTTTTGCGGGTTCTGTGAACAGCGGCATACCAAAAGCAAATAGGTAAATTGTGGTAAAGGTATCACATACAAAATCGTATTGTCTAATTTACTACGTTTCTGCTTTTTGAATATGTTTATTTGTTTTGAAGATACTACAGAAAAATTGTAAAATTAGCGGTAGTTTAATTTCGCTGTAGTGAAGACCCTTAAGTGAAACAAATATAGTGTGTGCGCGTGGGTTTTCTCAGGGTTCTCCCATTTCTTCCAATTTTGTTCATTCCATCATTTCATTCATTCTCATCATCATAGTATCCTTTCAAATATTGGTAATCTAAATTTAATGTTAAAAAATACACTAGGGTTCAAATACCATCGTATCCTACCACCCTATGCTAATTAAGTCGAATGATAATTGAGGAACCAAATTTCTTCACGACATTCAAGCGGATTTTTTTTCAATAGAATTACCACGCAGTGTTAAATAATTTTCACGTCATTCCCTTGTTACATGTATTCTCACGAATTCTTAATAAAAAATACCCTGTGCGTATATTATCTAATACGGTTATTTCAATTTATTGCTCTGTGGTGAACAATATCGTGTTCGTGTGTTTTCTCGGGGTACTCCAGTTTTCTCCCTCATTAACATTCCACTAATTATTCTATTATTATTCACTTGCCTTAATCATCCGTCTCCCTTAGCATAAAGGACATAATCGTGAGACGTTAAACTGAAAGATTTGGTCCAATTCATCGCTCAATATCGTAACCTCCTTTTGGTCTTTACTTGTTATTTCAACCTCAACCATAGGTGTTCAAACTTAAGAGACTGGCTCTCAAGAGTTCGATTTTTTTTATTCTAATAAGATACTGTGCGAGCCAGGGCCGTCTCTAGGCAATTTGCCCCTTCCTCTCCTTTCTCCAGGGGGCCGTGGTGGCTCAGTGGTAGAGCGTTCACCTCTGGTGCTTGGGATCCCTTGTTCGATCCCAGCCCCCGCCAAGTGAACTTTGTGGTGGACAAACACCGTGTGCGTGGGTTTTCTCGGGGTTCTCCCGTTTCCTCCCACTTTCTTCATTCCACCATTTCATTCATTACTCATCATCACCGTCTCCTTTAGCCTAACCGGCATAACCGTGGGACGTAAAACTCAGATTTCATTTCATTTTCTCCTTTCTCCAGAAAGAAGAAATCTTAAAAGCCACGATTACATCATGAACAACGAAGGGAAGGGAAAGTGCACTCGCATTCAGAAATCATAAACACTACGAATAGAATCTCGTTGTCTGTTTTTTTTTTCTTTCTTTAAATAATCTATTATGTTAGTGAAAGATAAAACACACACACCTGCAGAGGAAAGACGGTAGCTAATATTTTTTTTATATAGTTAATACAGAGCTTCAATCTCAATATATCAGTTTACAATTCCAGTGCAACTAGCTCTCTTATTATTTATTGATTTTCCTTTTTACATCTGTTAAAAAAAGCGTTCCCACCTTCAATGATAAGGAACTTGTTTGCGACAAAGGTAAGACCAGTTTTCATATCAAAACTTTGATAACTAACCAAATGGAACCGTTCTTCGCTGTTGTTTGAGAATTAAATCTTGTATTTGGCAACAATCAAGCAATTCATGCTGTGATTTGTTTGACAATTTGCTTTAACAATATCCATGTGACCTTAAACTAATGTAATATAAACATGATTTATGCATATAGTATGCAAATAAGTCAGCTTAGTAAATTTAACTACCATCATCATGAAGTTTGTTTCCAACAAGAAATTTTTATTTTAAATGATATAGTTATGACAGATTTTGCTGCCCTTCGAGACATGCCGCCCCAAATGCACTTTTTGCGCATATGGTAGAGCCAGCCCTGGTGTGAGATGGGAAGAAAGAAAGAGTTAAATCATGTGATAGGTGCAAGACTAAGATTTTTTAATACATACTCTATAATGATATATTGAACATTCTCCACTGAATAACTGTTTCTTGTCAGATTTTAGCATAAGATTTTGAACAGTCGAGACTTTTACCGGCGAGATTTTGGACCACGAGGTTTCGACCATGACATTTTGTCCATATACATGAGAAATTGCGCAACTACGTTCGTCAATGAGGATTAATAGTGCACAGGAGCAGAAAATTCAATGTGCGTATGGGTGAGCGGTTACTGATTTATAATTAAATGAGACTTGTAGTTTTCTGACTTCAGGTTATAGTTTTAATTACGTAAAACATCAGTGATGATTGTTTGTGATGACATTGTAGGGGTAATTTGTTGTGAATTAAGATTCGTTCATGAATGTCTGTAATAACATGAGATACTGTGAAATACATGGTTACATCACGACCACTTTTTTTTCCTAGTGTTAATTACAGAGCTCCTTCCAGACTCTGTGGTGGCGGAACAGTAAGGCGTATTTGCACATTTCCGCAAGACCTTCAAGCTTTTTATATCCGTCCGCACAGACGTTTTGTAATTTCTTCTCGCTTCTGTTTGAGTCTATTAGCTTATATGTGATGAAAGTTAGAAGTCTTATAAACGATGAAATATTTTGTGTTCTTTAACCATTAGATTATTTTTGTGGTTCTGATCTAAAGGATACATCCATACCAGGGCTGGTGCTAGCAGTTTTGACGCCCTGCCGCCCCTTTAATCCGCAAACCTTATTTTGATAGAAGACGTTCAAGTGTCACGAAAAAGTAAGATGCTCCATTAAAAAACATGTATGAAATGGAAAGGTAAACAAAAAATGGAACTACCTTTCTCGAATGTTTACGTAATTTTTAAACTTCTCCATACATGGCACAATATACAGTATGCCTGATTTTGCTGTATATCTGTGATATACAGCAGCGAATGAAGGAAATAAAATTTAAAAAGTATGCTTTAATCGCGATTAAGAATGTTAATTTTTAAGCTTATTTTATATCAAAAGGTGTTTCCAATAGAGTATGGAGCATGAAGACTGAATGAGAATTTACGGCAAAACTAATTGATTAGCCTAAGCTTTATAATGTACTAAATCACAATAGAGATACATAAATTTAACATACCTTAATTTTTTTCTTGCTTTGTTATGAGCAAATTCCTTTATCTCGTTCGCGTAGTACAATGTTCCAGCCATTTAGTGCTTTGTTGATATCATCGCTAGACTACTCAAGCGTGTTTCAGGCATGGAAGAACGTAGATAATTTTTAATAAGCTTAAGTTTCGAAAAACTTCTTTCTTCACTTGCCACTGTTACTGGTAAGGTTATCAAAATTCTAAGTGCAACACTGACATTGGGAGCAAAGTCATGTTCCGTAATTAATTTTAAAGTTCCTTTTGGTGAACTTTTAGGCTTAATTACAGTGGATAACACTTTCGGTTCGTCTTTCAATCACTAGGGTTAATATCTTTAGCTTTTTTAACTATACAAAAAATGAAACTACGTACTGAGATGCTGTGGCTGCATCGTTAACGACACGGTTTAGTGAATGACTACTGCAAGCAACATAGGAGGCTCGGGAATTTATATCTAAAATTCTCTACTGAATACCTGAATATTTGCTTTTCATATTGGAACCATTGTTATATTCTTAGCCTCTCATGTCTTTGATAGGAATGTTCCTGTTTAATTATTACTTCTTTCAAAATGAAATGAAATGAAATCTTAAAGTTTTACGTCCTACGGTTATGTCGGTTAGGCTAAAGGAGACGGTGATGATGAGATATGAGTGAAATGGTGGAATGAAGAAAGTGGGAGGAAACGGGAGAACCCCGAGAAAACCCATGAGCTCGATGTTTGTCCACCACAAAGTCCACACGATTTTGCATACTTGGAGTGGAGCGTTAGAACATTGCTGAATAAAAGAAATATAAAATACAGCTTGATAATCTTATCCACTGTAGCTGAAAATCTTATCAATGCCGCTGAAAGGAAATGTTGAACAAGATACCTGTGGCTAGTAGTTTGATAATTAAAATGAGGGGGAATACTCTGAACTTCCTAAGTATTTTTCTGAATGTGAGTGAAGTAAGTTCAATTACATTCTCAGTGAACACAATTTTATTTTTCCATGTGGGCCTATCAGGAAGCATTATATTTTGATAGTATTCTTTTCTTTTTTCAAATTTTGACGCCCATTAGACTTGCCGCCCTGGGCGGTGGCACGGCTCGACCCCCCTTCGCGCCGGCCCTGATCCACACATGAAGACAGGGCCGGCTCTCATATTTGCAACACGTGCATTTGTACGAAGCGGCAAATTTCGTGAGATGGCAAACTCTCTCATAACTAGTTTGTTATAAATATATATTTCTTGTTGGAAACACACTTCATGATGATGGTAGTTAAATTTACTAAGCTGGCTTTCTGTTTGAATACTACATTCATAACTCATGTTAGGTAGCATTAGTTTTAAGGTCACATGGACAGTACTAAAGCAAATGATCAAATAAATCCCAGGATGAATTGCTTGATTGTTGCCAAATATAAGAACTCAATTCTCGAACAGTAGCAAACATCTGTTTCATTTAGCTAGTTATCATAGTTTTGATATGAAAACTAGTCTTGTCTTAGCCACAAACAAGTTCCTTATCATTGAAGGTGGAAAAAAGTTTTTTTTTAAATAAAAAATAAACGGATGTAGAAGGAAAATGGAAAAACAAGAATTTTAGGATTGCTGCAATAAATGGATCAAAAGATTGCGATCTTGGTCAAGAATTAGTTTCTGGATCAGGGCCAAAATTTTTGAACAGCCTCTAAATCGAGATTTATATATATATATATATATATATATATATATATATGGAATAAGCACATCATTCTGAGTTAAGTGACAGTTTGGGTTTGGCTACTCTATTTTTAGTTTTTTTTTTTAGATATAAGGCCTAAAAGAAATTTTTGCCTGAAATATATTGGACCTTTTGATCCAATAAAGATAAAAGAGGAATTGCAAACTGATATTTAAGCGCCTCTCCACACAATGTCCTGCCTCAGCTGATGCGATCCGGCTAAATCCATTAAAAACACAATGAAGCAAACATTGTATCCCATTTTCATAAGATTACAACAGATTATGAATATTTGTAGAGCTAGCAAATAGAATAGCTAGTACGCATAGTCTCAAGTTTCATTCCCGACAAAGGGAGATGTACTTGAATGTCGGATTAAGCTGTTGATCTAGTTTCTCATGTTGCTGAAAAGGAACGCAACAAATTTAAAACAGAAAATGATTGAGGTAGCTTATGAGATATACAAAAATGGCAGTTAAAATCGAAAATAGTAATATTGTATTTGTATATATAGCAGAATACTCGCTCTTTGCACCGGATAAATGCGTTTCATCTGGGAAATAAAGGGCTGAATTTAAACGGTATCGGATGGGTAACTGTTCGTCTCAACGACCGCGAAAACTAGATTCGACACTAATATCAGTCATTTTCGATCACTTTTTATATATATTTCCCTTTTCTCCAAGTTGTGAGGCTGAATTTGGATTTAAAAGGCATCGGAAGTGTCACTGTTCATCTCAGCGAATCCGAAAACTATGGATTCGACAATAATATTGGTCACTTTCGATCATTTATATATATATATATATATATATATATATATATATATATATATATATATATATATATATATATATATATATATATATATATATATATATATATACCACTCTACCTCCTCTAAGTTGCGCTGTAAAAGTGAAATGATAAAAAAAATCGGAGGCCCGAACCTCATCTATATTGAAAACTAGCTGAGTATACCCATTCTTCGCATGGGGGCAGTATTTGGAAGTCAACGCCTGTGGAAGTATAATAATTTATTTCGGCGACCGCGAACACTATGGATCTGACACTAATATCGTTCATTTTCTACTACTTTTACATGTCACGGTAAACGTACCCCTGAGACCCCCTGGTTCGGATTTTAACAAAAACTTTTTACTCTGGTTTGGAGCCTGGACTAAAATTTGGTATTCGGGACTAAAATTTGGTAACTCGGAAATTTGCCTGGTTCCCAAGCCAGTTCCGGTAAACGCCCCCTGAGACGCCCCTGGTTCGAGATTTAAAAGAAGGGCTTGGTCTTGATCTGGGGCCTGGGCCAAGGTACCCCTGACCAAAATTTGGTAACTCTCGGTTCATTCGTCTAGTCTCCAGGCCGCGCACACACAAACACACACACACACACACACACACACAGACAGACAAACACACAAACAAACTCTTATTATATTTGACCGAGATCGGCCGGATGACTAAAGAGTTATGAAGTAAGTAACATAGTTACTTTCATTTTTATACATACTATCTAAACCGCGCTCTGTACACAGCGCATCATTCACATATGAGCATGAGTCTCCTAGTCATTCCTCACAACATAAGTACTTGTATATGTTCCTTTACAGACACAAGTGAAAGACTTCTTGATAAAAATCGGCAAATGCTACCATAAAGGAGCGATTACTTTTTTATTATTTTTTCAATATCTCGCACCATTTGCAATATTTGAGCCTACTTCTAGTTGGAGTTTCTAATTCACGTATGATCAGTGTTTTCTTTCTTGCATGCAGCACGTAATAAGTAAATTCACTACACACACAATTAATTATAATGTCAGTGATATATTGTGTTCATTTAGCAAAAGCCTGGACAAATGCTTATCCTTCATTTTTAACTATCACTTACCCAGAGAGATATGCAATCCCTGTATGCAACTATGTTGTGTTCGAATGTATAACTCAAAGGATATGATGTTTATTTTTTTTAAATTTCAACACTTTCAGTGTACCCCTAAAAATGTAATAAAGAAATAACGGCCATGTGTTTTTAATTATTCAATTAGAACTGGACAATTGACACAAAACTTGGAATCGGCCAGTCAAAATAGCACATTTTTTAGCACTTGTGGTTTTCCAGATATCATTGTCGAAGTGATGGGGGACGAATATATAAACCTAGCATTTTAATATATAGGCTAGCTGAATTTGCGCTCTCTATACAGCGCATCATTCACATATGAGCATGAATCTCCATGCCATTCTCCAGAGCATCTGTACACGTCCCTTAACAGACACAAGTGTAGGACGTCTTGATAAAAATCGTCAAGGGCTATCATAAAGAGATTTTTTGATTATTTTTTCAATATCTCACACCATTTGGAAGATTCGGGCCTACTTCTGGTTGGACTTTTTAATTGATGTATAGTAAGTGTTTTCTTTCTTCTTGCATACAGTATGTAATAAGCAAACACACTACACACAGAATTAATTACAATGTCAGTGATATATGGTGTTCATTGGGCAAAACACTCCAAACAATAAAGATTTATCTTTGGCTGGAGAAATGGTTATCATTCGTTTTTCATTATCATTTGGCAATGAACCAAACGCCTGAGAGATAAACAACCCCTGTATACAACAATGTTGTGTTGGAATGTATAACTCACAGGGTATGATGCTTTACTTTTTTAAAATTTTAACTTGCAGTGTACTCTTAAACACGTAATAAAGAAATAACGATCACGTCTTTAAAAAAAAAAAACAATTGGAACTGGACAATCTACACAAAATTTGTAATCGACCATTGAAAACGGCACGTTTCTACCACTTGTCGTTTTCGAGATCTCATTGTCGAAAGGATTGGGGACAAACATATAAACCTAGCATTTTAATAAATAGACTAGCTGAACTTGCGCTCTCTACACAGCGCATCATTCAGATATGAGCATGAATCTCCTTGTTATTCCTCACATCATCTGTACATGTCCCTTTACAGACACAAATGAAAGAAGTCTTGATAAAAATCGGCAATGGATAATACTATAAAGGGGAATTTTTCGTTTATTTTTTTTTTCTTCAGTATCTCTCACCGTTTGCAAGATTTGAACCTGGTTCCGGTTGAAGTTTCTAATTCATGTATGATCAGTTTTTTCTTTCTTCTTGCATGCAGTATGTAATAAGCAAATACGTTACATACACAATTAATTATAGAGAGGCAAAGGCTCGGAAAAAAACGGCTCTTTTGAAAAAAAAACTGTTTTTTTCTGCTTCGCTTTTTTGCTTGGGAAATTTTGGACTTTTTTCAAAATTCTGCTTTAAATTGATAAATCAGACTTTTTCGCTTCTCTATAACACAAAAAGTCATTTAATTAGTGCTTGGTGCTGATAATAGGTAATATAAAACCTCGAAAATAAACTATGAATTTCGAAAAGATATTTCAAACATTTTTTCTTCAACATATTTACATTATGAATTCCACAGGATTAACCAATGTATATAATAAGAATTTTTTATACAAAAATAAGCAGAGTTGACAAGAATCATGGTTGTTTTTGAAAATGCCAAAAACCCGTTTTTTAGGGGATGTTTAAACCAGGCTTTTTTGGTTTAATCCAGGGATTTTTTTATTTAGATTTTTTGCTTTATGTTTTATATTACATATTCACAGAAATAAGTTTGTTTCGCCTTGGTGTTATTATGCAACAGTGGGGTTATGCCGGAAGAACTCCTATAAGCTTAAAGAAGTCCGGTCAGTAAATTTCTTAAATTAAGAATCTCCCGCCCTAGCCATCGGGAAAATCCCGTCATTACATGAAATGTAAGACAATAACGGGAAAATCTGCTTTGCATGTAAAATTTAAAGGTCAACGTATCATAATCAGTACGCTAAAACTGAGGTATTAAATTACAAATTTAGTACGTAGATATCATTGAAAGTCCAATCCAAGCTACGTAGACAATCGATAAATTTTGCCAATTCCTATCAATATATTTAAGCAATCTTGGCTTCTTTATAAAACAACAGGCATTTAGGCATGCAGATATATATATACAATTTGGTTTCGTTTCGCATGTTTAGGCTTAACATCTTTACGAAATACCTAGGTTATCAAGGAGAAAACTTTCGCTTAAACTGACATCCGAACCGCTACTTGGTTTACGCATGAAACAGGGGTTGTGGTTCGACCGAGAATTGAACATGGGACACCTTGATTGAAAGGTGAAAGG